>NW_025336346.1:5174907-5268910 GCF_004798865.1 Varanus komodoensis
GTTGTTGTGGGGATAAGACGGAGGAGGAGAATGATGTAAGCTGCCTTGAGCCCTTTGTAGGAAAAAGGCAGCTTACATCATTCTCCTCCTCCGTCTTATCCCCACAACAACAACCCTGTGAGGTAGGTTGGGCTGAGAGTCTGTGACTGGCCCAAAGTCACCCAGTTGGCTCCATGGCTGAGCGGGGACTAGAACCCGGATCCTCTGAGTCCCAATCCCATGCTCTTAACCACTACACCACACTGGTTTTTGGAAAAGATGCTCTCCTACTTGCAAGTGCAGTTGCATTCGTGGTATATATGCATGATTTGCAAACATGAATGAATTTCTTGCACTCACCCAGCATGGAGCCCCCTCCATGGGATTTAGTTGCGGAAGGAGCTATAATGGTGTCCTCACTGAAGTTTGGATTAACAATCCATAACCACAGGCTAATAATCCACTGGGCACATATATATC
Source organism: Varanus komodoensis (assembly GCF_004798865.1). Taxonomy (NCBI): domain Eukaryota; kingdom Metazoa; phylum Chordata; class Lepidosauria; order Squamata; family Varanidae; genus Varanus; species Varanus komodoensis. The sequence goes on from NW_025336346.1 coordinate 5,175,367, forward strand.
CATGCAAAACCAAGGAACTGAAGGGAATTGGTGAGGGAAAAGGTAGGTACGAGGGATTCCTCAGGTGCAATTTTGGCTTATTTCATTCTGGTGGGCCCATATAATGTTTGAAGCTTTACTGAGAAGAGACCATGCTGCTTCTGCCCTGGGATCATGTGCTGCTTGTCTGTCCTCTGCCACTTGGAAGCATAACTTGCAATTGGGTAATTGGTGCATGTGTGAATATATACCGGTACATTTCATTCCCCCACCCCTTGGACTGTAGACTGCCACGCTGGTGGCTTTTTCTCTCCCTGCAGGTTCAGACCACCACCATGTGCATCTCCGTTAGCCTCAGCGGCACCGTGGTCCTTGGTTGCCTCTTTGCACCCAAGATGCACATCATCCTCTTCCAGCCGCAGAAGAATGTAGCGAGCCATCGTGTTTCCACCAACCGTTTCAGTGTGACAGCTGCAGGCTCCAGTCACTCCCAGGGTGAGTGGCAGAGAATCCTCTTAAGCAATCCTCTCAAGGGTTGTACCTCCCGCTGTGTGACTGACAGCACCTTTCAGTCATTCAGCAAGTCTGCCTACAAGAGGAGTTTGCTCTGGGTCACTCTGAGCTGAAGTTTCTTTGACCAACTGGTGTAACTGAAACTGCATTAAGCATCAGGGAAGTGCTGTGCGGCAGTGATGGTGGGAGGTCAAGTTGTACTTGTTCTGAAGAGGAGCAAATGTTCAGTTCAGTACAAAAGAGAAGCAATGTTGGCCACTAGTCAATGATCGCATTAGGAGGACAATCCACAGCTACCTGAGGCTTCTGCGTGTGCCTTTTCCTGTCTGCTGCTTCCTCTGATGGAGTTCAGGAGCTTTTGCTTCTGTTTTAGACTTGGACTAATTGCAGCTTGTTGTGACATCCAAGCCTGGGCAAATTGTGATTAGTCTTAGTTAATGGAAGCAAGCCAGCTGCAAGCCGTAATTTACAAAATCAGCTTGTTTTCACTTACATGTTTAAGATTAGTAATAGTTTAGAGTTCAGTTGTGAGACTAAACTGTAGCAAACCTAAAATGGAGGCAGAAGCTTCCAGTTGCCTTATTCCAGCTGCTCCAGAAGAGGAAAGGGGAGGAAAGTGCAGGGGTCCAGGGCTCACTGGAGCTGGTCCTCATAGCCCTACTTCAGTGTTAAGAGCAAACTGGGCCACTGTGATTGCCATAGATTGACAAAATTTACCTCTAACTGAGCATTCCTCCTCTGGCCTATGTTTATTTTCACAGGACAAAAGGTGTCTAAGGGACACATTTAGTTCACAAACTTGTCCATCAAGTCTAGAATTTTCTCTCTCTCTCCAGATCTCCAGATTTCTCTCTTGACCAGATCCACTGAGAAACATACAGGCAATAAGACTAAAGGCAACATTATGTGTATAGTTATACCAACAAACAACAAATCAAAGACCTAGATCAGCCGTCCTCAACTTAATGCTCTCCTGGAATTTTGGGCCAGAGCTCTCAGCATTAATGAGCCCTGGCCATGTTGGCTGGGTCTGACAGGAGCTGAGCTCCAATAGTTCTGGAAAGCATCAGGATGGGAAAGGCTGCAGAGAGCTTTGGCTATTGTGCTGTACAGAAATTAATTAAGATCTTGAGGCAACTCTGAAAATAAATGTTTGGCAGACAGGCTGTGTTGAATGGAAACTCAGTTGCACCAGACGGAATGACTGATGGTAGTTTTCAGATGGTCCCATTTAGGACTGAAAGTTACAGCTCTTTGAAACGTTCTCTCATTCTTTTTCCCACAGGGTCATCTTCTCAATATGTCCCAACAGTGTGTAATGGTCGTGAAGTAGTGGACTCCACAACATCCTCCTTGTGAACACCCCTGTGTTTGCCATCGTTGGCTGTGTTTTGCCTCTGTGCTCACTTCCTATGAACACATGCCTTTTTCTTTCCCACAAGGCCTTTTGTTCCCTAAAACCAACCAACCAACCAAACAAACCTGTTTTCCGGACCCACTTGTTGACTAAGCTTTTCCCAAGGAAAGGATATAGGCAAGTAAGAACTGAGACCAACCCTTTACCCCCAACATCCAGCATCCTGTCAAAGATGCAGTAAAACTTGGGCATTCTTGAGAATCTAACTGTAAAGTGGCCCATTAGAATATGGATATAAGATTGAACAAAATGGATTCCCCATCTGATGGCTTGGGCAACAAGACAATATTGTATCAAGTATCTATACATGTATCCATCTTCCTCTTCCTCCACCACACTTGAAAAGGAATGACAAAACTCCGTGTCATTCCACATCCCCTCAAACTTTTCCTCAACATACAATATTTCTGCTATTAGAGGAAAGAGGAAGATCAATAGTCACAACCTTCAAGAGAATGCCAAGGACTCCACGGTGCTATGAGCTGAAGAGGTGGGATCTCCTCACATTCAAAGCTTGGTAGCACACACAGGTGCTTGCAATGACTCAGAACTTCAGTAGCTGCATTCGTATGCCTGTCGATTGTTTTGCACACTTAGTCTACAAAAGAGGCTTCCTGGAATGAGTGAAAGAATAACCCTAAGCTAGTAACCAAGAAGGAAGGCAGAACCACACCTGTTTTTCAACCTCACAGAATGATGAGCTCCAGGCTGCTCTGCCAAACAAAGCAGTTGAGGGTTGGGGGAACCACCACCCGAAAATCCCACCATTAGCCCTAACAACAATAGGTGCTATTTTGGGGGGATTGCTGGCAATAATAGCAGGAAAAGTGAAGAGGCAATTCTTTGTGAAGTAAAAAGGTATCTCCGTGTTGCCAGGAAGATGTAAGAATTTAAACCAAAGTCTCCGAAGAGTTTCTGTGTCTCCTTCCCTCCACCCTCCCTGTTGAGGACATGTAGGAAGAAGGTGGCTTTGGGTAAGCAGAAGGCAATTTGAAGGGAGAGCTCGTGACAGATCAGGTAACAGTAATAATGTGAGGTGATATCTTCATTTGAAGCTGAATGGAGGAAGAACAGTTGCCAACATACACCTACAGGGCAGGTTTCTCTATTTTCCAATGGTTTACTAGGGCTCATCTGGGCAAAAGTTTAGGATTTAGTGCAAGGACCAAGAAGAGGAATTTATCTAATAGATGTGTACTTCAGGCCTAGTTGATCTGAGTAGCCAAGCAGTGGACAGAGCACTGTTGTTGCTTCGCCAGAACAGAATTTCTGGAACAGGAAAAAAATAACCTATCAAGGAAGGTGTATCTACTGCTTGCTTTTCACAGTGAAGTAGGAGTTGCTGGTTATTGTACTTTTCACCTCTGCATTTTAGGACAGCCATCTGCCATTTCTTAACCTGTCTCTTCACTGCCTGAAACAGAGAAGTTCTTGCGTTTGCTTGTTCCTCAACAAGGGAGGTGCATGCTAGACACCAAAAGTCTCCTGGTGTCCAAAGGAAGAGGCAGAGAGCTATAGCGCAATTGGTATCAGCCAGAAAGATGTTAACACTTGCCTGAAGAAGGCCTGTGAACTTTCATCCATGTGTACAGGCTTCCGCCTACAGCTCCTGCTTATTATTCCAAGTTCCCTCTATAGGCTGAAGGTCACAACTGTATTTCAGAGAAAACCTGCCCCTGCCTTTATCATCTTTTTGGTACCTTCTGCCAGCCCACCCCGTTAAGAGCTGTCACTTCCAGCCTGTCATCAACAGGTGTGTGCCTAGGGGCCAGAGGGATTACCCACGCTAATTCTGCCAGAGACAACCTCACTCCAAGTAGCTGCAATAGCCTTCCTGCATCGGTACAGGGCCTGAAAATTTTGAGAAATGGAAGAGCAGCACCTAAAGCACCTTCTATACTCTAAAGGAGAAGGTGAGATGCCATCCATGATACCTGTTATAAAGCACTGGAAATTGTTTCATTAACCAGACCCCTTGCTCAATAGTGCTGGAGGACTTCACCGGAAACCTTTCACGACTGAACCTTTGGTGCAAAAACACTTAGTAAGTTAGCAGCTATGAATTGTAATGTTATTGGTGATTATAAACAGCTGCAATCACATGTACAATCTACAGGTAGATTACACTGTGTTGCCAGTCTGAGACACTAAATCATTTACTGTGGCTCTTAAATCTTCTTAAACCTCTTTGCCAAATATGGAAATGCTTTGAGGTATTCCAGTATATACGGAACTGAGACAAAACTTACAATCTAACAATCTTCAGCAGAAGAAGCAACTGTTGGGTAATAGAGATGTCAGTCTGAGTTTAAAAAGAAGGACTTCTTCAGAGGTTTGCTTAGAAGAAGCAGATCCCAAGTGTGAAAACAGAGAGGGATAGTGAGTGGTTTCATTCTTCTATATACCTAGAGAAACTGCAGTGCAAACCATTCCCTTCCCTACATTGTCAGTATAAAAATAAGCATGTTGAGATGAAAGTAATGATGAGGACAGAGTTCACATCAAGTTTATCTGGAAGGGCTTCTTATACCTGTCAAGGTGGAAAATGGAGGCGTGGCTAGCAAAGGGTGCACGGTTTAAGAATTCCCTGCACCCTCACAGGCCGGCCAGAATGAAGGTACTTCTGGGCAGTTCTGAGCCTACCAGGGCTGGTGCAGAGTAACATGAAACAAGGTGGCAGCACTGACTCCTGGGAGGCAACTCCTTAATGGGCCAGAGGTCCCAGCAAGCGCCTGTCCCACCAGCCTGCAGCACCAGCTACGGCTCCAAACTCCGCTTCTTTACACTGAAGGAGGCCAGCTTTGAACATCACAGTGATTGCTCTGTTTAAGTTAGAAAGAACAAGTCTTGACGGCAGCCTTCTTTTATTGGGAAAATGAATCAACCAGGAAGGATTCTAAGAAATTGACACAAAGAAGTTTACTGTCAATCAAGCAGTTTCAAACTCCGTGCCATTTTTGTTACACACCTCTGCTTAACTCTGATGCTCGACAATCACTTGGGAGGATGCTTCGCTTCTTTGTGAATGGTTTGAACACCTCTGTTTCCTGGCAGCTGAGGAAAGTGAAACTCCCAGTGTAATTCTCACTCCAAAAGCAGAGTCTGCAGGATTGCTGTTATAGCAGTACAGTTGCAAATTTGTTTAGAGAAAAAACGCAGAGCATGGATGGAGTAAGGAAATACTTCTATGCCTTAGTTATTTTTTTTATCATAAGGGAAGCTAAAATAAAAATGTCAAAAGCACAATTTTATTTCTCTGAAATGAAAGGCATGAAGCTGAGAGGGCCTCCCCACCCATCCCCTATACACAGGCCTCTCTCTTGACTATGGAACAAAATTCCCCTTGTAGCTTTTTTGGGGTGGGAGGGAAAAGGTGGAACTACCTCAGAGTCCCAGAAGGATCACCATTACAAAGGAAGGGTTTTTGTTTTGTTTTGCAAATATCACGTCCCAATTCAAATTGACTCAACAGCTGAGCTATCATTTTCACCTCTCCCCATCTTCCTGCTGGGACACATCAGCAGGACAGCCATTACATTGGTCTAAGCCATGACATCACTGAAAACGGGGACTTAGGTATCTAAAAGGTATTTGCAAATTGCAGTATTTCCTGTGTATTCATGTAAGTATTTAAACTGGGCAGTGTACTATGAGTTGCGGTAGAAGTGTGTGTCTTTAGGCAAGACTTAATAAGTGCCATTTAAAATGTTGAGTCAGTGCCATTTTTTTTTTTTTTTTGAGCAGCTAAGCTATGGCATGTCTATATTAAATTTCTTCCACTTATTAGTGACAGTTCAAGGCACTGACAATGTAACACAGACCTGCCTTGCCTGTTATCCATGGTGACAACGTATGCAAATTATTGTAGGTGCCCACCTGTCATGGCTCTGTACACTGTAATGGCATCAAAACAGGAAAATTTTAACCCACACCTTACCAAACAAAGGAATTTGCATGACACTCATTAATCCTGCATCAGGGCTGCCAATCCAAGCATTCCTCTTTTTGACTTAGTGCAAAACAGTGGCATTTCCTTTCTTTTCTGGACCAGAACTTTGCATTCAAATTCAACATCAGAGCATTTCCTATGAGGAGAAATTAAATGGGAGCAGAACTTTTTCTTTCCTATTGATTGGCATGGCTCTGCAAATGTGGCCACAACATTCACCATACAAAATGGTGAGGGTTTTTTGCTTTTGCTTTTAGAATACCAAATGGAAGAAAATGGAAGGCAGGGGATGCAGCCAGTCATCACCGAGGACAAATTAATGTATCTTAGTTCAGGTTTCTCTAATATGGTGCCTACTAGGTATTTTGAATCAGTTCTATCCAGCATAGCCAATAGTCAGGAATGCTGGGAGCTGTATTCCAAAACATCTGGAAGGCACTAGTGGGGAAAGGTTGTCCCAGACAATTTAACTCAGTCACAATATGCAATTCAGTTCTGATGTAGCAGCTATGAGAGTTTCTGCAGTTACATCAAACTAATGGCAGTAAAATACCAATCACAAGCTACAACTGGAATGTCAACGTTAATTTCCCAACCAGTGAAATGAGTACCTGGTGTTAGCATCTTCCTCTTTTTTTAGTATTTCTTTGCTTGTTATCCAACTACAGAATTTTATCTTTTTGCTTAAGCAACCCTTCCTGTCATCTCATTACACCCACACTAGAGCAACATTGACTGAAGGGCATCAAAAGACAGAAGCTGAGGCCTTGACTGCTCTAAAATTGCTGTCAGTAGGATTAACCGTTTCTCCCATAACCATTTAGGTGAAGGAGGAGGATGCCAGAAACAGTACCATTTAGCTTGAAAGTAACATTCAGTATAGCTGTTCAACACTGTTTAAGCTGCCTTGAAATGGCTACCACACTTTTTTCCTGACCTTGTACCAGCACCATTAATAGCAGGCTGAAATTCACATTTTTATACCAAAAGATGGCTTAGAAATTATCTGTACAAATTTAGAAAGGGAAGTTTCCTTTGTATCTTTCTCTGGGCAAGGAAATACATTTCTTAAATGTCTGGATGTTGGACTGCTGTTAAAGATACTTAAGAGGAGCCATTTTTTAAAACGCTAAATGCACTGCAATGTACCGAATCCCAAATGAAATGCTTAGACCCAAGGCTCAGCCCAGGCAAGTGGGCTCCACCACAGCATGTTTGTCTCCAGAACAGACAATCTAAGATGGGCAACAGCAAGATCCAGGAAAAATCCGGGCCACCAACATGGCAGATCCAACCAGACATGATTACCATAAGCAGAGACCAATACACAACTTGACCCGTGTATTTAATAAAGCTCACAGGGATGTAGAATAGTTTAAATGATGTACAGAACGCATATTCCATCTGAAGGCAGCAAAACAGATCCACAACATGCTTGCTTCCTTCCTTTGACCTCAGAGGTGGGCAACTTGTAGCCTTTCAGATTTTTGACCCACAGCTGGTATTGTCCTCACTGTTGGTTGTGGTGGCAAGCAACTGGTATGCTGGCTGAGAGAAGCTCTCAGCCAAATCACATGGAAGGCCACACAATGCCCACCTCACTCTACTTTTCCCTGCATCCAACACTTTCTCCACTGGTATTCTACTAGCGTGACTGACCAAATGAAGACCACTTGCTCTAAGCAATTAGGAGAAAAGGGAGAGATGTGCCAAAATGGTTTCAGTCTGCCTAGATTCACATGGCAGGAGCCAGGATATTTTTAAATTATTAATAATATTTCATTTGTATACTGTCCCATAGCTGAAATTCTCTGGGCAGTTCACGAGAGTGCATAAAAGAAAACAGATGGGCCAGAACTGGTCTTATATATTTAGACCGACTGGTCCCAATTATTACCGTCTGCCACATTCTGCACACACGGCAGCTTCCGAACAGTCTGCAACGGCAGCCCTGCATAGAGTGCATTGCAGTACTCTAGTTCAGAGACTACCAGAGTGCAGAGTACTGAAACCAGACCATCCCTGTCCAGATAAGGGCATAGCTGGGCCACCAGTCAAAGCTGGCAGAAGGCACTGCAAGCCACTGAGGCCACCTGAACCTCAAGTGACAAAAATGGATCAAGGTGAGCCTCTGAATGCACAGGTAAGAAAGCAATTCCAGTATAGCATTTACATACGAGCCTTGTTAGATTATCAGAAGCTGCTCTGAGGCAAAACATTTATATATATATATATATATATATATATATATATATATATATGCGCAACATAAACACAGTTCTGCAGTTTCATCACATTTTAATCCAACTCTGTCCAAGGAACATCAAGTGGTACAGAACTTCCTCTCTCCTCCCTGGTTATCCTCACAGCCATTCTGCAAGTAGGGCAGGCACAGAAAGATAATGGCCCACAGCCGGTCAGTGGCAAGTGGGGCTGAGCAGCAATTTTACCCTGCCGCTTGCTGTGTCCAACTCTATTTAAAGCCAGGATAAGGCAATCACAAGCGCTTTTGGCAAACAATGTCTCTGGCTGCCCATGCACCGTTCTTCCCATAAGAGCCACTGTTACTACTCAGGATTCTCCCCCGCCCACCCCCATTACTCAAAATTTTTGCCCCCCTCAGGAGCAAGGCATTAAATGAAAGGGAAGCTTTTTGACCAAATGACAGAATCTTTTCATATTTCTTTCAGTTTTAATGTTATGAAGTATTTATGGAATATGGGAATATTGGAGGAAGAAAAAGAAAGTGCTGCTACACAAAATAATGTCTGGGAAAAAAGAATGTGAATTTTACCTGAACTAGAGACAAGTGTTATTGTGATACTTATCATTTAAAAAGCAGAAACAAAAAAACAACAAAAAAAGAGTTTAAAGTAGATTATTTTGTGAACAAGTTTGTGATTTTTTTGTAATTTATGTAAATAAAGTGCTTTTTTATTATTGAAGTTCTTGGGTGGCCAGAACTTTTCCTGGAGCTGGGGTTATAAAATAAGGGATGCACAACTTCCTGTTTCTACTTACTCTTGCAGCTTCGTTTCAAATGCCTGGCAAATGGCGCTACTGTAACTATCAAAAAGCACCAACTTCACTCAGCCTCCCAGGAGCAGAAGAGTTCAAGCAGGATTTGTGAAGGCAGCAAGTGCTACTTCTCAGTTAAGGAGTGGCAGAATCTCCTTAGAAGTAGTCGCAGTCTATCCACTTCACACCACAGCTTTAGGGAACTGTGTAAAGGCTTCTCTCCGGGAGAGTGGGCATGCTTAAGTGCTGTTATTCATAAAAGCTTAATGAACTGGTGCATCAAACTGTGAATGAGAAACTCACAACATTATGCAAAGACAGTCCCACTCCTTTGCTAGAACCACAGAAGCTCATGACAGTAGGAGTAATGTGAATGCAAGTTATTTGCAAATTTAAGTTCCTAAGTTTAATCTCTACTCAAAGAATCAGGCACAGGAAGTCCTGCTACTTGAGAGCTTGGGTCATTATGGTTTAACACCTACTTTTCCTCCTACCACTGGAATCAAAGAAAATTCAAGAGGAATGCATAGGAACAGAGTTTTCTTTGGGATTCTCCAGGGAGCTGAATTCCTAAATCAAGTATCATCAGCTGATTAAAAATATTCAAAAGACTAGTCCTTGAAAATATCTCTGTATGATATGGAAACTAAATGGAGACAAATGGGGGCAAAGTGGAGCTACTCTGTGACTTTAAATCCTTGTCAGAAAGGATATTCTGTTGCCATCTTCATGTGGAACTTCCTTTTTCAAGGCCTAAAGTTAATGTGTGGGTAGGAAAAACATAGAATCCTGTGGCATCTAAACTCTGAAATTCAGACAGTTGGATTAATCTCTATATAGCAGAAAGTTAACAGACAAAAGTATTGCATTAAAAATGGCAATATTTAAATCTCTTGGGACACTTGCCATCAACCTCAAGGTTGTCCTACTGTAACAAAAAGATTTCAAAGGGATGTTCCAGCATGGCATTATTGAATAGAAGTATTACAAAACTCGACTGTATTTAACTCAAATGAAGAGTGGGGATATTGTCCCACCCCAAAAAAGAGAAGGGCAGAGAGAAAGTAATGGTTTCCTAGAAAGGGAGTTAGTTAGCGAGAGCAATCATGACTAGGGTGGTGAATGGGTTACTCCATTCCAAGTTTGCTCCAAGAATAGGTGACAGCACACGCACAAATGCACACTCACACACATAGGCTGCACACCTCCACAGGAAGAAGCCCCACTGAACAGGGTGAGCGTCCCCCAGATAAACACACACAGGACTGCACCTTGTCAAGGGATCTCCCTCACATTGGTTTCCAATTCCAAAGTGAAGGCTGGCTGGCTGTTGGTATCCTAGTGTGGTTTGGGGTTAGGCACGACTGCCTGCAAACATTTCACCTGACCTAGTCCAAACTGGTAAGTTAAGCTCCGCCATGGACAGTGAAAGGACAAGAGAAAGCAGTGCAATTGGACACACCACCTCCCCATCTGGGTTGTACCCAGTGTATTCTACAGGAGCATCAGGCAGACAAGAAATTAAGTGCAGTGGGTGGAAACAGAACCTCAGGATAGAACTAGAGGATGTCTCTTCTTTGGTCCCAATAACAGTCCTAAGGCACCGTTGCTTTTCTGAACTAAAGGAGCATGTCTCTCTAGGCCATTGCAGAGGATTGCTGATTTTAGGAAGCTTTGCCCCCATGTTTTTGAAAGTCTAATCCATTACCTGTTGGTGCAATACTGTGTTGATAAGTAAGATATGACTGCTAATGCTTTACAAACAGAGAAACTAGTTTTAATGTACAAGTTAACTCAAGCCTTCAAGAAAGTTGTTTTCAGAGAGAGAGATTAGGAGCCTTCACCAGATATCTGTGTGTTGCCTGCTGTGGTTTTCTTGAGAGGGATAATGCAAATGCTATTCTTGGCCTCTTTGATCCTCCACCAGCGACCCAACCTGCAATTCAACCCAGATAAATCACGTCATTTGCCATTGAAACATTCTTCTTAAGTGTTACAATCTGGTAAATCTGAAGGCAAAGTTAAACAAAGGTCTGAAGCAAACATTTCACAACTCCTTCCTGTGCAAGAAGTCATCTGAATGTAAATCAGTGCATCTAAATGCAATTAGGAAAACAGAGTCTTAACAGAGTTGCAACACAAGATGCTCAAAGGACTGAACTGTAGCCCAAGGCCTGGGAAAGGTCTTGTTCACAGACATTCCTAGCATGCTTTGTTCCTCAAAAACAGACAGCTGAATTGCAACACTCAGCTTCAGGCTGCCCAGTCTTGCCTCTAACCTGCCCTTAAAAACAGCGAACCTTGATTTCACTGCTGTTTGCTTGATGCTGTTCTAGAGTCAGCCTAGAGAGGCTCACGGGAGACAGACAAGGTGAGAATTCTAAGCAAGGGGTGGGGAGGGAACAAAAAATTCTTACTCGAACTCGTGGGCAATTCTACTAAATTTCAGACAGTTAAATTGCCAGGAACCCTATCAAGTTGTGCAGGAGTACTAAGTATTCAGCAAGAGAGCCATAATTATCATCTAATAAACTACACTCTCAAGAAAGCTTGGGGAAAACTTTGCATTTGGTCTTGAAGTCTGCACTGAGCATACTTCTTATGGTGCTCTATGACAGTGGGGGTAGAAAGTATGTACGGATATAGTAGTAAAGCAGAATGGCACAACTGAATACCTGTGTTCTTGTCCAATTCCAGCAACCAGAAAGTTTCCAGAATTTGAGAATTTCAAGCTATTTACAAAGCCAACCTGAGAAACACACACAAAGCAATTAAACACTAGTTATTGGAAAGCTGTTTATCCACCTAAGCACAAATGAGATGAGTTTGTAACCCTCTCAGCCTTGTAGACAGCAACAGCATAAGGCATGAGGAACAAGTCTGAGCTGTTAAATCAATTCAAAATGAACAAATCAAACAGCAGGGGGTGTGGATTTTGAAATGTCTGAGCTGTTCAAGAGTATTCTGCATATTTCAGGATAGAGTCTAGTGGCATCTCAAAGACAAATTTATTGTGGCACTTATAAAGCCGTAATAAATTTCTCTTTAACGTGCCAGAAAAATTAGCTGTTTTTGCTGCAACAGCCTAATATAGCCATCACTCTAGAAGCTACTCCATTATTTCAGGGGTCACTGCAGAATTTTGATCCACCAAATATGCTGTCACTGCTAGTGGCATTTAATTTGATTTCTGTCTTTCACTCACAGTCCAAGTCATGTCCACTCTGTTTTCCCATATAACCCAATCCACCAATTTTCTAATTCTTAGTATAGCTATAAAAACTGCCATCACTTCAAAGCATCCTTTATGATTGAAGTTCTGACCAGCAGCCCCATTGCTGAAGCCCTTCCACAAGGAAACCATAAGAAGTCATTTTTTGCATGAATTGGGGACCAATATGATGTAAAGCAAAACAAACATTTTCTGTATCAGCCTAAGCTCAGATGATTACTCATCAGGCCAAGTCAGGCCCTATACTGCAGCTTACTTAAAATAACAGGAGGTATCCAACAGAGCACAACTGCTAACATCAATTCCATTGGGCCAGCCTAACCTAGCCCAACACAACACCAATAGCTATTTCGTAGGGAAATCAGGTGCAGCAGCTAACAGTACTGGCATCGCACTGGACAGTCTAGATGAGCGCAGGGTAATTTGCTTTGGGCCTTGCAGCCACTGCACTCCTTTGCACTCTGCTCAAGAGTTAGTTCCCATGAATTGCTTTAAAGAAGGAAAACTCAGCTGTGAAAAACCCCCAGCACTTACACAGCAGCTTGCAGCACTTAAGAGAATTCCGTATGTGTGCAACTAGAGAGCGTGCATGGATTTGTACAGTGCACTTGGAAATGTCATCCCCATATTGCAAGGGGAAAGGATTGGCCAAGGCTGCCAACTGAGTGGTGAAGGTTAGAATCAGTGCCAAGGAGTCCCCTGGTTCACCACCACGATCACCCTGTACGATGTGTCCTCTTTCTTAGCTTTAACACTTGCGTACTGTGGAACGCTATCTAAGCAAAGAGCACCGTAAACAAGGAGCTCAACTCTACCCTCCCCGCCAGCACTTTCCTTACCAGGGGAATCTCAAAGACTGGCTCCAGCTTCCGGAATCCCTGTGCACACTTCCACAACTTCACACTGCCACTGTGCGAACCTGCAAAGAGCAAAGCATGGGAGGACAAAACACTGGCCCTTTCGCACAAGTGAGGGGCCAGTTAGTTCAGCAGAAGCTATCTGTGAGTGTAAATTTATAAAACCAAAGGTATCTCCAACAGCACTCAGCTGTGTTCTTTGGCATCACAGGTCAAACACCCAAGTGCCCTGGGAAGGGCCACGGCTCAGGGCAGAGCACCGGTGTTGCGTGCAGAAGGGCTCACGTTCAGTCCTCAGTATCTCCAGGGAGGGCTGCCTGTGGCAGTGGTCCTGGGCTGGATGGACCAAGGGCCTGAATGGGTATAAGGTTCAAGTTACCTTGGCTGATGGCACCCAGGGGAGGAAGACTTGAGAAGCCATTCAAGTACAGTGTAAGGCCATTCGGTCACTGGGGGCCTGAAACAACTTACCGCCTTTAGGAGGCCCGCATGGCAACAGGGAGAGCAATGGAGAGGCATGTGCAGCTGCTCTGAAGGCCATTTCGACCTGAAGCACAGGGCTGGGGAACCTGCAGTCCTCTGTGCAGCACTGGACTCCTACCAGACCCAGCCGGCATGACCAACAAGCAGCACCAACAGCAGAGTTGCCGCCCCACACTCCACGGCCAGCACCCATTCCCCACCCCCACCTTAATAAGGATCCTGGAATACATTACAAGATAATAATCCAAAGCAGAACCTGCTCACCTGACTGAACCCGCAGGCAGATGGTTTCACACAAAGCTCTTTCAAACAGGCATGCTACCAACTGAGCAGAAAATAGCAATGCAGTGCCTCACTCAAATGTAAGAGAATTGCAGTCTAAGACAGACAAAAGAGAAAGCAAGGCTGGGGTCCCACAGCTTGAGGTACCTGTGGCTACGAGGTCACTGTTCAGCAAGGCTGCAACTGAAGAGATCCAATATGGCTGCTCCAGGCCCTGCATGCCGTGGCAACTGTGGGCTTGCTTCACCATGGTCAGTGGCTTCTTTTTTGAGATACCCCAGAGGGCTATGGACCTTAAGGACAGCAAACACAATTATCGCACATGAAAAAGCCCCTGGGAAAAACAAGACGACCAAGACTTCTGGAGGTTCTTACCCATCATCTGCACCAGACACCATGTGTTCCTCATTGATCAGCTGAATACAATCAATAGAGCCCCTATTCCAAAGGAGAAAAGCATTACTGTTGTTAAATTCCATGGCCCACTCGACTGAAAAGCTGCACAGTCTAGTCAATAGTAGGTATAGTATTGCTAATAGGTAGGTTTAATCTAGCCAATATAAACACAAGACAGGAGCAGATGGCATGCTTCAGCACCAACTTGGGCAAAAACACTTCAGCACCCAGCCAACTTAAAGGTACGATGCAGAAGGTGGTAAAGAAGATGTTTGATGGAATGTCTTTATGGGATAAGCTTCTCACCAGGAAATGCAAATGCCAAGTTCAGGTGTAATGACTACTGATGTGTTGTTTAAACCGAAGTAGTCATACCATACGTGTTCACTCCTGTCTGGTTATTTCCCAACTGTGCACTCACTTCCTTGATAAGACAAAGCATGGGTTAAACGCTGGGCTGTTTCTCCTGTAACAGCCCAGAGGTCCAAGTTCAGACTTCACAGCAAACAACACAGTGACGGGGTCCTCCTAAACGGAAATGGGCAAACAGTCTGGAGGCAGCTCACCTCCACATGGTCACTAGTCAGACCTAAACAAGCCATGGATGGTCACTACGTGTGAATAGGACATTCATACCATCCTTGATGTCACTTATGCTAGGAATTTTATTTTTCATCTCTAAAGTTATTTCACCAGTTCTCACGAAGAGGAAAGGAATTCTTGTGAAGTGGCGATTTCATATACATCAAACAGCCTAAATGAAGCACCTGTTCAAACTGTAGCATTTGGAGTACACTTAATAATTAGACCTTTGGGCAGCTGGTTAGTCAGTAGTCCTAAATTTTAAACCCACAGCATTCTGATGGAGCCCACACAAGAGGGCTTCCCTGCTTCCAGCTCCAGTACCATCATTTCACTCCACCCTCCACCCCACGCAGAGGACAGCAGAAGGAAGGAGAAATTGTAAATCCCCTCCCCAGCACCCATACACACCATTTGTGAACACAGGAGGGCCACAAGTGGCTCTCTGGATGCCACCCACTCCCACAACAGGCTCAGAACCAAAATGGAAACAGGGGCAATGGTCAAAAAACCTGACGACTTAAATGCTGGAAAGCCTGATGCGTCTATCCATGAGCTAGCTGCAGAGGACTAACAGCGGATGTGTTCGACATCAAGAGAGGGTGCAGCTGCAGCAAAAGCAGCAAGGTGGCTTGTTGGCACACAGAGTGCGTGCCCCTCTCCATGCTGTGTTCTGTTGGAGGGAAGTCCCTGAACTGGGTGCTGCTCCCATACGTACTGGTGCCCATAGAACACGAGCTGGGACTCCTCAGGGATCTTCCAGATTCGGACAGTGCCGTCCCTCCCTCCTGCTGTGACGCAGCACTCCCGGCCCAGACTGTCCAGTCCTGTGATCACATCCTGATGTCCAAACCTGAGAAGGGGAGCAAGAAGAAGCTAAGCAGGAGATTCAGCTGCTGACCGTATGGATCTGAGAACCAGGCATTTCTCCTGAAAAGATTCCACTGTGTCTCACTGCTAAGGCATCTCAGGATTTGGTTTTTTATGGTGGCTTAGTCAGCTGCATTCAGAAATGCTGGCTCCTGAGCACACTCACACTTGAGAAGGGAAAAGGTTCCCTCTTCCTCATAAGGCTGGCAGGAGAGGAACAAGATTACTTCAAAGATTAATTTTTGGTTTTGCCTGCATGATCCCAAGGATTGTGACTAGAAATGGGACTGCAGTGAGGAGTCTATATGAAAAAGATTCCTGCCTTCCAACAGACAGACATTAAAAATCAACCAGGTGTGCAGCTCTATTGTACTACCACCAAACAGACAGCTACCTTTCCTCCCCCATTGGAATGCCGCATTTCAGACAGTGGAAGTCCTACTGAAGGAACTGGGTTCAGTGATGGGTTTTGATGAGTCTTCCAAAACTGTAATGATGAGACACAGCTGGCCCACATGAGAGCCCTGGTCTTTTTTGCACCCCCACCCCACCGCACCGCAAATGCATACTCTGATTAAATACAAAAATTAGACTATCCTGGGTCTTCTGGAATTACAATTTTGCATTAAAACAAGGAACACAGTTGCCCTGTTTTGAAAATAGATTGTGCTTTTTTGCTGCTATAAGTGGTATAAATATTGCCACACAAAGGGATCCCCAGTAGGTTCCTGGGGCAGCAAATGGCTCCCCAAACCCTCTGAAATTGCCCATGCTGCAAAACAGTTTTGCACAGCCTGAAGCAGTGGCAAACTCACTTGGACAACTGTTTGCTGGCTAGGAATGGTCACAAAAAGAGGAACCGCCATGTTAATTGATCACCAAGGCCCCGCTGCACCCTACCCTCCAGATCAGCTTTCTGAGAGTTACAGAGAAGCCCAGGACTCCTACAGTTCCAATAAACTCCAGAGGTTTCTCAGGGTCTTTCCCCTGGTTGCACAAGCACACAGGAAAGCATGCTGCTTACAAGGTTTCCACATAGGCGTTCTCGGCCACATTCCACACTTTGACGGAGCGGTCGTGCGAGGCGCTGTACAGCTGGTGCGTGCCTTTCTGGAAAGACAGGCCCTGCATGGGAGAGAGGAGAGTGGCAGGAGGGAGGCAGCAGCCTGAGGGGGAGGCAGGGCTGGCAGGAGTGTTTGGCCATCAACCCTTGAATCTCTCCGCCAAGCCTGGCCCAGGCCCTGCCCAGAGGAGAGAGGGGGCTTTAATATTACTGAGTGAGAGACAGGGAGCTTCAACGCCTTCAGGAAGGACAGGCACTTGTCATTAAAAAGAAAAGTGATCCTCAAATGCTGCACGAAGCACCCTGAATTATCTTTTCATCCTGCCTTTCCTATAAAGCAGCTCCCGAAAGGAAAGGAAATCCACAATAATACCGAGTCTGTTAGCAGGAATGTTGATTTTACGGGCCAGAAAGCTATCGGCTAAATGAATTCGTGAAGCTAGAGAATTGTGCAGGCTGCTTCCACCAAACCTCAGCTGGCTTGCTGTGAAGGTCTTTATTCATATAACTGTTGCTTCGTTTTGGGATGCAACATTAAGTGAAAACCCCATGTACACATGCTGGGCGCGCCTGAGCTGTGAAGCTGCTGCCTCGGTTGCAGAGCTCACTCACCGACACGGTATCACGATGCCCGGTGAACTTGTACAGGTGGCTGCACGTGGTGGCTTCCCAGATCATGATGAGCTTGTTCCTGTCTCCTGTCGCCTAGCGGGAAAAGACAAAGCAAACGACATCAGTGCCCACAGCCCTTTGCTAGCATGGCACAGACCTGAGACCAGCCTACTGTCCTCCAGATGTGTTGGACTATACTTCCCACTGCTGGCTGGGGAGGATGGCAGCTGTAGTCCAAAACTTCTGGCAAGGCTGGTCCCCTTACTAAGGTGTCCAAGCAGCCTGGCTCAGTTGACCAATGGCTCTGCCTCCATCAAGCTACTTACTTGTTAAGACTTTTATCCCGCCCCATTAGCCCTAAGGCTCCCTTGGACACATGACTGGTAATGCACAGGTTGATCAGCGACCGCTGTCCGACAGATCACCTTATCCTAGCAAGCGGCCCACACAGTACTAGGTACCTTTGCCAGAGGGACTGCCCAAGTTTTTGCAATGAGGAGGAAAAACCGAGCTGCACAGACTCAGAACGCAATTAGTCCCCCATCTCTGCTCGAGACCAAGGAGCTGGTTATCTCAGAACGGGGAGGATGCCCCTTACCAAGTATTTGCCATCTGATGAGATGGCCATGGCGAGGATGTGTGCCGTGTGCCCAACGTGACTGTCTTCTGTCCCCTTCTTGCCTCCGCGGATCACATGCAGCTTCTTCCCACTTTCTACATCCCCTACGATGCAACAACGTCTAAGTCAGCTGGATGAGGACAAAACCACCTCGCAGATATTCTCAAATTTCAGGATCTTCCTCCACCTTAGTTAATCCTGGGTTCTGCACATTCAAGCTACTGTGGTAAAATGCAGGGTTAGGGAGGCTATTTCTAATAACCAGACATCTTTTCATAGGAAATCAAGAAATGTTGAGGTTATGCAAAGAGAAGAGATTGGCTTTTATAAAAATAGTAGCCATTACGTCATACCATTTTTTTATTTAGGTTACCACAAAGTGCACAGTCTGTGGGGTAGAAATGATGAGAAGACCAACAGAGGCTGTGTATCTGTTCAGAGGCAGCATAAAAATGAACAAAAGTTTGAAATTCTATTATAAATTGCCTTTTGTAAGCCAACTGATTCAGAAGCCGTGAATAAGGACATTCTCTATATCCCCCACCCCTAACTTAGAGAATAGGGAAAACCAAGTCAGCCTTCAATCATAAGCCACCCAAATTTACAATTCATGCTAACATTGAATACATTCATTGGGATGTCACATTCAAGTGATTAACCCACCATGACCCATATTCTTTTACACCTCTCTGCTGGCACCCTTATACAACTGCTGGGACAGGGAAATCAACCACTTGGTTATAGGATGGCTTAATTTCAGCACGAAGTATCCTTCAGAACTTACTCATAAGATACAGAATTAAAGCTGCACCATATCTTAGCACCTGCAGAGCAGAGTGTGCACAGTTTCTTGCAATGTTCAGCTGCACTGAGAGATGCAACTTCATGTGTGTATTCATCCCCTGAAACACCATCCATGCCTCAATCACCAACCTTTACTCCAGCCTGGCATCCATTACACCAACCATACAACAGTATCCACCAACCCTGACAATGTGAACCCACATGAAGCCAAACCAAGGATGATTCCACAATAGCCCGGAAAACAGAGCTAATATGAAAGTAATTGGTCAAGGTTGTACCAATTTCCATGGGTGTTTTAAAACTAAGCTTCAATAAAAACGATTGTCAATTGGATGCCCACAGTTCAGAAAACAACCTTAATATAATCCCAGTCCTCTATCAGCTCCACTAGCTTCCCATCAAAGTCCGGGCTCAATTCAAGGTGCTGGTTATTACCTATAGAGCCCTAAACAGCTTGGGACCAGGATACCTAAAGAAACGCCTTTTCCCTATTTGCCCTCCCGCCCCCCGAGATCGGCAGCAGAAGCCCTCCTCCGGGAACCCTCTTTGAAAGACATCAGGAGACAGAGTACCCAGAGGAGGGCCTTCTCTGCGGTGGCGCCCTGTCTATGGAATGTGCTCCCCAGAGAGGTCTGCCTGGCGCCGTCATTATATGTTTCTCGGCGCCAGGTTAAGATCTTTTTATTTAATCAATATTTTAACAAGTTTTAATATTGAATTTTATTATCCTATTTTAATTGCAGCCAGAGTGGGTCATTAATTTATGTATGTTATACTTTTATGTATATGTATTTTATTTGTGAAAGCCGTCCTGAGGCTCTTGCAAAGGACGGCATACAAATAACTTAAATAAATAAATAAAGCCATCAGTTCCTTCTCCATAGGTAAGATTCAGACCATCAGGGATACAAATCCAACCTAATCAAGGACTGGGCAACCTCAGGTTGATTAGGGGCCATTTTTGACTCCACGGATCACTGTGCTGCTCAATTTGGTGGCAGCAAGAAATTGACTGTTTTACTGCTCCACAGTATTTTGCTGTTCAAACTCAGCAACGTGCTCGACTGCTTAGCCGCCGCCACGGATTGCACTGGCAAAAAAGCAGGGGCTGTGCCATGGAGCTGGGGGCTGTGCACTGCCCATCCCTGGCGTTCTGTCGGAAGGGCCACTGCCCTGTAGCAAATCACATGAGCCTATCAGTTCAGTCCCCCTCATTTCTGTACAACAGAGGCAGCAGAGCTAAGGAAGACCTCTACCTGATTATTTGGGAAAGCTGTGGTCAGTTAGATCAAACAGTACAGCTACAAGTTCCAATGGATTAAACTCCTTGCAAAGTTGCTGCTCTTATGTGCATACAAGGACATGAGACAAGCTTCTGGATTTTGTCTTCCAGTCCAAAATGACATGGAAGGAGAGTTATAGGGGTAATAGTGGTACATGTTGATTTAGTTGCCAAGTTGCAACCTTGGTTGCCAAGTTGCAACCTAGAAACAGTTCAGAGGAAGGCAATAAAGATGGTCAGGGGAATGGAAACAAAGCCCTATGAAAAATGATTGAAAGGCTTTAGCCTTGAGAAGAGAAGACTGAGGGGAGATATGATAGCACTTTTCAAATACTTGAAAGGATGTCATGCAGAAGAGGGCCATGGGCTCATGTCACAGGAAGCCCAATTCTGGGTGGATGTCAGACAAAACTTCCAGTGTGGCAATGGAACTGGTGCCCTAGGAAGGTTCTGGGCTCCCCGACGCTGGAGGCATTCGAGATGCAGCTGGACACCCATCTGTCAGTGATGCTTTATCTTGCGGTCCTGCATTGAGCAAGGAGTTGGACCCAGTGCCCTGGGCCCCTTCCAACTCTACTATTCTATGAATTTAAACTTGCTAAAATCTACAGGAAGATAAAACTGGCACATCAACATTTGGGGTAGGCAACACAGACTTGATCCATTGACCTTTCCAATTCTCTGGATGATGCCATGAGAAACATTAATGTTTACTCTTTTTCTGCCCCTTCTTCCATGTCCAGACAATCTTTCCTTGTGCAGAGTATAAGACTTACATTTGATGATGGAGCAGTCTTTAGCTGCAGAGAAGAGATATTTATCATCTGGTGAGATGACCAGACAGGTGATGGGCAACTGGTGACCTCGCAGTATCCTGATGTCAGAACTGTCTGGAGGCTGCAACTGTCCAAAGAGTACCAAAAAGATTGACATTCATGCCTAGGCATCAGCTTGAAGGAACACCGGTCCACAAGCTTGGCCAAGTTGTGTTCAACAGGTATATTCAAAGTCAAGGCACAGGGGTAGCGTGGCCAGATTCTACCACACACTGATCTTACTGAAAACGTAGAAATGTTCCTTTGTTAGTGACTTGCTCCAGAAATTGAGAGCTAAGCCAAGCTCCTGGTAACAATGCTTCATCCAAACCAAAGTACTTGAATTTACTAAGCCAGATACAAATACAAATTTTGGCAATTTACCCCTTCGGTCACAGCAACAAGAGATTTATGCATCGCACATGATTTTGCATTGTAGGGTAAGATTCAGCCCAAAGGAAATGTTGTATTCCATTGCTTTCCCAAGCTTTGGCAGGCAATTTCTCCCTCTCCCACACTAGGTAACAGGATAGCAGCAGCACCTCTTCTTTCTCCAAGGCCAGGGCAGAACTTGAGAGCACTGGAGCCACCACAAAAGCAGCATTAAGCAATTTGGCAACTTCACAGAAAAGTGCTCACTCATGGCGGAAACACATGCTGGGCATTAATGTCCAAGGAAAAGGGAGGTCAATTTTATTTTAGTACTGCTGGAATTTTATTTTAAAACACCCCAAGTGAACTTAAGCAAGACAGAAAAATTTCATGTGTTAATTTAACAGAAATAACTTGCCTCCTTTGCTTCAAGAAACAGAATATGTGCTTTAAATTTCTGCAGGAAAAAAACTTTTTTGTAACAACTTTCAACTTACAGTTTTTGCAATCTGTCGCTGCAATTTTCCCTTCTGTTCAAGCTATGGAAGAAGAATTTAGAAAGCTGATCACAAGAATTTTCTTATCTCCCTTCATGTGCAAAGAAAAGGAAGTTATAGACAGGAAGTTATAGTCACATTCTTGAAGGAACACTGCTTCGTTAAGAGAACCCTAACACCCATCTTTCCTTCTTTCGATAACCTAGAGTTCCTGGTTCTTGTGCCCCCTTGTTCAATCTCCGCACAGTGATAAGCCTTGGATGACAAAATGATTTAAATGCTGATGCATCCAGTGCTTACTTACTGCCTCTGCTGTCTTAGATATTCCTATTTCATGACCTTAAAATATAGTCATAGCTCTATCTGACATACATGGTTTTAAAACAGGGCTGAGAAAACAAACAACTGTCATGTCAGCTCAGAGTAACCAAGCAAATGATTGTTTCCTGAAAATGAAATGCCAAAAAGTTAATTCTTTATACTATCTACATCAATGCTTTTACCGAAGATCCGTTTTGCAGTACTAGAGCATGATTGGGTTCCACTTGAGAGGCATTATTTGCGGTACTGTGACAAATAGATGCCCATGGACCTGTGTAGCCCATCCTAGCTCTTTGGATGTTGAGCCTGGCTAGAAAAGAAGATGGATCTTTTTTTAACCCACCACTCATGCTGGTATGGGGGAGTTTGTTGTCCACAGAGAAGAGAGCTTAACCCAGTATGACCCTCTACTTCTATAGTTAACCCTCTAGTAAGGAGATGCCACCTATTCCATAAGCAAGGTGGGAATTCTTGCCTTTCCTCTGCCCAACTCAAGAGGCAGAGAGACTCACAGATTTATTTGGTCCACCATTCCTCTCAGGTATTTTACTCACCACATCTTCCTTCAACCGCCCTGCAACCAGGTCCTTCTCAAAGGCCTCTTCTTCAGCCTTTTCCTCTTCTGTCCAAGAGAAGAAATCACAAACATCACATAAGACTTGGGATGTTGAAAGAGATTAGACTGAAGAATGCAAGAATTACTGCTTTACCTCAGTCTCTTTAGTGAACTGGAACCTTTCCACTGAAAGAATTAAATGCAGCACTCTTTCTTTGTCAAGGCACTGTCAATATGTATAACTCCTCAAACCCATGGTTGTCTCTTGAAATTGCTGTGGCCCAGTTTGCATGTAACAACAATTTATATGACTTTTCATAAATGAGGCAGCATGCTGGCTAGCATTGTCCAATTGCTCCTGGGTTATTCAGCTGCTCCATCCCATGACATGTGAACCAGAAACTTGGCATGTCTTTCCCCTGGCAAGGGAGAGAAAGACAGTTTGTTCCTGGACTGTTTCTCTGGCTTGTCAGGAATGAGAAGTAAGCCAGAGTTCCTGGTGCACACATAATGCAAAACCAACCTTGCAAAGGTCTGCTAGTTACTAAGGTGCTTGTGTTCACAGTAAGAACTATGAGGATGGAAGCACCAGCAAGTCAGTTGGTTCACAACAACCCACAATTTTATCCAAATTGCAGATCCTTGTCACATACAAGCCAGATGTGCCCATTGGTTCCCTGAAAGGGGAAACAAAGAAATAATTTTAAAAGTTCTGGGTGCCAATGAAAACAATTTTATTGCTGCCCTATGCATTTTGGAAATATGTTTCTTCAGGGGCAAAAGATCATTCATTTGTTATATTGTTATACATTTTTCACTGGCACTCAGGACCTCAATTATTTCTTCCCCCTTTTTCATACTTGTGCCTTCCCATCATTTGGTTATACCATTTCTCTACCCAGTTAGCTTTTTGCATGAATGTGCTGCCAGAATCACACTATTATTTATTTAAAACATTTTTATGCAGCCCCCATCGCAACAAAGCCTCGGGGCGGCTCACAACAAGTACATAATTGTTCTACAAACACACTTTATAAAGTACATTAATGCACTATCTTCCATTTTAATAAAATTTTGGAGTAGTCTGCCCCATTTCTTCTTGTTGTATTTTGGACCCTTTGCAGCATGCAAACAGATGGATGAGTTCAAGAATATTTATCCTTTTAAAAAAATTACTCTTTGGCCAGAAAGGACAATAGATAAGAGAAATACATCCTGATAATATTACAGGGATTTTCTATCTTTCCCAGAAAAGAAGCCAGAAAGGAAGTCCCCTAATCAGGGATGCTGCCCCACCTGGAGGATGGACTAAATGAGCTGCCCTGGTGTGTCTTGGATGTTTCCAGACCACCACCAACCCCCTGCCAAAAAAAAGAAGGGGTGGAGAGAATGCTTCTGATCTTCAAAGCAGACTAGACTCAAGAACAGCTAGCCACAATAAGTTAAGAAGTTTCTGAAAGTTACATAGTCAAGATATCAGTCTAAGGCAGCCGGGTTAAATTTCCTATTCTGCAACTGTTTCCCCTTATTTACACCAAAGGATTTTTTTTAAATCCACAAATTTCTTATGAGGAATTCTCATGCTTTTTTGGCATCTCTTTTTATGCCAAAGATACCTTTTTATTTAAATGTTAGACCTTTTTATTTAAATGTTATTTTAATTAATTGTTTATTTATTGGTTTTATTTATTGCCTGAATTATCCAATTTTTATATTTTTGTATTGTTATTTATTTGTTGGAAGCCGCCCCGAGGCTTATGTGAATGGGGCGGCATACAAGTTTCCCAAATAAATAAATAAATAAATAAATATCTTTTCTTTTTCTTTAAAAATCACATTTGTTAAGGTTTTACAATATATTAGTTTGCTTGGGTATATTTAAACATAGAAACTGAGCGAGTCAGAAGGGGCCTCCCGGGCCATCTAGTCTGACCTCCGGCACCACTCACGACAGTCATTTAAGACACAATTTGAAGCATGCTTAGGCAGTAGCCATGTTCAGATATCATGACAACCCTGTCAAACTCTTTATAAAGGTTGAGTGAGCACGTCTGACCTTTTGTCAAGTTTGCAAAGGGTCAGAGAAAAGAAGAAAAGTTGGTCCTCATGGAGAAAAATGGGGGGAAAACACAAAAAGAGACTGTTCTTGCCAGAAAGGGTATAGTTTGTGGGGATGGGGGACGCTTTCCCAGTCCCTGTTCCAGATTAGCCACCCCTGCCTCCAAGCAGCAGGTGAGGGTGCCTGATCCTCTCCATGTCACAGCCCCAAGCACAGAGCAGGAGTGCAGAGTGGAGCTCAAGTAAGCCTCTGCCAGGTGACCCTAAGTACCACTTTGGTGGTGGCCGAGAATGGCAGTCACCCAACAGCTGCCTGGCAAGTGTAGCAAGGAGAAGTAAAAGGTCTCATCCCTGGTGAGAGACCCTGTTCTGAAGCAGGACCAGCCACCATGGACACTGCCAGGTAGCCTGTTTGAAAAGGCATGCTACCCTCAGTGACGTGGCCTCTGCTCAGATGACATGACAATTCATGTATGAAAATAAACCACAGTGGCTCATCTGAACCAGGTCTGTAGAAAGGCCTACAACTCTCAATATGCCCCAGGCAACACTGCTGACTGAGATATGCTGGGAGCTGTATGCTGTTCCCTGTCCCAGTGTGCACAGGATTGCAGCCTTAATAGGCTAACAGTCCAGTTACATAAAATCCAACCCCCACACACCTTGCTGTCGAAGTTGTTCCAGATATAACTTTGCTAATCTTAGTTTCTTCTCTTGTGCTGTCTCTTCAATCTCCTCTTCTGCTTCATTGTTCTTTTTCTTTGCTGGACTACAGGTGAGAACGGAACAATTAACGCAAAGGTATCTAATTTTTCCCAAAGCATCCATCACCAAGAAACAAGTTTTTCACAATCCTTTTGGAGAGTATGATTCAGTCTCCTGTGGCAGTCCCTACAGGCCAAAAACCCACATCAAGAAATTCTGCAGAGGGCTTCAGTGCACACAGCCATATAGGATAGATGGGTATACACAAGAATTCACAGCTTGCGCCCACCCACCTAGCTTATGCAACTCACACCTCCAAAGGAATACATTCAAAGTTTGTTTTCTCCTATATTTTCCCCAAGACTATCCAAAATTATATGAGTTGCCTTTTAAGCTAGTAAAGGCCACCAAAGCAACGTGGAATATCCTTACCTCTCTGGTTCTGAATCACTAGAGATCTCCTCATTCAACTTGGAGCCAGCTTTCTGCCAGGCCTTCTCCTCTGCAGCAGGAAGCTGAAAAATGAAACACTTATTTCAGTATTGAAGAACTGCAAGTCTCATAGAATGAAGTATCACTACATCCTAAGGCCTTTCTCCAAAGGCCAGAAAACAAGAATAGCATGGAGAAAATGGTATAGTGAAAACCCTTGGTATGTTTAAAATAAGCTCTGCAAGAAACAAAATCTCTAACAATTTACCAAAATAAAAAATGCTAAGTGCAAGGTGGAGACTGGAGACTATGAGGTAAACTACAAGGGTACTCCCAGCCTAAGCTTGCACTATGTAATCACACTGCCTCAGTGCAGAAGACCCTTCCAGTTGTAATCCAAGTTTTTGCACAGCTCTTTCCTAACACTAACTCTAACCTTCTGTCTGGAAGCATCCCAAATCTGCTAAGCTTAAGGTTGAAATTCAAAGGATGCCAGGGCAAACACCCCGTATAGTGACCTCAAAGAGTTTACATTCAAATATACTTTAGGTTGGCCAAATGCAAAAGAGGCTTGTACCTTTTAACAGGCCTGCTGATAAAGTTATGAGGGAAGTTATACACTGCTGCAACTGAAGGGGCCGAAGGAGCCCTGCCCTCTTTTGCATCTGGCATAGTCGGTAAGGGCATAACCCCACGTATTTTTGAAAAAGAAAAATCTTACGAGTACAAGCTCCAGCATTCCATGGCCAGCCCAGCTCGGAGCTGTACAACCTTTTTCTGCCCAAATATGTATAGGATAGCGCCATAAATTCACTTCGGCTCACACTGCACAACACCATGACAGGTCATGCCCCGATGCAGACAACATTTATTTATTTAAAGCTTATTTAAAACTTTTCTATACCCTCCCTTCACAAACATCTCGGGGCAGTTTACAACAGATATACAACAATATCAGCCCCAGCACGGCTGTGCTGCACTCAGGCGGACCAGAACTTCTCTCGGCACCCCTAAGGATTTCGCAGAAGTGCGTGCGGGGATGCCTGAGAGGAAAGCATGGCGGCAGTAATCGGGTTCCGCCTTCCCTTTGCCTCGGACCACCCCACACCCGCGCTCACCTTGCGCCTCTTGGGCCCAGCCCCCGCGGCAGAAGCCGTGAGCCCCCGCTGCTTCTGCTGCTGCTTCTGTTTCCTCTTCATGCCTGCGGCCGCCATGCCGCTTCCGAAGCTGCAGCCTCAACGGAGCGCGCTTCCTCCACGTGGCTCTCTGACCCAGCCCCGGCGCCTTCCCATAGGACGGAAACGCCTCTGGCCCTTCTCTATTGGCTCGTATTCTGCCCGGAACTCCGCTGGGTACGCCCACTTTGCCAGCTTCATGCTCATTGGTCGACACTAACCGGGGAACTACCACCTCTATTATCTTACTGGTTTGATGAGCCGCTTGTCTCCGTCTCGTACTGGGGCTTTCCTGTTGGAGCGGCGAGGCGTGCGCCTTCGACTTGGTCGTCCGCCGGCAGTGCCGGATGCGTCCCACTGGACGCCACTGCTGCAGTGTGCTTGGTGCGCCATTGGAGGGAATCTTGAGCGGCGGCAGGAGGAGGATCCCTCGAGCCGTGCCGTACTGGGACCTGTGTCTGCACGAAGGAATCTGCGGGTTGACTCCCAAGAAAAGAAAGGAGTGAGAATTGGAGGGCATTCGGTGCTTGTGGGCTACGGAGGGCCTAATAGGAGGTTGCAGAGCGCGTGCGGCTGCAGCAGTAAAATGCAGAGGGAGATGTGTGAATTGCAAACATATAGAACGCTGGAAGAAGGAGACCGCGAAGATCGCATGGCTTTCCAATGTGCACGGCTGGACTTAAAATTCAGTTCCCCACCGCCCTTCATGAGGACTCCATTTCAGGGACAGCGGCGCCGACTCCCGTCTTCCCAGAAAAAAAAATCGGATTCTTTTTTGGAAGACTCGTGGTCGGTACTCTTCCTACTGCACATACCTCCTCTACCAATTTGGAAGAAAGGGGGATACTTGTAGTTGGAATTGTCCATTTAGGAGCCTCGTTGCTTGCCTCTTCTTGGGAGGTGGGGGATCGATGAGTGACTGCTGCTTGATCCCTTCTCATGTCTACGGGGCCTGCTAGTCATTCTGCCCCCGGTTGACCGACAGCACATGACCGGTGTGCGCTCATTCCTTTCTCTGGGTAGGGCTGGGCTGGGCTGGGCTGGCTCCGTCCCCAGAAGGGCGTGTTGCAGCTGCTGCTCCGTGAAAAGGCGGCGGTCACCAGGCAGGCAGCGGGGAGAGAACGAGCGAGAGCGGCGCAGCCCTGATTTGTCCAAACTTGCCCTGCCGGTGCTTGCCCGCTGCTCTTTCCGGGGTATCGCTGGGACCGCAAGGAGTCTCTCAGCCTCGGTAAGTTAGCCGTTCTAGGGTTGGAGGAGGCGAGCTTGGAAAACGGCAGCCGGCTTGCCCTTCCGTGTTCCCTGGATTGATTTCGACCTATAATAAGTGAACCCGGGATAGTATCTGTACTCGGGTTTGCGGAACTGATTTCTAAACGAAGATGGGTGTTCTGATCCCCTCAGGCAGCGTCAGCCCTTGGTAGCTTGATAACCGACGACCCGACCAACACAGACACGATTTTAAATGTTCGACCCTGTCGCGTGCGCCAACACGAGCATTTTTTACTCTAGGGAAGGAGCAGGGGCTCCGATTCGGATCGGACCGCACCCTCCCCCGAGCTCGCGTCCGGATCCTGGCCCGTGTGCCCGCTCTGGAGCAAAGGAAAACGGCGTGGTTGCTAGGCGGACATTTCTGCCCTATTTGTTGTGCCCTCCAGGCTGGGATTAGTAAATTGTTCTATCCGTTTTCCCAGCGAAACTCATTAGCATGCTAGCTCTCCGGGGGAGAAAAAGGTCTGTTCTCCTATTTTTCTTCCTCCTCCACCAGGGTCTTTACAAGCAGATTATGATTATTATTATGATTATTATTATTACATTTTTATACTGCCCATAGCCAAAGCTCTCTAGGCAGTTGACAAATTTAGAAGACAGGGCCCTTTAAAGACACACACGCACTTTATATTGTACATAAATTAGCATATGGAAATTGGTGTATTTCAGACTCAGTTATTTCATTATTCAGGCCGCTGGGACTTAGCTAAAGAAACTCAGCTCAAATTTGTCAGGAGTTAGTGGGTATAATTTCAAATGGTTAAGGCTGGTCTTTGACTTTCATCTCCATGTCCATGCATTACCTTTCTTTTGGGTTTGTATATTTTTGGATCCCAGATTGGCACTGTCTTAATGGAAGGTGTGTACATAGTAATATATAGGCTAGTTTTAAATGCTGTTTTGTTGTTTTGGCCTGTCCTACAGATTACTTGCATTCCCTGTTATTTCCTTCTCCCCTATTACTTATTCTAAATAAATCGCATCTGTCTCAAAGTTTGGGTGTGACTTATTCCAGTTAAGCTTCAGTACTAAAGCCAGAGCCTTCTGCTTGACTTTGCTATTTCACATTGCAAGTTTCAGACTTAAAATAGAGGGTGCCTGCTTGCACCCCATTACTATGCCTTATGAGTGCCCTGAAAGGTCCGAGAGTCTGCTGGCTCAGGCTTAGGTAGACTTGAAGGGTAGTGGCAGTTACTCAGCCTGAATAACTGTTTGCCACTGTCATTGCAGATATTTGGGCAACCAACCTCTCACTGACAACCCGGAGTTATCCATGGATGTTGGTAGTGACAGCTACAGGCTGTGCTCCTCTGGAGACTGGTTGCTGGGGAACACTGTTCCCAGAGGCATCTGGTTGCCTACTGTGGGAACAGAATGCACAACAGCTTGGGTCTTTGGACTGATCCCTCACTTCCATTTTTATATTCTAATTTTCAAATTGTGGATAGCCTTATGGGTAACAAGTTCTTTGAAATGTGGTGATTCCAGATTTCCTGAGGGTGATTTGATTCTCCTTCCAAACTGGTAGAGAAGAAAGGTGGGAAGACAACTAGAGGTATTTTGCTTTAAACACACACACACACACACACACACACACACACACACACACACACACACACACCATGCTTTCTAAAGAATCAAGGTATGAAATAAGCAATCGGGAAGGGAGGGGTTTGGGACCATGGTTGCTTCTAGATAGAGAGCTCCTAGCACTGTCAGTCAAAGACGCACAGTGCAGCTGTTTCATCTTTTCCACCTTAATGGTCTTCTGGTTAGAAAAAAGATGGACAAAACACTGGGAAAGCATGAGAGGGTTACAAATGGAAGACTGGTGTCTGGATCCATGGCACAATTCCATGAATGATGCAGGACAATAGCACAATGAAAAGCCTCATCTGGAAGTAATATCTGTACGACTAGGAGACATAACAGTGAGTTAGCTATGCAACCCCAAACTATCTGAAAGTGTGGGTTACACACCCATGTCGTAAACTCTCTTCAGCAGTATAGCCATGGTAATTATCTTTGCAGGTTGCTGTAAGTGGGACCTCCAGAATGATAGATGGTTGTAAAACAAGACTGATTATGAGCTAACGGTTGCAACATGTGGCTTTCATGGTCCTACACTCCTTTTTTTCTCATAACAACAACCCTGTGAGGGGAGTTAGGCTGAGAGTGAGTGACTGGCCCAGAGTCACCCAGCAAGCTTCCTGAACAAATGGAGATACAAACCCAAATCTCTTAAACTCTTGTCCAGTATACTAGCCGCCACCACTGCTTCTCTCATGCTACATGTATGTGAGAGATACAGAGAGAGAAGTACTAGTTTTTGTACAGAGTCATTAGCCAGCTATTTCATTTACTACGAATTCCACAGAAAATTGGAAAGTCCATGTGGCATAGTGGTTAGGATCCCGGTTCACTAGAATTTCACTAGTGAAGTTGGCCTACTTGGCCAGGAAGTTTACTGGGTAACTTTGAGCCAGTTCCTATCAGCCTAACCTACCTCTTAGGATAGTTGTGTGAATAAAATGGAGGGGAGGATTGCCTAAACTGCTTTAGGCTTCTTGCTGGAAAAATGGCAGGGTATAAACATGATAAATATAAAACATATCCACAAACAAACCTTCCTCCCCTTTTCAGAGCCACTGGCATTGCCATTCACTGCATTACTTTGTGCTTGTTTTTTAGCATATTAACTTTGCATGTTCCCTCATTTTTTCTGCATTTCTCTGCAATATTTGCTAGATCTTGCATTCAAATCAGGCAGGAAAGAAAGGTGAGGAAGACCTGTCCTGACAATTGCTCTTGTAATTCCCTAGTTCCAGTCTTCTATAATCTATATCTTTCAGTCTTTCTGAAAATCTGCAGTTCTCCAAAGTTTCTCTTGAGAGATTAGGCCAATCAACACAAGAGCTATTCCAGCATTGGGTGCAATGTGGTCTAGTTCTTGCTCTGCCAAAACCCCAGACCAATTATTTGCTGACTACCAGAATGTTACATTTGTTGAAGACCCACTTTGCAGGTCTGTCTGTCATGGAATAGCACCCTGACCACTTGTCCCCAACAGGTCTCAGTCCTCAGAAGAAGCTTCAGAGTTCATGAGTGAGAAGACTCATCCAAGAGTGGACATCCTGAGGCTTCCATCTCACCTGGGCTCCGATCTCCAGAAAGAGCCCTGATTTGGGCTCCAGATGAGGCTGCATTTCTTTCCTCGGGTTCTGAGGACTCGGGCCATGGAATCACTACCCTCCCCTGTCATTCCTAAGATTGCTAAAACATTCCAGGGCCCTTTAAGAGACCATGCCTAAATGGGTATGGAGATGGGGCCAAGCAGCCTAAATCTCAGCCATGGAAAATTCTGTAGGTAGAACACACAAGTGGGCAGGGAGTGTTCTATCGCCCTGTGCATGTGGAGAGCATCTTCCTGGGAGGGGAAGCCTCTTGTTGCCAGTGGAGGATCCCCGTGTGATTTTGCATACTGATTTTCCAGCACTTGAAACTGTGCAGAGTGCCTTTGTGGGGACAAGAGGGACTCCCTTTATCAGAAAGGTGCCCTCCATGTGTAGAGTGCCTTGGAAATGGCAATGGAGGCATGGGAATAGAACTTTCTCTGGCTCCTTGTATGTTTACTGTACACTGTTTTCAGGTGCCTAAATAGGACATTCTTGCAGTAAATACTTCTAGTAGTCAAGCCCTCATTTGGTGCCAGGAAACCCTACTTCCCATTTAGGCATTAGTACTTTTGGAGACATAGTCATTCCCTTAAGCCTCAGTATGGACCTGCACGGAATTCTGCTGGTGATCATTTATTGCGTTTCACTCTTTGTCAGTTGCCTGGAAGAAGCCAATCCCATCTGCTGTCTCAGTCTTTTGGGAATAGGTTGAGGCTGCAGAGGCAACAATGCCTCCAAAGCGCAAGGCCAAAACCCAGGCAGCAGTCAAGGGCAAGAAGGTTAAAGAGGAACCGGAGCTGAAGCCTGACCCAGAGGAAGACAGTTTCCACGCCACCATAGCATCACTGAAGGCGGCTCCAAAGGAGAAGCTCAAAGCCAAAATCGATTCTGCCTGTCACCTGAGCAATGCAAAGGATTCCCAGGTGAGAGTGATGCTGTCTGTCTGAAGTACTAACCTGCATCCTGCCTGTATTAGGTACTGCAAAGTAGCCTACTTGAAAAGATCTGGTATCCCTTCCAAGTCTTTCAGATTTCAACCTCCATCATTGGTGACTGATAGCCATTCTAGCTTAGGCTGATAGGAATTGTAGCCAAAACGTTGGAAGGGTCCATAGTTCTACATGGGCACCCTGACCTTGGTGTACCAAATCTGGCCCACCTGTTTTTCCTTCCATATTGATTCATTTTGGTGGTTGTCTGGCTTTTGTGTAATCCTCTCCACCCTGTTCCTAAGGGTTGCAATGGCTCTTCTAATGCACAGTTACTGGGCAGCAAGAGCTGTAAGCTGCAGCTGGTAAATCTGGTTTTGGTTGTTCTGGCTGCAGCTCCTCCTGCCTCACCCACCTCTGGAAGGTAGGCCTGGGAGCTCCCCCAAACTCAAATGTGTCTTCAGGCAGAAAGACACCCCTACCTTAGAAAAATGATATTGTTTCCTTTTTTGTCTTGTCCAGGGACAGGAGGGTGCAACATGAAAAGAGCACTGAGCACTGCATGGGGACGCTAAAATCTGCAGGCTTTCTGCTTCTTGAAGCTTTTTGACTTTGTGTTTTTTTCTTTGCAGAATTGCTTATCTAAATCACAAGTGATCAGTATAGAAGAGGGGAAGTTAACTAAGCCAGGTGCCTTTTTCCCTTCCTTGTTGCCAGAACCTTGTTAGCTAATAGGAGTTTTCTGGCATCTACTTGATCAGTGTTCCTTTCTTCAAGGAAACTCTGCCAAGGAGGCCTTGCATAGGTCTAGGCAGCAAGTGCTTTTGCTCTGGGCTCTGGAAGACTGTTGGAGATTCCAACCTGAACAGGAATTTATTCTTTTGGATTCTGCCTTGGACTCCAGTTGTGCGGGATTCTTTAGGGCAGCACATAATAACAACAACATATACAATTTTATTTTTCTTTGCTTTATTTATAGCCTGCTTTTCAAGACCATGGTCTTTCTAAGGAGGAAAGAAGCCTAAAAACAATATGAGCCTTTTAATAAAGTCATGCTAAATATAAACAACTTTAAGTGAGACCAGTTTCAGTAGAACAATTGAATAAAACCAACAAAGCCAGTTTCAGGCCCAAGATGTCATCTTGAACAGAGAACATGAGCATTTTGAATTAAAACACTATTACAGGAAGCCATAGACTGGGCCAGCCATATCTTTCTGGACAGGCTGTTCTATTCAATAGGAGCCATCACTGAGAATGCTCTGTCTCTAGTAAACCTTACTGATTTTGTTGTCAGGTCAGTGAGCAGGGCCTGTGAGGATTACTTTAAAGCAGGGACAAGTACATATTGGTGTAATTGTTAAAAATAACAGCTCAGTTATTTAAAATGTATTAAAATAACCTAGGTTCAAACTATTAGTGATTTAAATGTCAAAACCAGCACTTTAAATTGAGCATGGAAATGTACTGACCACAGATTGATATAATATGATCTGATTGTCTAAACCAGGGCTGTGAAGTTGGAGTTAGAAGCAATTCTTAGGTAACTGGAGTCAGAGTTGGTAAAAATGTACTGACTCCAACTCCTAATAAATTTAAATTGCAATATAACTAATACGTTAACATTTCTTATTTCACAGATTTGATTAGCTGATTATTTTCAGGTTATATTTTCAGGATATCTTTTAACAGGTTAGGGTTCTAAAAAGTAGATTGATGATTCATGTATTTCCTATATTGATATAGGAACTGCTCACCAGTTGAAGCCCAGGCCCAATTTAAAATGCTTGTTTTAACATACCAAGCCTTGGTGCTGAAGGAAGTTCAATATGTCTACTCTGTGCCATCTCATTGGTCCCTGTTTGATCAGGTGAATAGATTTGGCTCCAACTGGAGCCCAATGAAACACATCCTGTCTGAAACAGATTGTTGTGGGTTTCTTAAAGTATAGCCATTTTTCACTTGTCTGTTGGGATTGTAGATTTATGAGGACTATGACTGTATGCTGAACCAAACCAACATTGGCCACAACAACAACAAGTTTTACATCATCCAGCTCATCGAGCACAATGGGAACTTCAGCTGCTGGAATCGCTGGGGCCGTGTGGTGAGTATCCTGCCACAGCAGAGCCACTGTGGCCAACGAGTGGGTGTCTCTCTTCTCGACAACACGGTGCGTGCTCAGCATCACTCCAAGATGGCTGCCAGGAGGCATGGGTAACCATAACTGGCCAGCAAGGCCTCACTTCCAGACAAAAATATGGTTGCCAAAAGCTTAATGATCATAAAATAAATCTTTATGTCCTTCATCTCCCAAACAACAGTATATAGAGCCATAACACCCATGTGACCTGAGGAGCTTTTGGCTGACATTGTGTTCCTAGCCATATTTTTTGTTAAATATTCCTTATTCTGGTTGAGGGACATAAGGTGATTGGCCCAGTACTAGTAATGGCTGAAAAACCACTCCCCTGGGAGAGTAGTGAGGGCCAGAACAGACATTACTTTAATTACATATCTAGCAGCTATGTTTTTTTTTTTTAAGAAATTTCTACACCAGTGAAGTCATAGGGCATACAATTCCATTATTAAGGGCTCTCTTAACCCCATGCCAGTGTTCTATTTTTGGATCTGGGACACTGCATTTACTCTTCAGCAAGCAAGCAAACAAAAAGGGGTATAACTGAGAGTTATGCAGTGCTGGGGACTTGAGCCGAGCAACTCGCTCCCAAGTCCACTCAGATTGCGTCAATGACTCAACTCGGACTTGACAGCAATGAGCAAGTGACTCAACTTGTCTCGAGATTTCTACATTTTTTTATGACCGAGTCACTCCAGTGCTTGCCATGTGGCAGGTTATCCTGGAAGCCAGGCACGAACACAGCAGAGGTGGTGGGAGGGAGGCATTTCAAGGGGGTGGGGGTGGGATAGGGAGGGGGTTGCAAGAGGGGGAGGGCAAGTTAAGGCTTCAGCTCTTCTTTTCTGCATGAGCGAGATGGTGGGAGGGAGGGAGGGACAAGGAGGTGGGGCAGAGGGAGGGGTTGCAGCACTGCAAAGGAAAGGCAAGGGGTAGGGTGGGAACATGGGGGGTTACAACTCCCCCACACACGCACACCATTACCAGATTACCACCATCCAGATTGCCTCCACTCTCTCTCCAGTTGTTGATATTGCGTGCTCTTGGCCAAGAAATGTGCACACCTTGGATGGACCAGATTTCAAAAATTAAAATACCATTCCAGAGCTGAGAAGCATCTTTCCTAACAGACCTATTAGTAACTGCTTCTAAATTCATCCGCTTCCCAGGAGATGCCCTAGAAAATGTCCCAGTGTCAAGCAGCAATTAATTCCACCACCTCTAGCCAGGGAATGGTGTTTCTCAGCATGATAGGAAAACCTCTTTTAGCAAATTGTGTGTACAACTGTAAGCAGGCCTAGATTCTGGCACAGAGTAGACTTGGAGGCCAATAATCTGAGATTCAATCCAGACCAACTGGAGCTTTTGTATGTGGCAGCTTCATTTTTCTTGCTGAACTTTGTTCACTGTGTTTGCACTTTCCTTAGAGGTTCAGGTGTTTAATTTGGGGATGCTCTTGGGTTCGTCTTTGTCACTGGCAGCACAGGTTGCCCAAGCCAGGTGCCTTTAATTAGTTTCGGCTAATACGCCAACAGTTATCCTATCTAGACAGGGACAACCTTGTGACAGTTACTCATTATTATTATTATTATTATTATTATTATTATTATTATTATTATTGTTAGAACATTTCTATGCCGCCCCTTGCCAAAGCCTCGGGGCGGCTTACAACACAATAAAATACAATACAATACAAAAATAACAATATAAAATTAAAATTAATAATATAAAATAAATAAAAAATATAAACGATATAAAAGAAGTTATAAAAGCAAAGTTAGGAAAGGAAAGGAAAAAGGAAAGAAGTTGCCCTGGCCAGAAAATAAGTAAATATTGTTAACAATTAAAATGACGTTTAAATAAAAAGGTCTTCACCTGATGCCGAAAAACAAATAACGACGGCGCCAGGCGGACCTCTCTGGGGAGCATATTCCATAGATTGGGCGCCACCGCAGAGAAAGCCCTCCTCTGAGTACCTACCCTCCTAATTTCTTTCACGGAGGGTTCCCGGAGATGGGCCTCTCCCGCAGATCTCAAGGGGCGGTCAGGCATATATGGATGTAAGCGCTCCTTCAGGTAACCAGGTCCCAAGCCGTTTACACTGCTAACCTCCCATCTGGATCATTACAATTCCCCTGCCTAATGTGGCCAGACAGATGGCTAAGAGGGAAAGGGCCTTTTCAGTGGTGACACCCTGATGGAGGAATGCCTACCTTAGAGAGTCTCACCTGTTAGGGTCTTTTTGGTGACAGGTGAAGACTTTTTATTCTCTCAGGTATTAGATGTTTTTAGATCTTTGGACTCTAGTGTTTTTCTGGTGGTCCATTTTCCTGGGTCCTGTGTAGTTTTTTTCTTCACTCTGGTTTTATTGTGGGCTGTTTTAGTATCATTTTACTATGCTTTTGCATATCAATTTTACTTGTAATTATACTCCACTTAGAGAAGTTAGGTTATTGGGTAATCTAAGAATAGAAATAAATAAATGGTGTGTTAACAGGAATGCCAAATTGAGCATTTTGTCACTTTTTTCTGACAAACTTGTGCTCAGTTTTAGAACTGGCTCAAGAAAGACAGGTCAGGAAATACAAGTCTTGGATAGCAAGTATAACATGAATGTGGGATAACAGCTGTCCTAGAAGGGCTGGCTTAGCTACAACATTGATGGGGTAGGAAAGCAGATGCCTTCTTGTTGCAGAATCTTTGGTTCAGGGGTGCCCAGCTTTTGAGCCACCAAATCAGCTCAGCTTCTGCTCAGCACCTTGAGAAGGTTCCACACTAAAAGACAGCCTCGAAATCTAGATAGATGGATGCTTCTTTATCATGTCGACTATGGTTCGGGGAGCTGTTAACCACAGTATCTGGAGGGTCACAGATTGTCTACCTCAGCACTAGGTAATAAAGGCAAGCATTCCTGGGTAAATGTGGTACCCAGTCATTCTCTGCAATCATGAGAAAACTGGGCTTGCAAACTGGAAGGTGGGAGTGCTTTTCAGCTGTTGGTAGACATGCCATTATCCTGTGCTCAGCACCTTTGCCTTCTCTTGTGCTCAAGAAATTTGAGTGCTTAATTCCTCCTCTGCTGGCCCCACAAAAATATATGAACAGGAAATCATTTCAATAAGGGCCTTGTCTTTGCTCTTCTCTTTGCCCAGTGCTGTTCTCTTGTTTGTAGAAGCTTTCTCTAACCCTGTTGCTTGGTTAACACACCACTTGACACTGGAATCTAACAAAAGTTTTTAGTCACTGCCACATTCTCTGCTGCTTTCTTAATCAGTCTGGTTGGAAGCCTTTTAGAATTCTTTTAATTCCAAGAAGAAGCTTTAAATGTGAGCTGTTCTGCTCTGACTGGATTACCAGAAGCTACTCCACATGCTGTCTTGGAGGAGGGACTTCTAATTATGCTAACCCTTTTCACAGGGTTTTTGTTGCGAGGATTAAAATGAAGCTGTGTAAGCTGCCTTGGGTTCCTCACAGGAGGAAAAAGATGGAATATAAACACCATGTTTTTAAATTTATTTGTTCAATTTATACTGCCCCACTAGCCATAGGCTGTCTGGGTAGCTTACAACATGTAAGAAGAAGATGAAGGAAAAGCCAAAGAAATGTTTTCTGTTTCTGATCTGCTGATTCTTTGCTGGCCCTCAGTGAAGCTCTGAGATTGCCGCTCACACTTCTCTTTTTCTCCTCTGAGGTTCAAGTTTCATAAGGTTTCATTTCCCAGAATACCTTGTCATGCTTTGGCAAGGATTCTGCACTTAGGAAATGTGCACTGTACTGAATCACTGGTCATCTGATGCCCTTTTTCCTTTTACTAATTTGCATGCCAGGTGGTTCTCTCCTTCAAGCCTTCTTTGCACACCAAACCCTAAGCGAACCAGTGCCCAGACTCTCCCCATGTGTGGGCATCACATACTCAGGCTGAAGTGACCCGGTGGCTTTTTCTTAATGCAAGCAAGGAGTGACAGGGAACTCTTATATGCCACTTGCTGGCTGGCGCAGCCCCAGATATTTTGCAAACTGAGGGGCAGGACAATATTCCCTACCACCAGCTTCCATGTAGCAAAGCTAACCAGACTGGCAGGTGAATCTGACTTAAGTTCTGGCTGTCTTTACCGGGGAACAGCAGCAGGGTAGCTGAGGGGGTACAGCACAGGCTGTGTGATGCACACCCACTTCTGCCCCCCCCCCCCCCCCCTGTGCTCCCCCCCCCCTCCCCCCCCCCCCCCCCGCCTCTTGCTGCCTCTCCTGATCCCGCAGGATCTGCCCCCAAGAGCGCTGCCTCACTTTGCTTAATGGTAGGCCAGCCCTGCCCACAACTCTGTGGGAAATGAAAAAGATCTTCACCGGATAGCCATGTGCTTTGTTGTGGAAGGAGTTTGAACGTGAATTCAGCAGTGATTCTGAGGAAAGGACTCAGTCTCTCCCTTTTGGCTCCAGTTCCATGCTGATCACTTCCCATGGCTTTTCCTGAATGTAGCCATTAGTTTTGACTGAGCAACGTATTCTAAAAATGCTTGTATTCAGGCATAAGTGCCCAAAGCAAAGATCAATATTGCTTCCAGATGGGCAGCTCTTAGTGCTACCAATCCAAAGACACTGTGCAACTATTCTCTCTCTACCTACTTAGACTGGGAGGGTCAAAGGCAGTGGGAAAGCACAGGAAAGGTTACAAATGGAAGCAGGTACTTCAGAAGTTTGTAAAGCTCCTTAGTTTGTACAACTCCACAGTTATTCTGAGATTCTCATGGGGTTTTTTTTCCTGTTTTTTTTTTTCATTTCACATGGAAGCTTACATGATCCTACTCCTCTCCATTTTCCCCACAACAACCCTGTGAGGTAGGCCAGGCTGAGAGTCAGTGACTGGCTCAAAGTCACCCTGAGCACTTCAGGGATGAGTGAGAACTAGAATCTGGATCTCCCAAATCCCAGTCCAGCACTGTAACCACTTTGCCACACTGGTGCTCTTTTGTCCTGGTCAGGCAGACTTAGTTGGGAAGATCATTCCATAATGGAGGGAACCACCACCAAGAGGGCTCTGCCTTCCCTTCTGAGCTTCCCTGGAAGGGAGGCTGAGATTATCAACGTAACATATAGGCAGGTTCACACTGGGAAAGGCACTCCCAATGTGTGTGATCCCGCACATATCAGACTTTATAGGACAAAACCATTACCTTGAATCCGGCTCAGAAGCATATAGGCAGCTCGCACAAGAGGGCCAAAATCAATCTTGTCCTCCGCTTGGGTATGGGATTATAAATGCTCAAAAGCTTCAACTGTTTTTGTTGTCCTGTAAAAGCCTCTTGGCAACATCCAAGTGATAAGTGTGTGTACTTCCAGACCCCAGTTGCTAAGGATCTAAATTAAGTTTTCCGTTTGGAGCCACTTCCCATTTATTACAGTTAATATTTGCTCAGACATCAAGAGAAATTCACTGCAGTATAATCTACTTTATTTGTTCCAAGTATATACTGTCCCATAGCCCGTTGGCTCTCTGGGTGGTTTACAAATATTAAAATCATAAATACAATTCATAAAAACACAAAAAACCAGTAGACTCATAAAATACTATAAGACTAAAACCATATAACAAATGATAACCATAAGAGAACAACAGCCATGCACAGCAGGAATTTATAAACAATTTTTAAAAACTGGCTTAGCAATAAAACACACATAATTAACTATTTAAATATTTAGAAAATAAAAAGAGTTTTACCTAGCACCAAAAAGAGATCAGGGACGGCACCAGACACACCTCACTGGGAACATGTTCCAGAAATGGGGTGCCACTACTGAGAAGCCTCTTCTCCTAGTTGCCACCCCCTTACTTTCAACGTCCTTCTCCCCACTTCCACCACACAGCTTGATTTGATGCTACTTGCTTGGCTCCATGTTTTCAAACTAATTACAGCTGGGCTGCCGAAGGGTTTGGATCTACAAAGAGTGTTGGCTCATAGGCTCAGGACAACCTGTGAGGGGAGAATGGCTGCCTGCATGCTCAGAAAAGCTTTGACATCGGCAATAAAATCATTTGCCTGATATGTCAAGAAGCTCTGCCCCTGCGATTTCCACGCTATCTGCCCTGCCTCCCTTTAACTTTAATTCTTAAGATATTTTAGAACAATAAAATAAAAAGACTGTCATGCCACAAAGTAAAGTGCTGCTCTCCAGCGCCATCTTCATTTGTGTACAAAAGAATGTTTCTTGAAGCTTGGGCCCCACCTTTGACTCGTACTTAGGTTCTTGTATTTTTCTTTTAGTCTCACCAGCTTGTCTTCTGGGAAATGAGGGTGTTGTGGTCGGTTATGCCTATCATTGGGTGAATGGGCCTGGGCCTGCCCACAGCAGCCACTTTGTGAGAGCACCTGTGACAATCCCAAAATTTCAGCTGTGCCTACTAACCCCAAATATTGGGAAGCCCTGCTCTGCTGGCTTGGCCTGTTTGTGCAATTCAGAAGAGTTGACCTTGTGATAGGCCCAGTCGCTTAAAGATTGATTTTGGGTTATGTAAAGAGGATGAAAGCTAAACACATCCATGCAGGGACTGGTGTGAGGTTGTTAGGGAAGTTAATGAATCTTAAGGAAAATCTTAAAGTGTGCTTATTAGGCAACACAATAGGACTTATTTCTGACCAAAGAGAAATTAAATTGTGCAGTTAATGTAATTAAAACTTGGGTGGCAGCAGATAATTTCTGCCTAAAAGGTCTTGCGGATGAAACAGCAAGCCGCTAGCACTGATTTTTTAAAAATCAAATAACATTGAGAAGAATTGGTAGGTGATGGAAGGCAAGCAAATGTACGCTCCAAAAATCAAGGTCCACATGACTGACATTTGTTATATTATTTTGGTATCTTTTAGATAAATATTTTATAATAAAGATATATTTGCCAGAAAGGAAATAAAAATGATAGAAGTTTAGATTTGGTCACAGAAGGACCCCCTTCCCCAAAGGGAGGAGAACGGGAGTGCTACAGACTTCCCCAGCCTGTGATCCTCTGAATGATTTGGAGAATGACCCCCACCATTACTCACCATTGATCATGCTGGCTGGGGCTGACAGGAGTTGACGTCCAAAACGTCTGGAGGACAGTGGGCTGGGGAAAGCAGGAATGCGGGAATAATCGTTGCTTCACTGGTGACAGTGTGTCAAGAAGCCTGCTTGCACAGTTATGTGTGACGCACCAGCCTGAAACCTTCTGCAACAGTTCTCTCTGGCATGGGTTCATCTTATTTAGGCCACAGCATTGTGTTCTCATTGGGCCGTTCTTGAAGAGCGTCCAGAAGCTTCATTTGGGGTTAAAGTGTGGCAATGGGGCTGGTGCACAGTGGCAAGAGCACATTACACCTGTTCCGAACAGCTTGCCCTGGTTCAGTTCAAGGTGCAATTCAAGGAGTTGGCCTTAAGTTGCATGTCCCTGTTGTGATTAACAGAAGACCCCAAACTTGACTGACAGAGATGATCTGTGCCTGCCGATCCTGCCGCCCTGCATTTTTGCTAGACAGACCTTTTTACCCATCTAGCAAAACTATTTCAGAGGGGGTGGGAAAGGGATTGTTTCCTGGCCTATCCAGTCCCCTCCCCTCCCACTGAAATGCCCCTTTCCCTCCTCCACAGAGCTGCACTTCCCATCTCAGAGGAGCAGCCAGCACAGTTCGCTCTGCACCAGCCAGATTTCCCCCTCCAAGGTTGACGCATTGCCTTCAGCCTTGGGTCTGGGGATCCAGAGAAACTGCGACCCCTTTAGTGCTGAGCAGAGGCAGCAGACCTGCTCCCTCTCTGGCTTATGACCTATCAAGGGAATCTCTTACCTTGCTCTGACCTTGTCTGGGTATTAAGTTCTGCAGGAGAGGCCTTGGGAGTATGCCGTTATCTGCAGAGGCCCAGTGGTCACTCCCATCTGAAGGGACATTCTCCTGTGATTGCTCTAAAACTGCAGAATGTCTTCCTTAAGAATGGTAATTGGTTAGTTGGTCTCTACGTTCTCAGATTCTGGAAAGGTGTACAGACACAGCTTTTCAATTTGATAATGTCTGAAGGATCATAGGTAAGTGGGCATTGCTGCCCTGAAGTTGGAAGACAATACTCTTTCCCTGGAAGGAGGAGTTGGGGGCCTATCCTCCACCATCTTGCAGCTGGCATGGAAAGAACCATGCAGGGTCTGAAAATTTACCTCAGAGAGGGCGAAAGGGGCCTTTTTGGTGGGCATGGAGTCGGGGAGACTGGGCAGGCCAGGTCAGCACTCTCCTGAGGCTCTTCCAGACTCCTCTCTCCTCCAAGTGCTGTTGCTAGAAGGGGCACAAGAGTCCTCCTAGCAAAAAAGGCAACGTTCTGAGGATGAGGCGGCAAAGGTCACCTCCACCGCTTCTTCCACCCTGTTGGCTTTAGTCCGGCAGGGCTTTGGATGCAAGGCTTCCATCTTGTAAGAGTACAAATTCCTTTCACCTTTTAAAATCTATACCCTCATGTTTTAATGTACTTACCATTTTCAGTGTGCATGATTTAGCTGTTTTATGTTGTTGGACAGCCCATGATGGCTTTTTAGCAAATAAGGCAGTATATAAAGAGGCTAACAGTATGTAAATAAAATCTGGTTAAGGGGGCTGTGCTTGATGTGTAAAAAAGAAGTGGAGCACTGCAAAATTATCATAATGTCCTCAAGTGGAGAGTTGCATGCTTGGCCGTGTTCAGGCCACCCTGAAATGGAAAG
Source organism: Varanus komodoensis (assembly GCF_004798865.1). Taxonomy (NCBI): domain Eukaryota; kingdom Metazoa; phylum Chordata; class Lepidosauria; order Squamata; family Varanidae; genus Varanus; species Varanus komodoensis. Next base: position 5,218,477 of record NW_025336346.1, read on the forward strand.
CAGGAAGGCCTGATGATGGCACTGCCCATTGGGGCCAGCCTTTCTTCATCGAATGGAAATGGTGCAAAGGGCCCAGGAAGAGAATGCAGGTTCAGGCATTTTACCGATGCATGTTTCCTTTCCTGTTGTTGCTTCCAGGGGGAAGTAGGGCAGTCCAAACTCAGCAGCTTTTCATCCTTGGGAGATGCCAAAAAGGATTTTGAGAAGAAATTTAAGGATAAAACAAAGAACAACTGGGCTGACCGGGAGAACTTTGTAGCTCATGATGGCAAATACACCCTGATTGAGGTGCAACGCGAGGATGAAGAGGAGCAAGAATTTATCGCGAAGGTAAATGGCCAAGAAATACAGTGGGTGCAAAGCAAACCAGGTAGTGGCCTTGTGCATCAATTTACCATACTAACACACGCACACACAATTTAGTCTAATCTGTTTAAACTACTTGCTTCTTTGAAACAATAAGATGAAATTAACCACACCATTCTGTACATGTCCACTCAGAAGTTGAGTTCAGTAGGTCCCATTGAGTTCAATGCAGTTTATTCCCTATGAATAAAAAAGGATTGTGGCATAGGCATTCATTTTAAAAATTATGATCAGGACAGCAGCTGGTCTTGGATTATGTTGTCCACTGAGACCTTTCGATGCTTGATCACTACTTTGGTCCTCTAAGTCTGTGTCAGTTGCAGTCGTCCCTTCACAGTGCAGGGCCTCAGATCTCCTCTTATGGCATGATCCCTGCAGTGTTACAGAGCTTTTCGTGGGTTTCCTGCAAGTTTGCAGGGTGTGTGGGAGAGGGAGAGGGAGAGGGGGAGGGAGGGAGGCAGTGGGGAGCCGGAGAGCATGTGCGGCAGGCACGGATGTGCAACTCTAGCAACCTGTGTGAGGGTTGGTGGGGTGACTGGGACCCAGTAGGTCCATGTGCCACTCCGCCCTTTGCATGCGTACTCAGAAGTAACTCCTGCTATGTTCAGGGATGCTTAGTACAACCCATAGGTGCGTTTTCTTGTGCATATGAGATTCTGTGCTGGTCCGTGAGAAAGACTCTGAACTACGTGTGAATCCAGAACCAACTGGAGGTTTTCTGTCTTCAAGGTGGAGACTGTCGATGGAGTGAAGCTGACAAAGGAAAGGATACGGCCCTGCACCTTGGACAAACCTACCCAGGAACTTGTCTCTCTCATCTTCAGTAATGACATGTTTAAAGAAGCCATGCAGACCATGAATATAGGTAAAGGATGGAAAATATTGGCATGTACAGTTCTAGCAGCATAAAGCCAAAGCCTGTGCTTGACCCCATGGATGCTGCAGCAGGGGGCTCCCCGGGGGTCAGTTTTGCCCCCCATACAAGGATCTGCTTCTTACAACATCTGCACGCAGGGTCACCTGGAGTCAGGATCCAGGGTTATTGGAGTCATCAGTATGCTGATGGCATGCAGCTCTTCTATTCCTTTTCCTTATTTTCCATCAGATGCAGCTGTGGATATGCTAAATGAGTGCTTGGCTATGCCAACGGACAGCTGAACTTCAATCCAGGGAAGACTGAGATGCAGTTAACAGATGAGCAGATGGAGGGTGTTTGGGCTGTTCTGGATGGGAATGCCCTTCCCTTGAAGGGTCATAGCTTGGAGGTGCTCCTGAAGCCATGTCTGTCACTTGAGGCTCAGGCAGGCTCACTGGCAGGGAGTGCCTCCCACCAGCTATGCCCTTCCTGGTCAGGACCAGCCTCTGTGTCAGTACCCTCTGTGTTAAATGATTGCAGTGCTTTCTGTGGGGAGCTGCTCCTGAAGAGTGCACAAAAGGCAGCAGCCAGCTGATAAATGGGACCAGAAGGTCCAAACATGGACCCCCAGTAGTGGCCCACTTGCACTGGCAGCCTGAATGCTTCTGAGCCTGTTTGGAGGTGCTTGTTTTAACCTGCATGACTTGGGAGTGCTCTTTCCCACTCCCAGTCTGAATCTGCCGGCTCACAGCACTCAGTAGCTGAGGCCTTCCTCCAAGATCCACTTCCAGGGAGAGGCTTGAAGGATGGCAGCAAGGACATGGAACTTCTCAGTGGGCATTGTTCTGACAGTGGAATGATCTCCCCACCGAAAGGTTAAGGTACCACTCTTTGCCAGAACATTTAAATGGCATTTAAGTTTTTGACTGTTTTATACTGGAAAAAATATGCTGCTTTTACTGCATTATTTTACTGCATCATGTTTTTATGAACTGGAGTGAATTACTCAGAGAGCTTTGACGATTGGGCAGTATAGCAGTGAAATTAGAGAAGAGACGAGACCAGTTAGTGGGGGGCCAAAGGGGAGCTGAGGGGGCCAAACCACCAGTAGTTATGAGATTCAGTACTTTAGTTCTTCATCACAACTGAAAAGGACAAACTGCGAAAAAGCAAGCGGTGTACCAGTTGAAGAGTCCAAGGTGGAGAAGAGCCTTGGAATGGACCAGGTGGTAGCATTCTCATCCAGGTGGCCTCAGCCATTCATTCACTGAATCCTTGCAAGTCCAAAGTCTTCAGACTGATCTGTGCTGGGTTTGTGCTCCTGCCAGATGTGAAGAAGATGCCTCTGGGGAAGCTGAGCAAACAGCAGATTGCCAAAGGCTTTGAAGCTCTGGAGGCCATTGAGGCAGCCCTGAAGAAGCAGCCTCCTTCCCAGAAGGAGTTGCAGGATCTTTCCTCTCGCTTCTATACCATCATCCCTCACAACTTCGGTCGTTCTCGGCCTCCGCCCATTGACACACAAGAGATTGTCCAGGCGAAGAAAGACATGCTGCTGGTGAGTAGCTCGGAGCACCTGACCAATCCGTGCTTTGAAGCAAGAGAAATTTCCGTGCTAAGAAGCACTCTGCGAAGAGTTTTGTACAGCTAAGCCCTAAGGGCTCGTCTGCACATCTGAGAAGCACCCGCATGGCCAGAAATGCGTCGCATTCTCTGATTTGCCTCCCGGGAGCAACAGGTGTTCTCTGGGGGCTCCCAAGCTGTCCAGTGAAACCTGGGAAACAGGAAGAGGGTGTCACACACTTCAGGTATGAGTATGTGGCTGATGAGTCACAGCGCATTTCTGGAGAATCCTTTGGAATGGTACCCTGTAGGCCCATGAGTAGCACTTGCTTAGCTCCATGCTCCACAGTCATCTTCTACTAGTGCTAAGCTAGAAGGCTGCATTTCTCTGAAAGAGGAATATTAATGGGAATATTTGCAGCAGTTGGAGCATGCAAGAGCCTGGTGGTGGTTTGTCATGAAATGATGGCAAACAGGAAGGCTATGTAGTGGCTGAAGTGTATAGCCTGAGAGCCACAAAACTGCAGCCAGCAACTAAGTCTAGCTGGGCACAGTCCTATGGGTTGCATGTTCACTGCTTGGAAGCCTCCTAACTTGGGTTCTTGTGAGATTCCAGCAGAGGCAATCTTTGACCCCCACTTCTGAACTTTGTGGCGAGGCGGAGGGGTTGTATTTTTTGCTAGATGGGCTTATCAGCTTCAGAGCAAGAGGAAAGAAAGCTCGGAATGAATCATATCCATTTCTCCTGGGCTTCCTCCTTGCTCCACCCACCAGTCAATTTTCCAACCTTGGAGGGGAAGCCACGTGTTCTTTCCATGTTGGCCGCAGGGAGGTGGGTTGGGAGGGAGGTCAGATCTGCGGCTGCTCCTCTGGAGGCTGGAGCAGCGCCTCCAACCTCAGAGGGGAGAATTGCAGCCATCCTGCAGTCCCTGCAGTGCTCATCCAGGAAGCAGAGGATCGCTTTTAAGGTGGGGTGCATAACCTTTCTGGTCCCAAGGGCTGTCTCAGGGGTCTTCCAGGGTGAGGAAGGGTGGACCACACACATGTACACTCATGTTCAAGTTGTTCATGCTCTTCTCCCTCCTCCCCTTTCACTCATGCTGCCCATTAGCAGCCAAAAGTGTGTGTGTGGGGGGGGATGTCTAGAAATGGCTCCTGCAACTTTCCTCCGAGATGCAGGAAGGAACTTGCAAGCACTGCTTCCTTGGATGCTCCAAGATTGTGGTTCCTGCCCTGTGCAGGAACTAGGCAGCTTGTTTCTAGAAGCTTTTCTTCTCTCCTTTGCCCATTTTTCCCCCAGTGGTTGCAGATGCCAGGATGCCCCACCACTTGTGGGGGTGCAAATTTTGCATTCCTGATTTAAGGAGACAAAACTACAGTCCCGAGTCTCCAGCTAGGATGCAATCTTCTACCCAGATAATATTCTGCTGTTTTACTGAACAACACTCAAAAGGGGCGGGTGGCGGCGGCGGGGGGAAGCTTTGTTTCTCACCAAAAGAACAGTCACCAAAGCTGGGGTGACTGAGAGTGCCATCTGCAGCTTATTTATTCAGAGGTAAAGTTCTTGGCTTTAAGTCTAAGTCGGTGTGCGTGGGATTGCAGCCCGAGGGTCAGGCCAGGCCCTGCCCGCATGCTCATGCAGTCTGGTGGGTCTTCTTGTTAGGTCCTAGCAGATATTGAGCTGGCCCAGAGTTTACAGACCCAGAAGAAGAAGGAAGAGGAAGAGGAAGAGGAAATGAAGGTGGAAGAAGTCCCGCATCCACTGGACAAGGACTATGGGCTCTTGAAGTGTGAGCTCACCCTGGTGGACCCTTCATCTGAAGATCATAAGGTATGGCCCTGCATCATAAGGTATGATCCTGCTCCCTTTGTCTGCGGGGCAGGGAAGGAAAAAGTGCGAGGCAGTAGTGAAGAGGCACAGCACATCAGATTGCCCAAATGCTGATTTATTCTTCCACCCATTTGTCTTGTTGCCTCGGCGCACTAATGATCCTTCTTTCCTTCCTTTCTCTTCCCATTTTCCCATTAGCTGATTGAAACCTACATAGAGAAGACAAATGGGCAAAAGCTTAAAGTCCTGAATATTTGGAAGGTGAACAGGGAGGGTGAGGTAAGGCCAAGTGGCAGTGCCCTTCTCTTCTTGTTCTGCTCAGTGATTGAGTCAGCACACCTCTCTGCAGTCTGAAACTTGCTTTGCTCTCGGGTGAAACTGTCCCAGCACAAATTCCCGAAGGAGAACTAAACCCAGGTTAGACAGTGCAGCCCCGAGGGCCCTGCTTTATCTCCCCTGGGGTGTGCAAGGCGATGAATTTTTCCTGCTGCTGTGAAGTCCTCCAAGATCCTGGGGTAATGAGGACCAAACATGCCCTTCTTGGTGAGTGATAACCAGGCCGGTGGCTTTCCTTTTTTTCTCTCGAAGGTGTATGAGAAAGAACATATGTTATTAGCCGTACATGATCCATAGCTGCCCCCTGGGTGGCTGGCTAGTTGCAGTGTGATATACGCAGTCCATGGTCAGCTCCTGCAGCAAACGTTTTCCTGTGCCCAAGCATAAAATCGCACCGCCTGCGTGCCATTCATGCTCTCCTCTGTATCCCCACCCCGAGCAGGACAGCCGTTTCCTGACGCACAGCCACCTGGAGAACAGGCGCCTGCTGTGGCATGGCACCAACATTGCGGTCATAGCTGCCATCCTGAAGAGCGGCCTGCGCATCATGCCGCACTCGGGCGGGCGTGTGGGCAAGGGCCTCTACTTCGCATCTGAGAACAGCAAATCAGCAGGATACGGTGAGACAACTCTCTGCTCCGTTGGGCTGGGGAAAAGACTTTTCCCTGTCGTTTGGTGTCTGCCGCTTTCTTCTCTTTTGTGGCCCTCCTCTGCAACTGCTCTGGCAGCCTGGCAGCAGCAAGGGGGTGAGGGAAGTACCATGAGGAGCACTGTCCCTCTTTTCTAGCTGTGGACACCGTAATGCAGCTTTCCCGAAGCTGCCCCAAGCCGTGGTCGGAACAGAAGGGAGTTGAACTCTAAAGCACTCGGAGGGCACCAGTCTGAAGGCCATGTTGAAATGCTTTCAAAAGTGCCCATGGCTGTTCTGGATTGCTTTATCTCTCTCAAAAAGAAAGGCAAAACTGAGATGTGTGCATTGTTATTAACTGTGCTCACTAAGAGATCCTGGCTATGGGTCTCCTTCCAGTGCTCCCTGCCAGGATTTGAACATTATAAACCGGATAGTGCGCCTTGGCGCTTTTATTGAAGGGTGAAAAACTATTGGTGCATTTAGGGGTTACCTTCAAGCATGGCTTTGCCTCAGCTGACAGCACTTCTGCTCAGAGACGGAGAGACGCTCAGTTTCTGTTGATCCCTCCTAAGGAGTCATTCCCTCCCGTGCCCCCAACCTTGTTCCCATCAGCTGGGGAGACCCTCCAGGATAGGGTAAGCGCACAGGATAAGCACACACGGCTGCAGCAGTTAGGGGAGTATCAGCAAATAGGGTAAAGAAGCAGAGCTTGGTGGGCTTAGAGGGCCAGGTAGCAGAATTCTCCCCCCACCCCCACCCCCCTTCACCCAGCACAGTCTCTGCAGGTGGCTTGGCAGGCCCCAGCAATCCTAGCTGAGGCAGTCCAGCAGTGGTCCAGCACACCTGGAGGGGACCAGCTTGGCAAATGGTGATCTAACGCGTACAGGTGTTCCATGTACTTGAAAGCCCCACCTGCCAGTAGCACACCCATTGTCATGTCATGTGATCTCCAGCATGCAGCGTGACTAGGAGGCCAGAAAACACGGCATCCCTTCCTCTCTGTGAATTCCAGATGCTGGGAAAGAGCTGCTTTTCTGTCCTTTCCCAGGGACGTCTTAGTTAGTCTGCTCCTTGAGGAGTTTAGGGCAATGCTGCTCCATGCTCACTTTATTTGCCTCCATCCTATGGACTGAAGGGTTTTGGCAGCAAGGGACCTCTGAGCCATAATCACTTAGGGTGCGATTCTACAAATGTCTGTTTAGACAGAAAAAGGTCCTGCCTTTTTTGCTTAAACATGCATAGGATTGCTTCTCTTGTGATCTTCAAGGGTGAGCAGGAATATGAAGTGAAGCTTTCTCTTTCCTGGGGTGACTCTCTAATGTCATATTTCCAGCAGCTTTCTGCTGAATGTGGCGTAGTGGTTAAACTACAGAGAAGTGAGTTGCCCAAGGCCACCAAATTCATAAAAAGTGTTGGGGGAGGCTCAGCCCCCAAACATAAAGCTTCTGCTTGGGCACAGTCACAACACAATATCCGTTTTAGAGAAGACAAACTACTAAACATCCTGCACCCCTTCAGCTGATTTCACTCCACTCTCAATACTTTCCCCATTCCTTCTGTTAATTCATCCGTCAGTTAATTCAAAAACTTCACAAATTCAGGCTCCCTTCTCTTGCTTTTCTATCAGGATCCTTCCAAATTCGTACTTTGTGATCTCTGTATGCACGTGGGATGCTTGTTTGGGAAGAGTCCAAAGCTAATTAATTAGTGTCTGGCAGGAGTACCTCCTCTTCAGGTGACTCCTGTTTCTGTATGAATTTTCCCTTTGCTTCCCTCCTCACCTCGCCCATGTAAACTGCCGCAAAACCCTGGCAAGTTCTTCTTCCTCTCATAATCTTTGTCCCTCTCTGCCTGCCTTGTATTATGCTCTCCATCTTGGCTTTCTCCAGGCTTTGCCTCCAGCTCACTCCCCTGCTCACCTACTCAAAGCCTCCTGCCTGAGCGTCCAGGCCACGTCCTCTCCACATTGGCTGCCTTGCTCTGAGGCCTCTGCTGGAGCTTCCTTGCACCTGGGGCTCCCTCCCTGATTCAGACTGGAGGCTTGGAGGAGGACCATGCAAGGAGGATGGAAGCAGCATCGCCTTTGGAGTCCAGGCACAGCAGTGTGACCTGGCTGTTTTCTTCTAGCTGTCCCAACAAGGAAATCCCAACAGTGTGTTCCTGTGTGCTCCTTCTCCAGCCCCACTCTTTAAAAAAAGTAACACGAATCCTGTTGTGGGACCCCTTATGCTCACTCTGCTAAACATCTCTGCTTTCAACTTTCTCTTCAAAGTGTAGATCTGATGGCCCCACTGCCAAGAGCTTGTGCTTAATTTAAAATGATTACATTTTGAAGGAATGAAGAGCCATACTCAGTGGGACTGAAAATAACACCATCCTTTTCAGGATTTGCCTAGTCTAAAATATCTGGAACTGTTATTCATAAATACATTGGCTTTTCTGATCCCACTGGACTGGGTGCCCATGATTGTGGAGTACAGTGAAGGACATGTACAGAGTGTATATGGAACTCCAACACTGAGCTCCGAAAGTTAAGTTAGTAGGACTCCCAGTAAGCACTGATACTGGTCTGTGTAAGACGGCCTTCTCCAAACCAGTGCTCTCCAGAAATTTTGGAGCACAGTTCCCAGGATCCTTGACCTTTGACCATGTTGTCTGGGACTGTTGGGATTGCACTGGGATGGAGAAGTAGGGTGTGAGGGTTTACCCAATTTATCCAAATCGGGTACACAGGAACATAAATCCAGACCACAAAAAGGAACTAGTTTAACTCCATTTTATTGATCGTATGGCAGACTTACCCACAAAACTGCAGTGCAGTGCAGTTGTCCACATGGTCACAGTCACAACAGGCAACTAAGCAATTGTGGTTCTCTTCAACCTAAATTTATACCTTCTGTAAAGGGAATGGGCAGTTCTCTGATCTTCAGTTGGAAATGAGTCCTAAAATCTTTCCAGTCGATTAAGGGCAAAGTTTCAATGAGGAAACAGCTAGACCAGTCCTGGAGACTATTGACAAGAATGACGTTTTTCAAAGCCTAAACTTCTTGATTCTAGCGCAGTTTGCTTAAGTTGTGTTGATTGTGTTGACGAGTTCATTTGCTTGGCTTCCATTTTGCCCACCCCTAGCCATAAACAACAGGGCCTCATTCTCTCTCTCTCCCCCCCCCACCCCGCAGTGGGCACCACCTCTAATCGCGTGGGGATCATGTTCCTCAATGAGATTGCTTTGGGCAAAGAGCATCGCATTCTTCAGGATGACTGTTCACTATGCAAGCCCCCAGATGGTTACGATAGTGTTCTAGCCTGTGGCAGGACTGAGCCGGGTAAGTCTGAAGGCGGAGAGCCAGGGAGAGGGAAAGAACTGCTTGCACCCTGTTAAAGACATGCTAACCTCTTGCTTTCCCTACTTCTGGTCTACCTTGTTATCTCCAGACCCCAAATATGATAAAGAGCTAATCCTGGATGGAAAGAAAGTGCTGATATCCCAAGGAAAGCCCATTCCTATGGCTAAGTACAAGAACTCCTGCTTCTGGCAGAGCGAGTACCTTATCTATCAGGAGAGTCAATGCCGCATTCGCTACCTTGTCCAGCTCCGCTTCTGAAGCATTTCTCCATCCTGCTGAGGCCCACCTATTTACTGCCACGGGCTTTGTCTTTCTGACACTGAATGTGGGCAAGTGCGAGTGCCTTGCTTAGTCGACTGTGCTTCCCAGCCGCCCATTGATGGCTCTTTGAGGAATTCTGGGAACCCTACCAGTCGAAGAGGGAGACATCCACCCAGCTTGCTCTGAGCACCACGCTGGGCTCCATAAGGCAAGCAAGTGCCACTTTATGACAACCCGCAAGGCAAAGATTATGTAGGGGCCCAGCTTGTGCTCCAGAGGAAACCTTGATGAGGGGCTCAGCCTTTTCAGACACACTTTGGATTTCTGTATTCTGTAATTAAAATTATTCTGTATTCTGTAAATAAAAAGATGTGTGTTATGCCCACCAAATGTCTTTCCTTCCCTGTGCTTTCTGCATGGGCACATCTCACTGTATCTACTAAGAAATCTGCTAGGTTGGCCTGCACATCATAGATGTTAAAGAAAGGAGATGCTAAATGAACCACTTAATGGAAAGTCAGACTTGAAGGCTGCGGCTGAGTACAAATCTGAATCTGAATAACCTCTATCTATCTATCTATCTATCTATCTATCTATCTATCTATCTATCATTTTTTATTTATATCCTGCCCTTTTCCTACAAAGGGCTCAAGGCAGCTTACATCTCCTCCTCCATCTTATCCCCACAACAACCCTGTGAGGTAGGTTGGGCTGAGAGTGTGACTGGCCCAAAGTCACCCAGTTGGCTCCATGGCTGAGCGGGGACTAGAACCCAGGTTGCCTGAGTCCCAGTCCCATGCTCTTAACTACTACACCACACTGGCTCTCACACCACACTGGCTTGTATTAATACCCTACCTTTCTTCCATTCTAGGCTATCAATGTGGTTCCCAGGTGGTCTCCCCTCCAAGCTCAGACCAGCCCCGGACCTGCTTACCTTCAATATGGTAGATGCTTTATGTGCCTTCAAACCATACATCTACATGAAGGCTAGGTTCAGACAGTGCAACAACCCATGTTCAAGGGATGAGTGTGGGTTGTTAAACTTTGCATTGTTGTTAAAATGTGAGTTGTGCTGTCTGGGGTAACAAATCATGGTGAACAACCCAGAGTTCCCAAGCAAACTACAAACCATGGGTTGTTCATGGTTAATAAGCCATAGCTCATTCATGCAACTGGATTCAGACATGATTAACCCATTTCAGCGGCAAGCCACGCTCAATCCATGCCCAGCGCTTGAGTGTTGTTCGAATTGGTCATGGTGTCCTCAGCCTGCCTCCTAAAATGTCCATGATGCACTATTCTTTGCATACTTTTTATGTGCCCTGAAATAAAATAGTATGTTTCCCTGTGGGAAGCTTCTGTGGCAGAAGGAAGGAAGGAAGGAAGGAAGGAAGGAAGGAAGGAAGGAAGGAAGGAAGGACTGGGGTGGATTTTTGTTGAATTCCCCCCTCTTGTCTACACCTTTTGGGAGGTGCTGTTGCCTGTGCCTAAAGAGGACCATGAGAGTGAGGGCTGTGCTTCGGTGGTGGAGAGAGGGAGGCGGCTGTGCAGCGCAGCCTCTGATGCCAGGGCATTCACTGCCACTGTTGAATGAGGGCAGCCAGCATCGCTGTCTCTTTCCCATCTGGGTGTGGGTGGATCGTACAAGCATCTGTCTCTGCTGGGAGACCTGAAGAATTATGCCGTGGTTTATTTTTGTCTAGTTACGTAACCTAGAGGTTGTGTGCAGACTTGGACTTGGCTAGCAGGTGGTCATTTAGGGGCTGAAGGGTACTCATACCTGGCATACCACTTTAAAAAACAAAAACAAAAAAATCCTTACATTTAGGAAGAGATTATTATTGCTACTACAACTACATTACATTTCTATACTGCTCATAGAGGAAGCTCTCTGGGCGGTTCACAACATTTAAGTCACCCATCCAGCTTTCAACCAGACCCAACCCTGCTTAGCTTCCAAGATTAGGCAGGATCAGACTGGACCCCTCCCCCTCCCCCTCCCCCCCACCCCCCCACACACACCTTCCTGGTTTGGAAGAGGAGCTATCAACAGTTAGGGTCAGTCTGTGGCAAAGGTTCACATTTCCTCCATCACTGCTGCTATATTGCCTCCCCTACTCGAAGCCTGATTTTTATTTCTTATTTCCCCAGCTAAACGGTCTTCAGTTAAAATCATGCAGCAGGTGAAAATGTCTATAATTCTATCACAAAATTAAGTATTAGTTACCTTCAGCTCCCTAAAGGGCTCCCAAGGTGGAAAGCCCATTGAAACATGCAGTGATATCCTGATAACATAGTGAGGGTGCAGTCTGTCTAGGCAGCCATGGGGAAAGTTGGCATGCCAGCACCAACAGGGGAGACCCCTTTGGAGGGGGGACCCTCGGGCTCACCCAGTTCTCGCCTTGCCTTCTGTGACTGTTTGGTGGGGGGTAACCTCAGAGTTAAGGGAGCCAGGAGGGGAGGAGTGAGGCATTGCTGAGCCGTGCTGGATCGGCCTGGCTCATCCTCGCCCGCTCTTCCTTACAGGCAGGAGCAGAACACTTGGACGGCCAAGACATGCTGTCTCAGTGTTTTGCAGCACGGGAGAAGTACCAGGGAGACCTTGGCCTCCACGCTCCTGACCTGAATAAGATGTCCATCATCCACATTTGGAGGCAGCTGCATTGGATCGTTTTGCCCATAAAACAGGAAGAGAAAAAAGTTCTTAAAATGGAGGAGTGAATTGTGTTTAAACTCATGAAAACACCACGTGGAAAAGAAGAGTTTAAATGGCCCACAATAAATTGAATGAGGAAGGAGCCAATCTAATCTCCCCCAATAAGAAATGCATTATTTACAATTAGTTTGTATAATTAGGTTTTAGAATGTGGACTTTTTTCCCTTTCAGAATCCTGCTCATATTCCTGCACACATTTTTCTCAAAGGAAAACCCTGTTAGTGCAAATGTCATCATGAGATGTTTCTGCCTAGCGGTTGTCTCACCCAGGAGATCCTTGGTTTGCCAAGAACACGTATAGAAACCTGGTGTCACTTGTCTTAGCTTGAGTATGTATGCAGCCTGCACCCTCCTGGATGTTTGTGCACATGTGTAGACCCCAGACTCCTGCAGATACTGGACGTGGCCCTTGGGTCTGAACAGCCATTGTACCCCTGCCTTAGATGGGTCTAGAGAAGTTGATTTCCATTTCTGACCTTCATTCAGCTAACAGGAAATGCAGGCTAAAAGCCAGGCAAGGATCTGGTTTGCTCTCACCTCAAGCTACTCAGTGGATGCACTCTAGGGTTTTTCCTGGTTTTTCTTTTTCAAGGTTGAATGAATTTTATTTTTGCAAGTTTGCTAGAGGCAGATAATCTCTTCTTATCTAATCTATATATTTATAGCTCCCATCACCATAGTATCACTGTGCCTTTCATATATTTACTGAGGGAAATAACAATTATAGCCCTGTCTATTTTTTTTAACCGTCTGCGTGCTAACTGCCTGAGGGACAAATCGCCAGATTACATTATTGGACTGCTTGTAATTGGTGTGAGTGGATCTGTTGAGAATTGCTGAGTGGCGGTGGCCTGTAATCCGAGCAGTGGGGGGGGGGGGCAGCAGCTGACAAACTTCTGAAGTGGCCCCTTCTCATAAGGAAGTGGCCCCTTCTCACCATGGCCCACTGGGAGCCACTCTCCAGAGTCTTGGGCAGAAGCTTCTTCAAGCACAGCACTGGCTCCCTGAAGCCATTTTTAAGAGAAGAAACGAGCTGCTGACGACTGAAGCTGCAACCTTGCAGGTGCACAACAGATTTTGCTGTGGAACTTGGTTCACCCAGGCTTGTTTAATCTTTTGCAACAGTCCTCTGCAACCTGATGCCCCGCAGAGGTGTTGGTCTACACTGTGCATCATCCCTGGCCTACATGGCTGAGGATGGCTCTGGTTGATGTTGCACAACATCAGGCGGAGCGGCTTGAAGAAGCTGCCTACTTAAAAGGAAGAAAGATCTGTCACAGCTGGAGCTGCACCACAGAGGGGAAGTCATTCATTGGCAATCCTTCGTAGCGCCCAGTTGCAGGAACCCAAAAGGACAGGGAAGAAGTAGGTGGGTTCCTCATATTCGCACCAAATCTAGTCTCCCTTCATATAGAAGGCATGCCTGTGATCAGGCATAGTCAGAGCTAAAATGAGAGCAATACTTCATTGGGTGCCCACATCGGTACCATGACACAGAACAATGATGCTCTCTGTTCTTCGGCAACAACAATAGCGTCTGACAACAGCAAGTGGTGTATCGCCATGGATTGTTTTGTTCCCTCAGAACCATAACCTCACTTGCCCGGCATCAGCGCGACCTTCTAGTAAGCAAACACACCAGCAACACTCTGTTGGCCCATCAGGCATCAGCGGCCGCCCTCGGCCAATACAGTTAGAAGCTTCTCCTCCCAAACAGGCGAGGCTTTTGAGGTGCTGGGCTGTTAAGTTGCTGGGCTAAAGATGCTGGATAAAGTTCATACATCATAAATGGCAGGACCAAGTTCCTATTCTGAAGTCCAAACTGCATTGTGCCAATGAGGCTGAGCTGGCTCTGATCCTCAGGTGTGTTGAACTACAGTTCCTAGGATCCCTGACTATTGGGAAGGTTGGCTGGGGCCAATGGGAGTCATAGTCCAAAATATTTGGAGAGAATCCGCTTGTCTATGTCTGCTGAAAATCAATAGCAATGCATTATTTCCATTGTGCACGCTTCAATTTTGCTGTTTTTAACATATTTTTGCAAGGAGCGATGTAACAAGTTGGCAGGAAGGTGGGTAGGTGGGTGGTTTGGTTTAAAAGGAACACAATTGGCTGCAACACCTAGAGGCTGCTCTATCATAGACCAGCTTTTGTGGCAGCCGCTTCAACAGATGTGCGAAGTCCCCTGAGAACGGGTGTGGACACGCACTTGCAGCTGAATGGAGAGAGAAGGAAAGGAAAGGAAATGAGGAGGCAAGCAGCACAGGCCATTAAGAATACAACACTTAACCTAACCCTTCACTGGAGCATCACACTGAGAATGACTTCTTTTCCGCCAGTGATATTACACTGCTTTTCTGCTCTTACAAGGAACTCTCTCCTCTCCATTTTATCCTCCCAACAGCAACCCTGTGAGGTAGGTTAGGCTGAATCAGTGACTGGCCCAAAGTCACCCAGTGAAGTCCATGGCTGAGTGGGGAACTCCTGAGTCCCAGCCCAGCCCCTCAAGCACGAGGGCCTGCTGCTTTGTTATTCGGACAGGTGCAAATGGAGTTAAATTTTACTTGTCTTGAAACACTCCTTGGATTTAAATTCAAGCATACATGGTGGTGAGTAGGATACATTTGTTTAAATGGCCAGGTTTCTTTACAACTAACAATCAAGCCCAAGTTCAGTTCTTTCCCAAACATCACTGCTGTCTTTCCTGTAAGAAAATCCAGTTATAGAAATCCTCAGCTGGTGGTTACATGCCACTTAAATTTTGGAAATCAAAGTATGAATTGGCAGTCAATGAAGGCCAGCAGAATTGTTCTGACAGTGAGATTGTAACTGTGCAACAGTTGTCAACTTTTCCAGACCTGGGACTCCTAACTCGTAACAGCAGGGGGTTGGACTCAGTGACCTTCATGACCCCTTCCATCTCTACTGTTCTTTGATTCTAACTCCAGCTTAAAGCATGAGACCCAGTTTTATTTATGTCTGCTCAGCTCTCTAGTCTCTGTGTGTCCACCAATACCCTTCATGCCCCTAGCCTGTGCTTTTCTTTTCTTGTTTTAAGCCTAGGGGTAAAGAAGAAATTTTAGTAGTGAAACTGGCTCAGTTCATTTTAAGTCAAAACTCCAAGGTGATTGTGTTGTAGGTCCTGACCCAACAGTTGATTGTGTGCCTGCACAGCTATCCATTAAGCTAGGTTGTTGAGTCACCTTTGCTAAGCTGAAAAGGAGGCGGCCTGCAGTTGGATGGGTGTCTGCATGTGGAAGAACAGAGGGTTGGACTCAATGACCTTATAGACTCCTTCTCTTCTCTTCTCTTCTCTTCTCTTCTCTTCTCTTCTCCTCTCCTCTCCTCTCCTCTCCTCTCCTCTCCTCTCCTCTCCTCTCCTCTTCCAGGGATTATAAGCTCTGTCAATGGGGCATTCTAACTCTTTCACTTCAACTTTTGCTGATGACAGTACAAATATCTGATATCTAAAAGCAATCAGATAGTAAAGTCTGCATATGTGAAACTGCAGAAAATGAACAGTCCAGGCAAATACTCTTTTTGGGAAAGCAGCAGTGCTAAGGGCATTTTCCTTACTTTTTTTCCTTGCAGACAAGAGTCAATGAAATGAAACAAGTCCCATGTTGGTGGGAGAAGTGCGTTTGGGGAACGAAGGGTATTGGTGGTCTGTTCGCTGACTATGCACTTCAGCAGTTCCTGCCGCCAAGGGGACATGGCATTTCTGAAAGCAAGGGAAGGCAACTCTCAGTCCTACTCCTACAGTCGGAACGGCTTCAACAGACATTCCAAGCAAAGCTATAGATGATCACTCGACTGTCTCCTGTGCTCGAAAGCTCTGTATCCAGTAACTAACATGCTTTGTTTTGGTCGGATAATAGCCACTGCAGACTGCCAAGAGACAAAAATGCCTGTGGAATAACAGTAGCAATTGAAGTATTTTGGGCTGTGCAACCTGGGAGAAAAGTAATCGTTTCCCTAGATGGTTGGAGCAGCTTTTCTTTAGAGAAAGTCTAGTATTTACATAGCCAACCATGAGGACCGTTGTTGTGCTTAGCCAAACCAATCATATCAAATTAGGAGAGAGCCCATGCATAAGCTAGCCTTCTCCA
The DNA here is from genome assembly GCF_004798865.1 of Varanus komodoensis. Classification (NCBI taxonomy): domain Eukaryota; kingdom Metazoa; phylum Chordata; class Lepidosauria; order Squamata; family Varanidae; genus Varanus; species Varanus komodoensis. Next base: position 5,234,493 of record NW_025336346.1, read on the forward strand.
TCTGGGTGCCCTCCAAGTGGTTTTGATGGCAACTTCAGAATCCCTGACTGTTGGCCATGCTGGCTTGGGCTAGTGGGAGCTGAAGTCCCACTATGTGCAGGGTGACAAGTTGGGAAAGGCTGGCTTGTGGATTGCCCTCCTGCTGTCAGTGTTATTCCTCCAGAAGACCTGGTGTGAGGGTGTTACGCTGTCGCCTGGCTGGCGAGAGAGAGGAATCCCTGCCACGTAGCTGGCTGGGGTTACAGCTAGGATCACAAGCCCTTTGCCTGGAGAAACTCGGAAAGAGCTTATGTCCAGGGTGGGGTCTATGATTCCTCTGCCTCCCCCTGACCTGGATTTCTGGGAAGATGTTTCTTCACAACAGCTGGACAGTAATACTGGCATTTCAGGCTGGGCCTGCAGAACAGTAAAGTATGTGCCCCACACTCTCAGGCCAGGGCAAACTGACTGGCCCTTTTCAAAAGAATGCAAGAATTGCTCTGGGCCCATCTCATCCTGCATTCAGTTCACGCAGTGGCCAAGCAGCTGCCTCGAGGAAACCCACAACGGTTGAGCTTTCTCCATAACTGAGGTATATCTGCACAGTGCCTCTGTAACTGGAGGTGGTGCAGAGCCATCAGGACTAGTAGCATTCATTGCACTGATGCAATGAATGCTGTCGTCGTGTACCATCAAGTCATCTCCAACATATGGTGATCCTACAAACGAGTGCCCCTCAAAGTGTCCAGCCCATGCCAGCCCCACTCCACTCTTGTAAGCTTAAGGCCATGGCTTCCTTTATGCAATGGGTCCATCTCATAGCTGGTCTTCCTTGTCTTCTTCTGCCTTGGACGTTCCCTAGCACGATTATCTTCTCCAGTGAGTCCTGTCTTCTCATGAGGCACCCAAGGTATGACAGCATCAATGCTGTCCTGTTTTGCTTCCAGGGGAAGTTCTTGCTTGATTGGAACTGGGACCCACTGGTTTGCCTTCCTTTTAGTCCAGGGTATTTGCTAAGCTCTCCTCCAGAACCATGTTTTGAACACATCCATTCTCTTCCTGTCCAGCCCAGCTTTCACACCCATACTTGCCGATCAGGAGTACAGTGATGTGGATGACCTTGGCCTTGGTCCAGCAACACGGGACATTCCCAAAACAGATCTGGAATTTGTAGGTTAGCCTACGAGCCAATGTGGTGACCTCACAGGAAGGATGAAGGAGCTAGAACAATCCTGTATATCAGAGGTGCACAATCTGCGGGCACCCAGCCCTCTTGCACATGCCCTTCCCCCAAGTAAAAGACTGCTGATGCTGAAAGCCTGACGCTGACGGCAGCCCCAGTTGCTGCTTCAGTACCAGGGAGGGCGGCACTGGGGTCAGAGACGATGCTCCTCGCAAGCAGCGCACAAGGGCAACAGTCCCCTCCCGCTGCTGCTCTCCCGCAACTAGCATCCACAGACTGCTCCCTGTCCTGGAGGGAGCATTACCCCGACTGGACTGGCGGCCACTGACAGCCTTCTCCCCTGTGAATGATCCTTCTTTGAAAGAGTCAATACATCTCCAGGCAATTCCACAGCTTAACTATGGGTTGCTTTTGTTTCTCCTGAATCGCCCAGCCCAGCACTCAGCTTCACTGGATCATCCAGTCTCTAGTATTATACAAGAGGAAGAAACGCTTCTCCCCATCTATTTTCTTCTTGCCATGCATAATACTTGACACTTTTATTACCCTCCACCTGTTTTCTAAACTAAAGGAGCCCACACACTGTAGGCATCCTTTGTAAGGGAATTGGTCCAAAGCCCTCCTCCCTTTTGTGCATTTTCTCCGCCTTCACAACCTCCATTTTGCCTTGGCCTGTTTACTACCTACTTGCTTCACTCGTTTTTCAACTGCTGACTCAATACCATGATAAATCTTAGAACAATGCCTAGGCATTTAAATCTTGACCTGGTGAGTAAAAATCAAGCAGATGAAGCAAAACCAAGTGGAACTGATTCTTTCACATCTTTTCAGATGTACCCATATGTGAGCAATGTTTGTCAAGGGCAAGCTGCTAGGCGCTACAGCCTAGCTATCTAGTGAGGTCAAGCTGCCAATAATGGGTTGGGTCTGCCTCCCTGACATTAAGGGCGTTTAAGATACTCACAGTTTAAGATTTGGATTACAAGAGCACATACAATTACTGATTTCTCTGTCCCTGATCCCTGGCAGTTGAATATGTAAATTGACTCTGTTGAAATCCATCTGGTTGAGGTGATGTAAGACCATTTTACTGATACTGACCCATGCATGCAAAGAGCTCACCTCAGCATCTTGCAGCAAAGTGATGAACCTGCATGCAAAAACCAGACTCAGGTCTGTCCTCTTGTTTTCAGTCCTATTTCATTCTTTACTTTTCCTTGAATTCTGGTATTGTGAATGAATTCTGATTTTAGGAATGTTCTGCCTATTTGAAAAGATTTGAGTCCTGACTGTACTGCACAGGGCTATAAATAGCACAGAGGTGATCCATAATTTTGATAAATTCTAAACACACAAAACTGGCTTCATATTTCCACAAAGACTGAATGGTAAACACTCATCCTCTGGAATCCAGGGCCCACTCTTTGCATTGTTTTAACTTGCGCAAATCGAGTTTCTAGTCACCAGTAATCATTCTGAAATAAGGGAAAGAGTACCATCCATGAACAGCCACTGCTCCCTGTTCACAAAAGAGCAACAATATCAGTGTGACCTGTATAAATTATGCAGCTATGACAACAGCCTGTAATAGGTTTGATCCACTAGCCATAAGTAGGAGTAAGAAGGGCTGCATGAGTAAAGTGCCACCTGTCTGCCTTTGGGGATCCTGCTCAGGCCGTGTCCATTTCCAGTTCTGAAATGTGTTCAGCCTCTACGTACCTGCAAGCCTGTTGGTGATAGACCCACATGCAGGTTGAACTACTTCAGACTGCAGGTGGGAAGTCACATAAGTGAATACTCTTTTATTAAAACAAAATAAAACCCTGCACAGAACGTGAGTGTGTGCAGAAGTCTGGGTTAAAACCCTTCTCTGTGAGATGTTAGGACTGAGCAAGTGTGTGTGTGTGTGTGTGTGTGTGTGTGTGTTACGACTAGACTATTCAGACATGTGAGTTCTCAACCTGCATTCTGAAGTCATCCAGGTTTACTACCTCGGTGAGAGCTTGGCCATAAAACAACATGGTTGTAATGCCTAAAAGGACAGCAAAGGGGAGAAGGAGAACGTATTCTTAATCTGCAAAACTGTACATTTAGGGTCAGTTTCTCTCTTCGCTTTCTCATAGAATTGAATGGGTGCAGAATTTGGATTACACTACTCTTGCACACTGTATATTCATCAGACTAAAGATGTACATACCTAACATCTGTTTTCAAGCTGAGATCAATCCTAGAATGCATGAAGAATAAACAAGACAGTTTTCCATTAAAACATACATTTTATAAATGAGAGAGCTTTTGTATGAGCTCACGCCAGTTTCCATTTCCTGATTACATGATTACAATACTATAAAAATGAGATATGGATCTTGTCTGGGCAGTTTTAGGTATAAGGTGTCTCTGGGCAAAGAAAACTCACTGCACTCTTTCTCAGTGTGGTTCTCTCCAGCTGTTTTGGACTTCGTCTCCCATCAGTCCTAGACAACACGGCTGATGATCAGGAATGCGGGGATCTGCAAACCAAAACCAGGCTGGGGAAGGCTGCCATAAGCTAATCATAAGAGTCAAGCTTCCACCTAAATCAAATGAAACAAGGACCCGCTGCTCATCCAATATCTTAATTCATGGAAATGTATGCACATTAAATGTTGCTCATCACTCAGCTCTGTGGCTGGGCTAAAATACATGAAGAACCTCCAAGGTGACGAGCTCTTTGCAGTATAAAAATAGCCAGATCTCTTTTGCTATCGCTAGGGTAGAAACCCTGCACTTGGAAGGATGGACCTTGCGGGGCTGCTTTTGCTTTGCTTTCCCCACCAAAAAAAAAAAAAAAAAGACTTCCTTTGCATCCTGCTTCCTTCTCCTCTCTAGGTACAGCTTGTTCATCTGACTGGGACAGCCAGGCCCAATTATTTGCTGGGTGGGGCTGAGGATGGCATCCCCTCAGGCATCCCCAGAATTCCTGCCCTACCGCAAGAGTAAGCCAGGGTCACCCAAGCACTTGCTATGCATCACCATGGGAGGTGCTTAGGACCCAGCAGAATTCTCTCTGCGAATGACAGACAGTGCTTTAAAAGGCCAGGCAGAGCCCAGATGTGACAGCCTGTGCCATCCCCAGCAAGGGAACCAGCAGCAGCCGCTACTGCAGCACCACCAGCAGCAGCCTTCCGGCTCCATTCCAGGTGTGGAGAATCTAACAGTCACCTAAGGAGCAGGCAATGCCTTCCTGGGGATTTTGTGCACCCCAGCATCCTCCTGATGCTGAGCCTCCTTCGGGGTGCAACTGCTCTCTTGCCTAGGCTGTCCTTCCCTACAGAGGGGAAGGACTTTGATTTCACAAACAAAGCCACTCAGTGTAAACAGGACAATTGTCCTTGCTCCCTGTAAATGGAGTTGGTACAAACCAGGAAAACATCACCAACTCGCTGTCTAGGAAAAAGGACACAGCGGAGCATGGGAAGCTGCTAAGGCTGACACTCAGGTGGGGCGGATCGGAAGCGGCTCTCACCCTGGCTGGGAAGTTATGAAGAACTCACTGAGCGGGAGGAAACCAAAGTCAGCATTGCTGTGGGCCACCAAGGAACCTCCAGGTGCGCTTGAGCTGGGTGAGTGACTTTTTGGGGGAGCTTCTGGGGGGAAGCAGGTCTGAGACCGTATTGGGAGGCTGATGCTTCATTCAGGAAGATGAAGTGGGCTACTAATACTTTCCACTGAATGGGCCACAGGAAGAAAGCTTCCTTCCTGCTTTCCCATTTGAATTCTAAGAGGTCTTGGGTGCTGCAGGGTTCAAAGAAATATAGAAACACTTTTTGGTGTAAGGCACTAATGTGGTTGCTGGGTCAAAATTTGCTCATCTATATTCAAGAGTTCAGACTGAAGTGCAAAGAAGAGTGCTGAAAATGAAGATGGTAGTGGAAGAGAATGTGTTTCAACATAGGGAGATACCAAAGAAAACTGCCCTCAATCTGTTTAACTGGGGAAAAAAACAAAAATACACCCTCTTGTCTAAAAATACATTCCAGCAGTTAATATGGTAAAGAGGGAATACTTTGTATAAAACAGCCTTCTCCAACCTGATGTCTTCAAATTGCTTTGGACTACAACTCCCATCCCCTAGCCAGGAGCAGCATTGCCTGTGCTGGCTGGGGGGCAATGGGAGTGGTCATCTAACACATCTGAAGGGCACCAGGTTGGGGAAGGCTGATGTAAAGAATTCACTGATACAAGGCCCTTTGCCTGTGAACTGCCTAGTAGCAATGAAAGGGAAGTTTCTAATGGAAATGTAATATTCTGAACATGGCCTTCTTGGATAACAGTGGGAAAAGACGGGGTCCAAAGTGTTTTCAGAAACATTGGAAACAATTCCGAAAGTGTCTTCCCCTTCCCCGTTTTTCTCGCCTTGCTTCAGACCCCCTGAAGCTTTGCCGGCTGTGTTGGGGTGTGCGCTCTGCCTATTCCTCGTTCTTTCTGGAAGGCAGTGCATTCTTCTTCCCCATTCCATTGGCACAGAACTTTTGTTCCTCGTGGATTCCTGTCCTGGGTCTGCTTGTTCCCTGTTTTCTCTTTCACTGCTCCATGCGAGAGGATGTTCCGAAGGCTTGCAGGCTGAAACTCAGTTGCTGTAATTGTCATCCGTCTGCAGTTCAGCCATGGTCCATGCGGGGCAGGTGGTAGGGAGCACAATGTATGCATTCAGCCAGAGGTTGTTTCCCATATATCTGGCTGAGTCATTGGAAAGACATGCTGTTTTTTGGGTTAAATTTGAAATTCCAAGCTGTGTATGGATTACCTCTTCAGCATGTGGTGGAAACACCTAAGGAAGCTCTGCTTTGTCATCATTTCCCCTTGTATTGTTGCCATTCATGAGAGAACTACCTGAAGGTATACCAAGGACCATGTTGCACTCTGTTGTAAGGCCCTTTCACACAGGATGCCAGCAGCCGACCACTTCCATGCACTGTGATCCCTTGTTTTAAAAGCATGTGTGAAAAGCACAACTTGGGGAGGGTTATCAATGTGGTTGTGTCATTCACACATTCTTCCCAAGAGAGGATTGCAGCGTGCAGAAGTGGGCCTCACACAGCTGGCCGCAAGTGCAAAGAAAGCTTAGCCAGGGGTTCCCCACTGCACCTCCCATCCATCCTGACTGCTAGCCATGCTGGCTTGGATGGGAAGAGCTGTGCTCCAACTATGCCGGGGAACCCCACATGAGGGGCCAGTGGCCTAAAGCATCACAAGAACTGTGACTGGAATGAGCCATTTGGAAGAACAGACCTTTGGTCGTCAGGTCAAAATGTTGTGCCTGTATCTGAAAGTCACTCAGTGGATGGAGGCTTTCTGTGAAGCTAACAGGATGGAAACACTCCTTCTGTATTCCAGAGAGTCTTATTGCTTGAATTTTTACAAAAAGGATGTGGGAGAGAGTGAGAACAGGGTTCTCAGGAAATGTATTGCAAAGGAAGCATCCCATGAGATACACTGTGGAAATCAGGGCCTGCCTTACAATGAAGTGGTGTGACAGGTGGCAGATTCTGAAGAGGGTTTCATTATCCTGCCTTTAACTGGCATCTCTCTCAAATGCTAACAACACCATCTCAAGTGGGCAAAGGGATATTATTTTTGCAACATGTCTAAGCCTCTGGCTCCGGAGTAAGCGATTCACAGGTTTGTGCAGGAGGATATGGCCAAGCAAGACTTGAACCCAGAGTTGTCGACATTCCTGGTAGCATTCAAACCTATCTATGATGTAGAAAAGAAAACAGTTATCTTTCCCATGGTTTGTAGTGTTAAGTAGGAAAGTGAGCCAGTGTTTAATGTAAAAGCTGGCTTAAAGGGGCTTGCCCGCCAGCCCCCCCACACACACACACGATGTTGGCTTGAACATGGTGCTCCCACTCCTAGCTTTTGTATGTCCAACTAAAGCGCTGCAAAGAACCCATCTGTGCGCAGGTTTCTCTCCTGATCCTGGAAATGTAAGGCTTTCCCCCAGTTGTTATGAGAAAACCCTACATGCCTAGGCATGCGTGTGCAGAACATTACCTGAAGGTTGGGCAAGGAGTACAGCAGGCACAACCGTGCTCCTTCTATGGGTAGCACGTGAAAGGAGGTTTTGCCTCTGGGCATATCTAGGCCAGGAGGGACCAGCGGTGGCAGCACAGACCCAGTGCACCAGGATGCCGGGTGAGGGTCCACCCATGATCTGAGCTGAGGTGGGACAGTGGGGTCAGCAGCCCAATGAGAGGCAAGGCCGTTACGGATAAGAGAAAGAGACCAGGAAGGAGGAAGACGTGAGAGCGGCCAGCAGCAGAGCGAGCCGAAACTGCACAAGTGTCGTCTCGTCCTGTGCATCATGGTTATCTGCGTGCAGAGTTTACGGCAATATGGACTTTGTCTACCCTGGGATGGGACATGGCAGGCCCATTCTCAGCTTGCAGCGAAGGCTGGCGGATGTATCTGTGCTGGGCTTTCAGTTGGAACTGTAAGGGAGCTGTCTGTGGTCCTGAACTGGGGGCAGTGCAGTTTCTTTTGCTGTGCCACCAGCCTCCATTGCCAATGTGCAGCCATTACAAATGTTGTGGAATTCAGTGTCCATTTCTTCGAGGCTGTTTCCCAGAGATGGGGCCCGACAGTGATGTGGCTGCAGACAGAGGAGCGTAAGCTGCTGGTTAACCTTGCAGAGGAGCTGCTGACAAAGTCTTGTGGCTGGGATGGAGCCCAATCTAACCAGAGTCCTCTCTAATAAGTGTGGAGTTACCCGGGCAACTCAATCTAAGGATACATCTGTTGTTGAGAATGCGTCTTCATGCTTTCAGGAAGAATTATCCTGCTGGATCAGACCATGCACCATTTCTGCACAGGAAAGAGGAAAAGAGGTGTTTGCTCTCCTGTGCATGTGTAATGTGGCTGTGCATTCATGTGAAGGGGTGTGTGTGTGTGTGTGTGTGTGTGAAGTGCACTTGTATGAGTACCAGAAAAGAGAGACCAATGGGTTGCATGTGTGGCAAGGGATAGACTGCATCAACCCTACAGAAGCGTGCATGCTCCTGTGTAGTGGTCAAAGATAGCAAAATTCATGCACATCTCCCCCACCCCCGTGTGTGTGTGTGTGTGTGTGTGTGTGTGTGTGTGTGTGTGTGAGAGAGAGAGAGAGAGAGAGAGAGAGAGAGAGAGAGAGAGAGAGAGAGAGAGAGAGAGAGAGAGAGAGAGAGAGAGGATCAATGTAAAATTGGCACTGTATTCTTCAGGCAAAAGGCTGAAATTGAGGCTGAAGTTGTCTGCTGCCTCTTAGAGCTAAACTGCAAGACGTGGGAGACCCAGATGAACTCTTCTAACAGTTAGATGTATCAGTTCAAAGGGAAGGGGGAAGGGAACAGTTCCCCCATATGAACTGTCCAATCTAAAGCCCTCCCCTCCTACCCCACAAGCTATTATGAGCCTTGTTAGGGAAAAGCACTTTGGCCATTCATTCCTTATTCAGTAGAAAGCTTCAGGCAACAACTGAAGAAGGTGCTGAGATCTGAGGGGAACCATATTCCCCAGTCAACTTTGAGCCACCCTGTATCCTACTTCCTTGCCACATAGGATGTCCTGATAGCATTTCTGGCCCAAAGTTCTGCCCTGGCCTTCAAAATGGGGCTGCAAGGAATGTCACATAAATAATTGGAAACATATCAGCTTGGCACACCAAAATAAACAGTGGGCCACATAGCACTGAGAAGACTGATTTCTAAATTTAAAAAGGGGGAGGGAAATCCATTTGGCACCATGATCTACATGTAGATCTAGTGTAGATCTATACAGATCTACAGTAGATCAAACCTTGTACTACTGTACAGCTATACAGATCTACAGTAGTACAAGGTTTGATCAGAAATGGCAAGAAATGATAAAAGAGAAAGAAAAGGGGAGAAGAGAATCTCAAAAAAGTCACTCCCAGAAGCACCCACCACCATTGGAAAATGGGGTGGAGGGGGATTCCCACTTTTCTGCTTCTTTCAGCCCCACTCACACATTGTTTCCACTTTCTTTTCCGGCATCTTCACATCTTGCTGCTGCTTTTTGCTAAAGCAGGCAAAAGGCTGATTTATGTGTTACCAGAGCAGTGGGGAGCAAGCAGCATCCACACAGTTGGATCCTTTGCCGCTCTGGTAATGTGGGTCAGGTGAACAATATATTTCCTTCCTGCTCCAGCACTGGGTCCTCCTTGGGGGGCATCATGCTAGCTTGGAAGGAAGCCAAGTAATCTGCACCAGACCTCATGACTCCATCTTGCAGATGTGGCTAGAGAGGCATGGAATCCACCACATGCATGCTTCTCCAGGGACATGGCTCTGGAGGTTTTCTGGAAGTGGCCAGAGCAGCCTTCTTTCAAGCACAGAGCCCCTTTGCAAGACACAGAAAGTGAATGACAGATGGTGTACCTGGAAAAGGTGGACTTGGACACACACACACATGGTGAAAAGATGGCTCACATAGCAGGGAGCAAACTGAGCTTCAAAGGCTTTGCCTGGCAGGAGCAGCGTCCTTCTGAAGAAGCAAAGAGAGATGCAAGACAGGAGTGGACAGGCTGCACATCCTAACATGCCGATTGTTCATGTTCCAAGTTGCTGTTGTTAAGCCATGATTCAGGGCTCAAAGGAGGGATGAGGAGCATGCCTCCTGCCCCCCCCCCTCAAATGCTGTTGCACTGCAGCTACCATTATCCCTAGTCAGAATAGCCAATGGTAGGGAGTGATGGCAGCTGTGAAACATAGAAACAGAGTGAGTCACAAGGGGACTCCTCGGCCATCTAGTCTGACCCCAGCTCTAGCCGGCTCCGCTCATGACATGCCTATCATGTGCATGTGCAGCCTATCCTTAAACACCATCACCGCTGGGGCTTCAGCTACCTCCTGTGGAAGCCCATTCCATACCCTAACAGAAACAAAGAAACAACTTAAGGCAGCTTACTTCCTTCTCCTCCTGCTGCTGCTCTCAATCTTATCCTCAGAACAACAACCCTGTGAGGTAGGACAGGTTGACATTCTTTAACTGGCCCAAAGCCACCCAGTTGGCCCCATGGCTGAGCAGGGACTAGAACTCAGATCGCCTGAGTCCCAGTCATGTGCTCTTAACCAGTGCACCACACTGGTAATGCACTGTGCTTCAACAATACCCTGGTTTAAAGCAATATGTGCACCCAGGTAGTAGGTTGCTAGCTCTTCCAACTGGAAACCGACAAGGGAACATAAAGATGCGGTTGAAACTGTATTCCCAGAAACTACTAGCATGAGGAATTTTGGTGGGGAGGGAGAAGCATATGATTTCTGTGACTTGTCCAGTTCTCAGCTCATCCTCATAGCTCCCCTGCAGGTAAGCACTGTTACTTCCAGTTTACAGCTGGGTGGACTGTATGCTTGTCTCCGATGATGATGCTGGCTGAAACTCGATTCCAAGGCTTCTCGCTCTGCAGCATGGTGAGTGGTGGAGCATCACTTCGGGAAAGCTCTGGGATGTGCAGAATAGAGAGCTTCATCCAAGCCCAGCTCTGTCCATGCTGACTGAAAAGGAATCCAGGTTGAAATACGTTCTCTGAGGCCTACTTCAAACAGCACACATGCTCTGAGCTTAAGGAGATAAAACATACCGCAACCAACGAGAAACTGTTCCACCTATCAAGATACTGTTCCGAAAGCCACCACTGCCTGCCCCAGTGATGACCCTGATAAGGTCTATCAGGAATACCCTCCTCCCAAATGTGTGGAGAAGTCAGCCTAGGGTGACTCAGTTAAATGCCTCCCTAGATCACTTTCTGTCCTTGCATAAGTGGTGGATTCACGGTGCAGGCTGTTGGCTTTGCTTTTATTTCTTCAGGGTTTAAAGAGGCAGCCTCTGTGCAAATCAGTGATAAACCCCTTCTTGATGTCAGAATCTCAGCATAAGGCAGGACCATAATATGGAAGAAAATATAGGGATTCTTCATGGACTCTCCCAGGTATAAGGCTCACCTGCACTCAATGGATGGATGTTTTCCAGGTTGCCAGGCCTCATCAGGACATCACCAAATGCTATCTGCTCAACTGGGGGCTCACCTGAGTGGTTTCTACCCCCCATATGAGAAACTGGTCAGCCCGAAAAGTTAAGGATTGATTTCCATATGCACACCAGCATAGGTGGTGAGGAGTTGCAATTAAGACCTCAGCAGGGGGACTGCAGGTAGCACAGTGGTTTAAACCACTGTGCTGCTGGGCTGGTTGATCAAAAGGTCGCTGGTTCGAATCTGTACAACGGGGTGAGTTCCCATTGCTCCGTCCCAGCTCCTGCCAACCTTGCAGTTCGAAAGCATGCAAATGCAAGTAGATAAAAAGGTACCACTTCGGTGGGCAGGTAACAGCGTTCTGTGCACCTCGGTGTTTAGTCATGCCGGCCACATGACCACGGAGACTGTCTGTGGACAAACGCTGGCTCCCTCGGCTAGGTAATGGAGATGAGCACCACCCCCTAGAGTCAGGCATGACTGGACTTAATGTCAAGGGGAAACCTTTACCTTTTACCTTTTAACAGAGTGAAAGGGAACCTGAGAAAAGATGAATCACTTTACACTGAAAATGAAAGGAAATTGTAATGGATAGAAATGGCAATAGCAAAATCTGATGTAAGCAGCTAGTAGTCATAATGGCTATGTGCTGCTTTCCAGGCCACCAGGCAGAGGGGCTGGAGTGCTGGATCCTAAATTTTATTTGCCCCTTTAAGCATTTTTAAATTTATCTATTTTCTGTTTTATTCATTTATTGTCATTTTCAAAATATTTCAAATCTTTCATTTTAAACAAATTACAAAAATTTATTACATAAATTTTAGAAAATTGTTTTTCTTCTTAGAGATATAGATGCCATTATTTTTGGGGCTGTGCCCCAGTAGAATCTACCCAGATATTCCTAATGGTGCATGAAAGAATATTTTGACTTTGCAAAGAGCTGTACATTGTTACTGCTGTTGCTGTTGATTGAAGAAGGAGCATATTGCTTAGATTTATAAATGTTGCTGGTTCAATGATGCCAGGACATTTAGAATCAGTTATAGTTACACTGGATATCACTGTTATTGGTGTGGGCAGAACTTAGTGTGTTGAGCATAGAGGAAAAATGCAATTTTCTGAGTAGTGTTGGAAATCAGTTTCAATACTGCATGTAGCTTACAGTGGAAGATTGTTAGGACTAGAAGTCTCCTGTCTGGACTGGATGAAGCCAAGGACATTTGGTACAAGTTTCTGGCTTAGCATAATTTAATCTGCTTTTTGCCATTCCTGGGGAGAGGAAGGAACTGGGCAATGCACTGAAAATCATCCCCCAGACTCAAGAAAATCTTATTACTTGCTTCTGGGATTCACTAGGCATTATTCACATATTGACAAGCTTCTTTTTATAGTCACATAGCCTAAAAACTTGCTTTTAAGATAAGGAATTCTAAAGTTCTCAGGGAGCTGATTCTGTACCCAGTGTCACATTCCATGTATATCTTCCTGCATTAATTTAAAAGAGCAGAATGTTCAATCTCGTCTTAATGCAGCAGCCCTTAACATATTTACAGTGGAGTATACACTCCCCTGAACACAGATTCCTCCTTCCCCTCCGCTAGCTTTTAGTTGCCTGCAGGGAGATTCCTGCTCCCTTCTCAAGGTTTTGGTAGATTCCTTGGAGTGGAATTTCTGGTCCCCCAGAAGGAACCAGTGCCTCCACGGCTCACATGGGTAAATGCTGCCGACTCCAACAGGTTCTCCTCCTTGGCCTAGGACTGCATAACAAGACTCTGAAAGGAGTAACGAATTATTCTTGAATAGGATGGAGAAAGTCACAGGTAGGAGCTGTAGCAGTGATCATGCCAGTGCCCATAATACCTGTGGTAGAAGCAGCTAAGTATTTTTATTGACATCCACAAGCTTCCCAATGACCTTGGGTTTTAACCAAGCCATGTCTGGATAGTCTTTTGGAAAGCATAGCTATTTCTCCACCCTGGCAATTTTGAGTTTCCTGTGTGTCATAGGACCATGTGCCTCATCATCCTTTCCTATAGCACCTATGTGTTCAACAAAGAGGCAGTTTCCAGAATGGTGGTAACCTTGAATTTCTTTTGCTATGGTTAAGTCAAGTCACCTTGCCTCCCATCAAGTCACCTTGCCTCCCACTGTGTTCTCGCACATTCTACCCTTTTCCTGCAACCTGGTGCTCTGTGGATGCGTTGGACAGCAACTCCCATAATTTGCATGAAACATGGCCAATGGGGATGACTATTCTTTTCCATTCACCACTATGTTACTAAATTTTGTTTTTTTCCCACAGGAATCAAAAACTACCAGAAAAGAAGATGGTGGCAGTGACAGACATTCCAAACACTCACTGGCAGTTCTTGCTGTTCAGGCACAGGCTGCTGTAAAGCAGACCTCAGGGGACGATGGTCAACAAAACCAGGATTAATTCTACCCAGGGGCTGGACGCATCAGGGGTGTCCCAGTTTCAGGAGGCCATCGGCATTTTCTTCATGGTCATGCTGAGCGTCATTGCCTTGGTGGCCAACACAGCTGTCATGGTTGTCATCCTCAAGACACCCCTTCTGAGAAAGTTCATCTTTGTCTGCCATCTCTGTCTAGTTGATCTGTTGTCAGCCATTTTCATCATGCCACTGGGGATCATCTCCAGCTCAACCTGCTTTAACAGAGTATTATACAGCATTGCAGAATGCCAGACCCTGATCTTCCTGAACGTTTGCTTCATCAGTGCCTCCATCCTCACCATCTCTGTTATCAGCATCGAGCGGTACTACTACATCGTCCACCCCATGAGATATGAAGTCAAGATGACGACTCGGCTGGCAGCCACTGTTGTGCTTTTCATCTGGATTAAGTCCATCCTTGTGGCCGCGCTGGCGCTGGTTGGCTGGCCCCAAGACAATGGCGCTAGCAGTGCCAGCAAGTGCACTGTCTCCTGGAGCCCTGGGGCCCACAAGAAGATCTTTGTGATCATCTTCAGCATTCTCTGCTTCATCCTGCCCACCTTGATCATCTTCGGTGTCTATGGCAGCATCTACAAAGTGGCCCGGATTGCATCCTTGCAGCATGTTCCTGCCCCATCCTGGACGGCCACTCCCAGGCAAAGGTCAGACTCCATTCACAGCCAAGTCACTATCATCACAACCAGGAATGCACCTCCCAGGATGACTCCAGAACGTTTGTTTGGTGGGAATAAAGCTGCCCTGACACTGGTCCTGATTGTAGGCCAGTTCCTCTGCTGTTGGCTCCCATTCTTCTCCTTCCACCTACACTGCTCCGTTACTTCTGTCTCTTCCATCCCTGACTATGGTGAGATCATTGTGACCTGGCTTGCCTATTCCTCATTTGCTATCAACCCCTTTTTCTATGGCTTACTGAACCGTCAAATAAGGGAAGAGCTGGCTAAGCTGGGTCGCCACTGCCTCAGCAAGCCCCTGAGTCAGGAGCTGTGCATCTCCAGCCCAGAAGGCTCCACCCATGAGAACTTTCTGCAGTTCCTGCAGAGGACCAGTTGCACAATAGAGACCCGTTCCAGCTACATCAATTCCAGCCCAAGGAACACTCTGGATCAGACTGCCACGGGATTCCGAATTCCAGGACAAATCCCAGAAGAAACCAACTGATGACAGAACGGGTGTGTTCACATCAGGTCCATATCTCTTCCCATTGAGCTCTCAGTTAAGGGCAAGAAGAGAAGGGTCAAGGCACTGAAGTAACTGACTGAGACTCTGTGGGAGAAACCTGCAGTTGAACAATTGCTTTCATCTTAAGTATGAGAGTCAGTGTGATTAAGTGTCATCACCCACACTCCCCATGGCTGACTAGGCCATAACTGGTGCGATCCGAATCAGCTGAACCACTAGAATCCTGTAGGGAAACATCTAGGACAGCCAATGTGGGGCCATCCAGATGTCTTGGGCTACAACCCCCAGCATCCTCCAGCCAGCATGGCCACCTGTGATATGTTGTGAGTTGTCATCCAACACATTCGGAGGTACCAAGTTGGGAAGGTGCCAGGACACCAGACTTAATATCTGCAGACAGTAGACGGTAGTGTTGTGTGTAAGGGCTTTCCGGCCAATCCCATACCCCCAAGTGCTTGCTATAAGCACTAACGTACTGTTAACCTTAAGTCAGTGCCAAAGGTGCTATTCCTCCCCAGTGGAACAGATTTAGCTTTGTAGCAGATAGCGATTGCCAGGTTCTTGCTTAGTTTGTTTCTTTGCTTGCTGTAAAACAAGTTGTTTAAAACATGAGCTTCAATGTTGAAGAGTGGATCACCTAACTTGCAAAGGTAACAGGAAGTGGTAGCTGCTAAATAACACACATGGGGAACTTGTGGAATTCATCATGACCTACAATACCAGAGCAACCATGAGCCACACAACATGGATTACTCTATCAGCAACATTGTAGGAAGAAACACTGCACTTTCCCAGTGTAGAAGTTTTGGTTTTCCCAGGAACTCAGATGTTAGGTGTGGGAATGTTTTTTAATCATATGCAGTAAATAGTTAACTACTCTCTATTCCTTCTGTAAAAAACCCCCTTTGTCTGGAATGGTCCAAATACAGAGGTTTATGATCTAAAGACGGAAACCATAGTATTTGCCAATGGAGATTTGGAAGGTCTGCATGGGAAGCATCTCTGTGTGCTTATTTAAACTTTTGAAGGTGCATAGAGGTCCTGGGTCAATTCTACATTTTCACCTAAGTCTGAGTAAGAGCAAGGCAAGGAAGGCCCTCAACAAATCACAGAATAGGGCAAATAATTTATTCAGAGTTAATTCTGCCACTCCTCTCAAAGAGGGTTTTTGAAATTTCATAACATAAACAAGTTTCCCAGATGACCTCCTCTCTCCATAATCTTTGTTTGGCAGCAAAAGTGCAATGCTCTGGATAGGTGCCGGTCTCCTCTGAATGGAGGATGGAGATGAAGGCTCAAGTCCACATACTGGAAATTCTCCTTTTGCCTTATCCTCTGCTCACTGGCAAGATCAACACTGGAAATGTATATTGGTTCTATATTGGTTCTATCACTGTTATGTCTTCTTGAAAAGAATCCTGGGAATTGTAGCTTGATGCGGATCTGATAATTCTCTTGTTCTTTATGGAGCAGTCATTCCTATGTTTTCCTCTGGAGAGAAAATGAATGTTTAAAGACAGTTGTAAGGCCATGGTATAGAAATGCCAACTACTGGTGTTCCTCTGCTTTATGGCAATTTCCAAAATAGGCATTTATCAGTATCCTATCAATATGTTGAGTGGTCGTTGATCACTGGTGGTTATTGCAAAGAAACATGTTTTAGTTTCTATGGTCTTTGTGCATAATCCTGGAATGATTAGAGATAAGGCTGTTAAAGAGAAAGAATTCAAAAGGAAGCCATCCTACTGGTTTTGTTTCCTGACTAAGGCAGAAAGAGAGCTGATTCTTGCCGGCTGAGCAGAGCTATTGTGTCTGTGTAGCTGCTGCATCACTTGGTACATTTTGACAGCATAGAAAATGTAGCTGAAATCGACAGGCAAAGCTAGGATTGATGAGACAACCCACAGCAGCGGTAGGCCAAGACGGGGCAATACCTGCTCCCCTGAAGGCAGTTCTAGTGAGTCAACCTTAATCCAAAGTGAAAGCAGCATCTTCATTGGCTTGATGTGACAAATACAGACTGTCAGAGTAAGATGTGGAGTTATTATGTCATGGCATTACTAAGTGCTTACTCATTTGTAGAGGGCTGCTCCACTTTTTTCAGAGGCGTATGAACCCAGAAAACTTGTGGTGCTGCCTTCATAAATAGCAGTTGGTGATGATACAGCTTGGTTGGCTTCTGCAGTCTTTTGCTCCAGCAAGGAATTGTCGGTCGCCTGACTGAGAAGGCTGCTGTCTTATGCACACATCCTTCCTTTAGGAGTAAGGCCGGTGGAATTCGGAAGGACCTACTTTTGAGGAAACTTACATAGGGATCAGCCTAGGGTGGTCCTGGGGGCATGTGGGCTTCTTGATTGAGGGTTCCCAATGCTTTCAAGAAATTGTGCAGCTATGCCTTCTTTTCCTCCTTAAAGAATTTTGTTTTTGAAAGGAAAAGGATGGAACAAGATTGAGGAAAGATGGTGGAATTTTCCAAATGGAAGACAGCCTTCAGTAGAAGTCTTCCAATGGAAGAAACATTTTGAAAAGAGACAGACAAGGGGAAAGAGAAATGGAGTAGGGGTGGAGGAAAGCAATCTTCCTAACCAAATGATGACATATTCTAACAACCTTCCATTAATGGAAGCCAAACCGTGGGGTATTTCCAATTAGATTTTGTTTGTCTAAGGGTAGAATTGCCCTGATCCAGCAAGGGACAGCCGCAGGCAGGGAGACCATCTACAATAAGCCCTTCAGGCCTGGGACACAGGAGGCCTGTGCCAAAACTGGATGAGGCACAAGTGGCCAGCTGAAGCTCCCTTGCTTTGTAAGACAGCTTTGTGCTTGGCCCATATTAAAGTAGCATTCTTTCTGGGCTAGGGACAAAGCGCTTCCTCCAACGCCTGTGGAATCTGGATGCTAGGAGGAGCTCTTTTCGTTCTTTTTTCTGTTTCTTATATAGACACAGACATTAGGCTGGAATTCCCAATGAGGAAGCAGGTCATGAGTATCCTGTGTCTTGGCAAGGAAAACTAGGGAGATGGGAAAGGCAAGTCTAACAGCTCAGCCACTGGGCAACTTTTAATGCAAAAGTACAGAATGGCAATAGAGCAAGTCCTCTGAGACACCGCTTTCTTGTGGATGATAACTGTCACATACTGTGTAGTCCTTGCACAGGTCCGGCAACTGCTTCTGTCCCAGCTGTTGACTGGTGAGGACAAAGAGGAGATGGCAGATAAATGAACTTGGTAGGACAGCTTTTCCCCAGATGGTGCCTCCCAGGTGTGTTGGGCTGCAATTCTCATTCTGGCCATGCTGGCTAGGAGCAATGGGAGAGCATTAGGCTGACAAAGGCTGGTGTAGGCAGAAGACTCCCTGCAGAACCGTAGTGTGGATCCCCCTTTGTGGGGTATTTCTAGAAGCACTAGTCATTGTATCTCATCATTTTTAATTAGCTCATTAGATACTATCTATGTGACACAGTTTGCTGGAAGTGTGAAGGGAAAGACAGCAGGGACTTTAACTAAACAATGTGCCAGAGGCTTCTGAAAATAGTTGCTAAGGGGGACCATTACAGATGGTGAAAAGCTTGACTCCCTCCTGCCCCACCTCCCTGTAGTAGGGAGAATTGGTAGTAGATACTACCAATTGGTAGGACAGCCAGTGTGGTGTAGTGGTTAAGAGCATGGGACTGGGACTCAGACGACCTGGGTTCTAGTCCCCGCTCAGTCATGGAGCCCACTGGGTGACTTTGGGCCAGTCACAGACTCTCAGCCCAACCTACCTCACAGGGTTGTTGTTGTGGGGATAAGATGGAGGAGGAGAATGATGTAAGCTGCCTTGAGCCCTTTGTAGGAAAAAGGCAGGATATAAATAAATAAATAAATAAATAAATACAGGAGGAGCAGTAAAAGATGCCATGACTTTGCTCAGGAACTATGTATGCCTTTGCCCTACAAGAATGCCAGCCCACCTGCAGTTCTCCTTTGTGGTATGGTGGACCTCCTTACTCCATGCTGAAGTTTTCCTCTGAATTCTGCATCCCACCCCCCACCCCCATTGGAAGTCTAACCTCTGTAACAAGCACTTAGAGGAAACCGTAAGCAACAAATAAATACTCCAACTTTATACTCCAATAAAATACTCCAACTTGGATTTTTTTTATGAACCTTTGCCCCATTCTTTTATTGTCTAGTTTGTGCAGCATGGAGAAATGTACTCAGCTGGAAATGCTCCTTTGGAACATTTAATTCACAGTCACTCTACTGCTGCCACTAGATGAGCCAAGAAAAGACTGAACTAATAATGGAACTGTCAGATTTGTAAAGCAGCTAAGAAAAAACTGAAGGGATGGTCAGCTTCCATCAGCCTCCCCAAGCAGTGCCAATGGTCAGGGATGGTAGCAGCTGCAAGCCAGCAGCATCTGCAGAGCCATGGGTTCCCCACCCCAGCACGGTTCCTTTCCCAGAGAGAATGAGGATTAATTCTCCAGTGAGTACTTGGTAGGAGTTGGTCCCGCATCCATCAGTTCCCAGATGTGTGAAAAGCCATAGCTCCAGTGCAAAGAACAAAAGGTAAGGCACTCCCCACTCTTGCATGCTCTCACACGCTTGCTCTAGCACACACTTCCTGAACTTGATTCCCTCCCAGTATGTTGGACTGCAAATCCCACAGTTCCAAGACAGCCTAGCCATGGGGAATTATGGGAGCTGAAGTCCAATGCCTCTCAAAGGCACTAGGTTGAGGGAAATCCCTTTAGTATTTCCAAGAAATGGGAAGCAGGGTTATACAATGGCCCCCACTGAATTTAGGGGACAAAGGAAATGGACCACAATTTGGAGCACAAAGGAGAGAATATAAAATCTAAGAGTAACCTCTTCATTGTGTAGCTGATTCTTTCCTGTGAATCAGGTGTATTCCATAGCATGATTGCACTACTGGGTTGCAGAGGTACTGTTTCATGCATAAAAATCAATACAAAACTCCTTTGCAAGGTTGTATCAGTGGCAATGGTCCTTGTGTTCATAACTGTGACCCTGTTTTGTAACACCACATGAGAAGAAGATTACCTTATTTATCTGCTACTGGCAACCTCAGCCTCTTACACAGCAGGAAGCTGAGGTTAATAGGACAAGCAGAGGAAACAGGACTCTCAGAGGTGCCATCTCACTAGTGATATTGCCCCCACTCCCTAGTTTTTATAGAGAAAGCTGTACTCTCTCTTGTCTGTGCACAGCTGTCAGCAGAGTTCTCATGGCAGGATTTTTGCACGCAGCTGTTGCATTTCAGGGGATCCTGCATGATCCCTGAGGTTTCTTTGGCTAATTTAATCCTAGCATTCCACCACTTTGCATACTACATAGAAGTAGATCCTACTGGTTTTAGGACTAGTTCAGATACTAACTGAATCGGTAAGTTGGCTTTCCCTTACTTTATGCTCCCTAGATACTGGGGAGTTCAACTCCTACTAGCCAGCATAGTCAGGAATGCTGGGAGCTGTAGTCCCAAGCACCTGGAAAGTATCAAGTTGGAAAAGGATGGGTAGATGAGTCAGACCACCTGCACTTGTCCAAAGAAAGGATCATGTTCTTTAATAATATGTTTATGCATCCCTGCCCATGCCATCTGTTCACCCTTTTTTGTGGAGGACGTGTAGCTAGAGATGGGGTGTTCATGAAGCTCGGTATGTGTGTGTGCATGTATGAGTGCCCTGGCCCTACAATCCCCCCATCTTTGTTGCCACTGCCACTGTTGCTGTTGCTACCACCACTGCCCCCCGAACCAACACTCAGTGTTTGGTGGTTGCTTGAATCGACCGGGAAACAGAATGCGCAAGGAGAATCATCCCCACAGACCTTCTTCCTCTGCAGGTTCCCTTCCTCTGCAGGAGCCTGAAGATAAAACCACTCCATCATCCGAAGCAATACGGATTGAGATGGGGAGGCATGTCTGTGTAGGAGTGTGTCTGGCCCTTGGCCACCCAGCCCTGTGACATGTGGCCTTCAGGGCCACACACTTTGCTCAGCACACTCCACCCGAGCTGATCACACACTATGTTCTAAATGCCCGAGAAGACGGGGGCTGAGCTGAAGGCTGCCTTCTGTTTCCATTCTGCTGGAATGGAATTGGCTTAGTGGGTTAATGCAAGTAAAACTCAGCAATTATTTGGACTGATTCTGTCTTGAAGATCTTTTCTGCTTCTGGCCCTTGACAACTCTAGAGAAGGAAAGCGATGATGCCTTGTACTCTTTAACAACTTTACCCCTTGCTATGTTGTCCAGCCACAAAAAGATGCCATGCAACAGGCAGCAAGCAGTTTTCCTCCTCAGCTGTGAGTCACTAAGTAAGTGCATCTGCACTCTATTCCCTTCTGCTCTAAAGACCAGCATAAATGGCTTGATCAAAAGGTGCCTGGCTTTCATTGTCTCAACGTCTGCCAGCACATTTATGAAAGGAGAAAGGCAATGCTATAGAATAAAAGCTTGCTGGATGAGCATTTCCCAAGGCAAATAGTACAGAACAATGATGCAGGAAGGTTTCAATTTTCCACAGCACTGTTGCAATTAAAGCACAGCCCTCTTCTCACCTGGAAGAGACAGAGTTGAGCAAGAAACATTCACCAGACAAAACCCCTACATAATTTCTCAGGGCCAATTCTACATTACATTTTTATATAAGTAGGTCCACCAAAGGACACATGAATGGTTGTACTATGTGAAAGGCCATCATGCATGTGCTTTGGTGTGTGTTGCCCCTGCACCCTGTGTGAAATACAAACTTGAATTCTGTGAGAGATTTTCTGACTTGTTTCTTGGAACAGAAATATATAAAGGAACAGTCCTTTGAGAGAGTGTTATATTTCCACAGTAGCTACAGCATACACATCACTGTGACCATTTGTTAGCAATTAGCAAAATTGCTATGGTGCACTGAAGATTATTTTGATGCTTAAAAGAATGTCATAATAAGTTCATGTGATCTGTACTGCCATTAGAATTTTATTGCTAATCTGTTGATGGTTTGATTCTTAAAGCATGTTAGATTTCATGCATGTGCACTCTTTGCATGCTGAGGAATTCTAGACTGTGGTTCCTGCGATTCATTTTGCCACTTCTTACCCCAGGTTTCCCCTGAAGCCAGGACCACCATCAATACAACAGCCAGGAAAAGTGTGTCAATGAACTGTGTGCAGTCCTGATTTTCGCCTCTTTCTGCCTACCCTGTATGTTTGCCACACTTTTTTCTGTAATGTTTCCTGCAACAAGCACTTGACCTGATTATTATTATGTCTGCCACAGATATCCCATTAAATGTTATTTGATTTGGTGTTGTTACTTATTAGTACTAAATTTAAATTTGAAGTATTATAAGTTTGGTTACCATGATGCAAAATTTATATTCCAGTTCTTGTTTGAGAGGAGTAAGTATTCCCTATTTATTTCCCAAAGGGCTGCACATGCTGAAAGTGAGGGGATTGTGACATTGGAGGATTTAACATGCTTGTAGACAGAGAACCAGGCAATTCACCATCCTTCCTGGATTCCAAGGTGACTGGCAGTAGCAATGCCCAATTTCTTCTAGCAGGCCTGTGGCACTCAGGTACCCAAGGGAGTGTCATACTAAAATATTTCTGAAGCAATGCAAGTTTGAATGCAGAGATACTAATAAAAGAGCCAAGTCTACCACTAGTGGTGTATAGAGCCCCTCTCAGACAGCACAGACTCCCAAAATGCTGGTGGCAGCCACTAGTACCTAAAAAGTTTATGAACTTTGTGCTCAGTTGAGAAGGCAGTGATAGCACCACCTCATTAAAGGTGCAGCTTAGTGACACTGCCTAGGTCGTAAGTCCCATAGAAGAAACTCCCTGTGAGCATGATCAGTCCACTGTTCAGGCGTCTGCTGTTGATGGGCACCTTTGAGGAGCCTCCTGTTCTCTTATCTTGTGGTTCTTTGGCTCTAAAGCAAATTTGGACTAGAAAACGCTTCAAATAGAGGATGGCTTCAAGGCGAGGACGCCCCTTCCTGAACTAGAATAGGTGACCACCCCCACTAGTTCTAATGTGGCCTAAGCCTGCCCGTGTGCAAGGAGCAAAGCCTGTTGCTATGTGAATGAGAAGCCTGGGAGGCAGCCCTGATTTAAGTTCTTGGTTGCCACAGCAACCGCAACGGGGCTGTTTACTTGCCAGCGCGTTGCACTCACCGGGTCAGTTGCAGGCCTCTACCGCCACCAGACGAGAAGTATGCCATGCAGGTATGCTGCATTTTTCCTGGGCAGGGAGGTGCCTGCTAAACTGTAAGCAGAGCAAGTGTTTCTCTGTGGCACCTTGCCAGAGCAGCCCTTTTCTTCTCTGCCACTGCACAATGTGGACACCGTTCCATAAAATGGGCTGGAGGACACCAGGTTGCGGAAAGCCAATCCGGAGCAGGGATTGGAGCCATGGGACTGCTCAGATGTTGTTGGATTACACCTCCCATGGTCTCTCACCACTGGTTATGCTAGCTAGGCCTGATGGGAGATGCAGTCCAACATCTAGAGAGTAATACACCCCCCCACATGTAAACACTCTTTACTTCCTTTATATGCAGCAAAAGTCTGCACAAATTTGCTCAGTAGTTCGTTCAATGGAATTTTCTCCCCAGAAAGTGTGCTTAGGGCTGCCCCCTAATGAAGTGGCACTATCACTGCCATACCAACTGAGCACAAGGCTCATAATCTTTTGTAGCTACCTGGTGGCAACTAGCATTTTGAGGAATCTGTGCTGACAGGGACTGTTTATACCAGTAGCACATGAACTTGGCTCTTTAATTAGGAGCTCTGCATAGAAACTTAATTGCTTCAGGAATATTCTGAAGCACAAAAGTCCCAGATGGTTGATGCTGGCAGAGGGAGAAGTATTTCACTGCTTTGCAGCAGCTCCGCTGCCAGCACAACACAAAAGCCAGGCCTGGGTCATGCATACAGTATGTGCAGCTTGCATGGTCCTGAGCCATGCCTGCCGTGGCAACCATCAGGTTAGATCAGCCTAAAGCAGAGGACAGTTTGTGGCTTTCCAAATGCTTTGGTCTGCTATGATAGCATTTTATACCACCCATTGGCTAAAGTCTTTCCCAGCGTCCCATCAACCCTAGTCAGCATAGCCAGCAATAAGGGATGGCAGGAGTTCTAGCCCCAAAAAACCTGGAATGGCACAAGTTGCCCACCCTGGCCTAAATATATAGGCCTTTTAAATATATAGAATGTTGCATGAGAACTGGGGAGATCTGGTTTGAAATCTCCTTAGGTATTAAGCTCATGGGGTAAAGCTGAGCCAATTACCCCTGGATGTGCTTCATGGGGAATGAGCCCCACTGAAAACTGAGGCCTGCATCCAAGTAAGCACACAAAGGGTCGCACCTCTAGCCCCATTAGGTTGTTGTAAGGCTAAAATGAGAGCATCCACACATGCACCAAGACCCTTGAAGGAGGAGTGGGATACAAACACGTTAAATCAGGCCCCTTCCACTGACAGTTGTATGAGTCCTGCACCTGTAGAGCCCTGCTGTGTGGATGGTCCTGTTATGAAGCAGGTTGGGCTAAATCCTCCCTAGGGCCCCTCCAAGGGTACTGTGTACACCACGGTAATGGTGAGAGAATAGATCCTCCAAGCCTTGTGCATATTTTTCTGTGCAGGGATGGTGTGGTTCTGATTTACATTACATGACTGAGGTTTGAGTGGAAGTGCTTCTGAATCAACTAAACATGTGAATCTGTACATGTTCTGGGATTCCCTCTGTGTTCTCTCTCCCTCTCCTCTCTCTCTCTCTGTCACACACACACACCTATCTCATATTTTTCTTTTGTTCCCTTACACCTCCATGTCAAATAGAAATGGAATTATGTGACATTTTACACACTTGTTCAACACAGCAACAGGAAAACCTTCCCTCAATTTTCTGGCTGAGAATACAGATGTTTAAAAGAACAGGAGTCCAGTTATGCAGCGGAGTCTGGGGGAAGTTGCAATTCCAACAACTATTTATTTTTTAGGGAAAACATTGCACAGGCTTTCTCTATTTTGCTTTTTATTAAATCATTCAAATAGCTGGTTTGAGATTTTTATTTTGTCTGATTGAAATGTACAAAATTCTGATCACATAACCTCTGAGTTGACAAAGTTTGCATTTTTATTAAATCAATGATAAGTTACAAAGGAGGAAAAATATAGAATTATATGTACAGCATTTTGAAAGGCAAGCGAAAGAGGATCATGGGATAAGGAAAGGGAAGTTCCTCAGAACAGCAAGAAAAGATGGGAGGACTTTTTATTTTGCCAGCAAGTGATAGAGGAGAATTAGAAATTTGTACCAGCCAGGGTACAATGCCAAACGGACAAATGGTTGGATTGTTCTGTAGGAATAGGATTTTTTTGGCTTTGTCCCTTTCTTGGACAACTGAAATAATGAACTGCACCAACGCAGATGTAAATCATTGGAGAATTTGACTTATTAGATATATGAATCTTTAGAATTTTTCTCAGTCATTGGCTGCAGTTACAGAGGGCAGGGGGACCTACTCACTGCCACCAAAACCATTTGTAATGGAGGACTAATCCATTAGTAAGCAAGAGATGCCACTGCCTATTGCACTGGTATTGCTAATCCCATTGTTTGCCCCATTTTTCTTAAGTCCAATAGACTTTTCCCCTGTACAGCTTTGGTGTAGCAACCTAATAGTGTAAGCTTTACATAAACAGGGTGCTATGTTGACTCCCAAAGGAAATGCACAAGATTTGCTGCAAAGATGTGCATGAAAGTGGGTGAGCTGTGCTTGCTGAACTCTTAGGAGAGGCAGATTAACTAGATTCCCAGTGACTGTGGAGGTGCTGGTGCTTTGCTTTCCCCATAATTATCAATCCAACATAATGAGCAGAAAGAAAAATGTATTCTGCTGTGCAGGAGAAATGTATAATTTATGCAGGTCATAGAAATGAGCTTTTTATGGCACAGAATTTGGATTTACTGCATGCAGGTTTTTAACTTACTTTGATGCAGACACAGAACCCAGCCCTGGGACTAACCTTTGCTGATGGTGAACCAACTGTTTTAATAGGAGGAGTAGGCAAACAGCAAATTCAGGGATGGCTTTTTTAATTACCATTTTTCTCAGTTTCATTCAAAACTAACATTGCATTCAATGCCTTATAATGATAAGAATTTGCAATGAACACCGCAATGTTGACTGGAGAAACACAGTATGCCAGGTTACATGCTGACCCACTTCAATGAAGGTACAATGATTTGCAAACCAGCTAAGAAACGGAGTGTGGGATCCTTTGCTATATGGTATATTTAATACATTGGGACATTTACTGAGTGCAGCAGTGTGAATTATATGCTGTTAGGATGAAAGCCTAAATCACAAGTGTCAGACATACTAGGCATACATGTCAGTAACTTTAATCAAAAGTCATCAAGATGGGAAAATGCTTCCGTGTCTCTGGCTGCCACCTCTTCCCCCAGATGTTTTGACTGGACAAGTGTCTTTATGATGTCAACAGAGGAAGAAGGTATGGTAATGGGGAGCCTTTTCAGAGAATAGCATGTGGCAGAATTGACCAAATCACTATGGCTGCAATCCTACGTCCACTTACCATGGAGTTCCCTTCTGGGGAAGGTCCATCGCTCAGTGGTAGACTTCATGCTTTGAAGCAGAAACTCACAGGATCAGTGCCTGGAATCTTCAGGTGAGGCTGGGAAAGACCCCTGCCTTAAACCTGGAAGAACTGCTGCAAGCCAGCATATGTAATATTGACTTAGATGCAACAATAGTCGAATTTCTTCTAAGGCAGCTTCCCATGTTCACAGGTAAGCCTCACTGGACACAGTGGGACATTCAGAGTACCCACGCTAATGGTTGCAGTGTAATGGACGAGAGCAAAATTGGTAGCACTTACTGGAGACACCATCCCATGAAATAAAAATCAAGGATGCATTATTGGCATGACAACATAAGACATGCCTCGCCAAAGAGAGGCTTCCTGTGGTATCTGCCCCAAAGTAGAATATGAGGGTAGATGTCAACCACTTATGAGCCAGTGTTGGAAGTGCTAATCCAGTAATAGGTCAGTCCTATTTGTGATTAGTCATCGCTCAGCTGATCAGTGAGGAAAAGCCAATTATCCATCCATGTTTGCTGTGCCACCTCCTGCAACCTACAGAGGGGCATCTGATGAAAGCGATTCCTTTCAACCCATTTTTATTCTTTTTTAGAAGGAATAGTCCAGAATCCTGTATGATCTTGAGGCTGGCCTGAAGAATCCTGAAAAGCTTTTTTTTTTCATATTTCTATTTAGGAGAAGTATTCTTCTATTCTTATTAGGAGAAGCATAGTATCAAAGTGGATCCCCACTTTTGGTACATTCTTTTTTGGTGCATCCTGACATATCTAGGCCCTACGTACCTTCCAGTTCTGTCTAAATCAGAACCTTTCTAGTTCTGCCCTTGAAAATGCAATCCAAGTGTGTTTCCAGACAGAGGGCTCCTAGTGCTATCAACAAAAAAGGCATGGTGCAGTTATTCTGCCTGTTTTCTTCTTATTGGATTTTCTATGGTAAGAAAAAAAGGTGGAAGACGTGATAGGGAAACATGGGGAGGCTACAAGGGGAAGACAAGTGGATCCCCACAAAATGCCATGAAGCAGGGTGGCAGTGTGATGACACAACAAAGCCTTCTCTAGGTGCGCCCATAACAACATACAGCATATTCTCTATTGTCAACATCACAGATCTACCAAGCTGCCTACTGTCACAACCAAGATGCAGCCTTTCCCAAGACCTCCAGCTCCTTCAGTATACTGCAAACTAATGGGTGGATTTTTCTTTTCCAATTTGCCTTAAGCAACCTGTTTTCCTAAAATTTAGAAAAATGGCAGGCAATCAGATGGAGAGGAGCTCTTTCCTGAAGGAGGTCAAGTAGGTTTACAGAAGGTAAAGGAAAATAATACTTCCAGGTGTGGGAGAGGAATTCTTCGACAGAGATAAAGTCATGAGTCTCAAGAAAGAACTCTCAGCCAGGATCAGGCAGGATCTATGCAGAAGAACCATTTCTGACCGGCTCTTGGGCAGCACTGCTCTCAGCAGTGGTCCAGAGCACACTCCTCCCATCCCCTTGCTTTCCTATACCATTGTCTTTCCCCTCACCCCTTGCTTAGTCTCTCCCCATGCAGTCTTGCTTTGGAGTGGCCAGGTGCTGATGCCTTCTATCAAAGCATGCGAGGGTCCCCAAAGGAGTCCCCTCACCTGCTCCACAGCCCGCCTTCCCGTTCAGTATGGGGAGAACTTCTGTCTCTCAGCTTTCTTGCTGGCATTGGCTGTGGAGATCTTGGTCGTGTAGGTAGCAAGGCTGCCGTTATGCCCTGTGGCCGAGGAAGCAGGCAGTGTCAAGAAGGGGACAGGTTTCAAGCCGATGAAGTTGGAGAGGGAGATGGCATAGGGAGCGCCAAGCAAGGCTGGGGGAGGCGCGGCCACTGCTGTCAGCGCTGGGGCTGGCGAAGGGGTGAGGGGCTGGGAGAAAGTCATGCCGAGGTCAACTGGGGGCGTCTGGGAGGTAGATTTGGCCGTCTCTAAACTGAAGAACAAGAAGGGAGAAAGAATGAGTCCTGGGCATGCATGCACATTTACATTCATAAATGCAGACAAGTGTGGGTGTATGCTGGGGCGTGTATATGCACTGATGTATGCATACACAAGCTTGCACACAGAAAAACCTGCAGAGGCGTGAGTGGATATGTGCACTTTGTATAACACATACATACAAGTATGGCTCTGTTATGCCCTCATGGACACGCATTTGCACTGGCATGCATAATGGTATGTGCAAAAGAACAGGTACACACGAAGATTGGAGCTTGTGAATTAGGCGTTCCACATCATTTCTGCATCAGATCAGATCTTCACCTCCTGCATGCTCTGCCCCAGGACTACGTTCATGCATTTGAGGTTAGAGAAAAGGCTTCACCGTGACAGCGTTTGTCACAACAGTCTTGAATGCTGGCTATGTCAAAGATGTTATCCCAAAGTCCCTGTTGTGGCCCCTGTGTGCATAATCACAGCATTCATACACCCTTCCTGGCTTCCTTGGGTCACTCACAGACCACCGTATTTTTCTATAGAAATTGCAACTTCAGCCACTTGAGAGACTATCCACAGTATTGTTCTTCTGTTTATTTGTCCCAGGAGGAAAGAACGGGAGTGGCGATTTGATTCTCCTTCAGCTTAGTCCAGCTTCTTAAGCATATAAACTCATCAAGTGTTGAAATTATTAAGGCAAACTGACAATGTGAACAGATAAAGTGCATCTTTCAGTGATAAGCTATGTATTGAAGTCGAGTTCCCTAGGGGTAGTACTCCATGAAAAATGAATGACTGTTATTTCCTGGTCCAAAACTTGAAGCATCACAAGTGCCAGGTCATAATAATAAGCAATGGGCAGTATTCAACGGACTCATTCTGCAAACGCAAATAGTGCTGGCAGAGCTCCACTGAATCCTTCTGTTGAACAAACATAACTTTAGTCAGAATCTTCTCTTGCACCTGGTTCAGAACCTAATTCCCCTTTGCACTAGTGGGATGACACAGTTGGGTATTGCCCAGTGACAAATGTCCTCCTCTACTCACCTAAGAGAGTCTATCACTTGAGTAAATGGAAGAGTTCCATGCTGTACCCAGCAGTTCTTTCTGAACAGAACTGGTTTCCCCCCCTGTAGCTTTCAGCTGCAAAGGGAAGTTGAAGGGAAAGCAGTGACGGGTCAGGATGGAGTCTGCCCAAAATATTGTAGCTAATCGTAATAGCACTGGGTTAGTTCATGAGACACTCAAAATCTCATCTGGGTTGGAGGCAGACGGAGATTAGTTGAGAGGCTGATGACAGAGCAACAGAAATGCCGCATGACTCTGTTCAGTGCTCCTGTTTATTAAGTTAAAGGCAGAGTGTTTGCAAACTCAGGATACACCCAGCACAGCAAACAGCCATCCATGAAAGAGCCACAGAACTTGGGCACAGCAGGAAGGAGCCATGCTGATGGCTCCATGTATCTGTGCATGTGCTCAGTTACTTCCCCCCACTCCCCACTTCCTGACCTCCCCGGCAGGCATAATGGCTCTTACCAGGCTGTGATGAGGTACTGTGCCAAGGTGATGCTGACCGGAGTGCCTGTGATGGTTACATGACGTTCAGCAGAGCCCTCTGTCTGATTCCCAATCTTGATGTGCGCTCCGGACATCTGCCGGATCTCGCTGATCTTGCTGCCCTGACGGCCAATGATGCAGCCAATGAGCTGCAAAGGAGAAAGGAAGAATCAGTCTCTGGGGCAAAACAGCCCTACAAATGGCACTACCCAAGAATTATCTTATAGATTGAGCCAAGGGAGTATTATTGCTTGGGCAACACATCCCCACAGATGAGAAAGCAGGTGAATACCTCAGCACTTGGCCTATAAGAGGCAGCCATCTCTCCTGTTCATTGTTAAGCAATGCCTGATTCTACAAAGGAGTTCCTCAAGGCTCAGACAAAGATCTTCAGACCAAAGCTGAGTAGTAGCATGGGATCAGTTGCATTCGTGGTTGTGTGTGTATGCAGAGGTGTGCCACAGACCACAAGGTAGGACCATAGGAAGCTTCCACACAGGCCCTTGGTCCATGTAGCCCAGAATTGCCCAGAATGACTGATGAAGCTCCCCAGCGCTTCAGGCAGGGGTCGTTCCTGGAGATGCCTTGAGTCCATCTCATCCAAGCCTATGCTCTACACTGAGCTGTGACCTACAACTGTCTAAAGAAAGGGCTCCCCATAAGGGCAAGCATTTTTATTCTGGATATGTCTCTTTTAATAGAGATCCAAAAAATGTTGCTTTGGAAAAAAATAATCACAGTCCTTGCTTCCAGGTGGAGAGGGGCTAGCACTAACCACGAGAACCCACCATGCAGCTGTTCTGCCTTTTCTTCCTTGAGGGATTTTTCATCGTAGAAAAAAGATGAAAGAATAGGTGAGAAAGTATGGCAGGGTTACAAGCGGATGGCCACGACGCCTGTCCCCTGCTGTAAAACCCGGTGAACGTGGCAGCTGTGGCACACAAAAGCCTTGTCTGGAAGCACGAGAATCATGTAGTTCTGTGCTTCCACCACACCATGGCAGGAATCAGCCTTCCCTAGTAAAAGGGTTGGATTGTGTGAGGCTTTTTTGTTGAACAGAATCCCCAGAGATGACCATGGGCTCTTCTTCACATGGGGCTGGAGAGCAGAATTAAAGGTCAGTGCTGCCTGCTGCCCACTCACTTCCTGCCTTCTAAGACTTCCTAACAGAGCCTGCTGTTCTGCAGCGTGCCCAGCAGCGTGTGCTGACATCTGCGGAGAAGGCCAAGATCTGGGCTGGCCGTGTGGGCGGGCACAAGGAGCTCGGGCACATTCCTCCCCTGGAACGATACTCACCCTTGTTGGGCCTTAGCTCCAACAGATGTAGAGCATTTGGGCAGACCACTTGTGCTCCACAGATAACTCCCATCATCCCTGACCAGGGATGGCTGGGGCTGATGGGAGTCAGCAACATACGGAGGGAACTAGATTGTCTGCCAGGATGCAGAGAGGACAAAAGGACAGCCCACATGGTAGTGAGGAGGGGACAGGAGGCTGCTGACTGACTGACTTCCATCCTTTTAGGGGCCCTTTCCCCTCCAGCACTTATCTCCATGCCATGACAAAAATCTCCCCTGTCCAGTGTCTCCCTTTCAGGCAACTGTTAAAGGCAGCAGGCCAGAATCGGTATAGAAATTGCAGCCCAGTGAAAAAAACTGATTCTGAGTGGAAGGCATCATCCTAATGTGCCCGAGCCGGACCTGAGGCGCACCGCCGAGCCGTGGGGCCAGCTGATGCCGCTCCCGCGGCCACCGCTGGGCCACCCCGGGGACGGAAGACGCCAGGGCCACGCCAGGGCCACTGTCGACGGTGCGGAGGAGGGCGTTGCCATCTCACCACTGGGCGGGTTTCCGCACCCCTCTCTGCTCCCCCACCGCCAGCATCAGTGAGTGCAACGCTGGATTGGGGCAGGGTGCGTGGGTGGGCGCCAGCTTAACCCGCCGGAGTCGGCCTGGGGCCGGCGGCCGAAGGGTGACGGCCAAAGGGCGGTCGCCACCGTTTGCGGCCGTTCGTGGCCGTGCAGGGCTGGGCTGGCAGGGGGCTAGGTCGGTGGGTGGAATTTTGAATTGGGGGGTAGATGGGGTGTTTTTTACTGTTTTAAAGTTTTATTGTATTTTAATTTGTTTTTATGGAGTCGTCCCTGGCCATGTTGACGGTTGAGTTTCCTAGGGAGCACGTGGGTGCCGCCATTGGGGTGGTCACGGACAATGGACGTTACAGTGGTGGGGGCTTAACGTGTCCACGTAGAAGAAGGAGGGACAGATGGCTGACACCCGTCCCTCCTTCTGGTTCTGCCCCCAGCCAGAGGGTTCCAGGTAGTCTTGTCAACCGCCCCTCGGGCCTGACGGTGCTGCTGCTCAATGCCAGGTCGGTCCACAATAAATCTTCCCTCATCCATGACTTGATTGTGGATGAGGGGGCCGACCTGGCTTGCATAACGGAGACCTGAGCGGGGGGGGATGTCGCCCTCTCTCAAATGTGCCCGCCCGGGTATCTGGTTCAGCACCGTCCACACCTGGAGGGGAGGGGAGGGGGGGTCGCTTTGGTTTACCGAGCCTCCATCTCCCTCACGGGACTTCCAGTCCCTTCAAGACCAGGGCTGGAGTGCCTCTACTTGGTGTTGGGCGACCGAGAGAGATTGGGGATTCTGTTGGCGTACCGTGCACCCTTCTGCCCAACAGTCTCCCTGCCTGAGCTGACGGAGATTGTCTCGGACCTGTGTTGAGGACCCCCAGGATGTTGGTCCTGGGGGACTTCAATCTCCATGCCGAGACTGGTCTGACCAGGGCGGCTCAGGACTTCATGGCCTCCATGACAGCCATGGGGCTGTCTCAACATGTCACTGGCCCGACCCATGAACGTGGACACACTCTGGACCAGGTTTTCTCGACAGGGCAGGAAGAGAGTGGTCTGAGGGTGAGGAATTTATGTCTGACACCCCTGTCATGGTCAGATCACTTCCTCGTGAGGTTAGTGCTCGAGAGCGGCCTCTCCCTCTGTAAGGGTGTGGACCCGATTGTGTGGGTCCGCCCCCGGAGCTGGATGGATCCGGACGGATTCCTGCAGGCCCTGGGGGAGTTTCCAGCCGACAAGACTGGTGCTCCTGTCAAGGCTCTGGTCGAACTATGGAATGGGGAGATGACTAGGGCTGTTGACACGATCACTCCTAAGCGTCCTCTCCCGCCAGGCAGAGCCCACTCTTCCCCTTGGTATACATCTGAATTGCGGGCGATGAAGCAGGCTGGGAGATGGCTAGAGCGTAGGTGGAGGAGATCATGGAATGAATCTGACCGAACACACTTAAGAGCCCATTATCGGGCCTATGCTGTGGTGGTGAGGGTGGCGAAAAAGAAATTCTTCTCCATTTCCATTGCCTCCTCAAAATGCTGTCCGGCGGAGCTTTTTCGGGTGGAACAAGGCCTGGTTCGCCCTGGCCCTAAGAAAGATCTGGTTCCACCCTTGAAGGCCCGCTGTGATGACTTTGCCAAGCATTTCAGGGAGAAAATTGCTCAGATTCGTCACAAGCTAGACTCTACTAGTGATTCAGAGGCTTCTGAGGAGATACCAATGTTGCCATCTGGTCCAAAATTAATGGATGAATTTCAGTTATTGCGGCCTGATGATGTGGACAAGGTGCTTGGGCGAGTACGTCCCACCACTTGCCTATTGGACCCTTGTCCATCTTGGTTAATAAACAACGCCAAACACGGGATTGGGACCTGGATCTTGGAAGTGGTTAACGCTTCTCTGAGGGAGGGTCGGGTACCTGCCCCTTTAAAGGAGGTGGTAGTCCGGCCGGTCCTGAAGAAAGTGTCACTGGATCCAGAGATGGCCACTAATTATAGACCAGTGGCCAACATCCTGTTTCTGGGCAAGGTGTTGGAGCGGGTGGTGGCGGGACAACTCCAAGCACCCTTGGATGAAACTGATTATCTGGACTCATTTCAGTCTGGCTTCAGACCCAGGTACGGTACTGAATCTGCCTTTGTCGCCCTGTATGATGACCTGTGCAGGGAGAGGGACAGGGGGAGTGCATCCCTGTTGGTTCTTCTGGACCTCTCAGCAGCTTTTGATACCATCGACCATGGTATCCTTCTGGATAGGCTAGCGGGATTGGGGGTCGGAGGCACTGCTTTGCAGTGGTTCCACTCCTATCTCAATGGCCGATTCCAGAAGGTGATGCTGGGGGACTATGGCTCTGCACCATGGCAGCTATGCCATGGAGTACCGCAGGGATCCATTTTGTCCCCTTTGCTGTTTAACGTCTACATGAAACTGCTGGGAGAGGTCATCAGGAGGTGTGGGCTGCGGAATCACCAGTACGCTGATGATACCCAGCTCTACCTCTCATTTTCCACCAATCCAGGTGAGGCAGTGGCTGTGCTGAACTGGTGCCTGGCCGAGGTAATGGTCTGGATGAGGGCCAATAAACTGAAGCTCAATCCAGA
>NW_025336346.1:5269010-5319379 GCF_004798865.1 Varanus komodoensis
GGGGACAAAATGGATCCCTGCGGTACTCCATGGCATAGCTGCCATGGAGTACCGCAGGGATCCATTTTGTCCCCTTTGCTGTTTAACGTCTACATGAAACTGCTGGGAGAGGTCATCAGGAGGTGTGGGCTGCGGAATCACCAGTACGCTGATGATACCCAGCTCTACCTCTCATTTTCCACCAATCCAGGTGAGGCAGTGGCTGTGCTGAACTGGTGCCTGGCCGAGGTAATGGTCTGGATGAGGGCCAATAAACTGAAGCTCAATCCAGACAAGACGGAGGTCCTGTTGGTTGGTGGTTCGGGCTTTGGGGAGGGTGAATTGAACCTTGTCCTGAATGGGGTTGCACTCCCTCTGAGGGACAGGGTTCGCAGCTTGGGAGTGCTCCTCGACCCAGAGCTTTCACTGGAAGCTCAGGTGACAGCGGTGGCGAGGAACGCTTTCTTTCAGCTTCGGCTGATCCATCAGCTGCGCCCCTACCTGGAGTACGACTGCCTGGCGACAGTGACACACGCGCTGGTGACTTCCCGACTTGACTTCTGTGACGCGCTGTATGTGGGGCTACCCTTGAAGACGGTCCAGATACTTCAATTGGTTCAAAATAGAGCTGCCAGGCTGCTAACGGGGACTGGGCGTTATGTTCACATGACTCCAGTCCTACGTCAGCTTCACTGGCTTCCCATTGAAGTCCGGGCCCAATTCAAGGTGTCGGTGATGACCTATAAAGCCCTTAATGGCTTAGGTCCTGGTTACCTGAAGGAGCACTTATGTCCATATGTGCCCGCCCGCCCCTTGAGATCAGCGGGAGAGGCCCTCCTCCGGGAGCCCTCAGTGAAGGAAATTAGGAGGGTGAGTACTCGGAGGAGGGCTTTTTCTGCGGTGGCACCCAATCTATGGAATGCGCTCCCCAGAGAGGTCTGCCTGGCACCGTCGTTATTTGTTTTTTGGCGCCAGGCGAAGACCTTTTTATTCAAATGCTATTTAATTGTTAATATTATTTATTCATTTTATTCTTTGGCCAGGGCGACTTAATTTATATTGTTAATTTATATTATTCTATTTTGAAGTTTATTTATGGTTGTGAGCCGCCCCGAGGCTTCGGCGAATGGGGCGGCATAGAAGTCTCCTAAATAAATAAATAAATAAATAAATAAATAAATAAATAAATAAATTCTGGCATTCTCTGAGTCCAAGGATAGACAACTTTGAGCTTTGCTGGGGTGGTCACTTAGGCAATACCAAAAAAAGAGGACAGAGATAATACTTGCATACACTATTTTAAAATATAGAATCGGGATTAGATATAATTTCAATAACAGAAATACATCCAGCCATAGTGAAGAACACTGTGACTGGGTGCCTCTGTGTCTACTTGCTTAATCTAAGGTCTAGATCCTAACTGTGAATGGTAAGTTCAACTTTCCTGCATTCCGTGCTGTTTTATGGTTCCATATCTTTCACCAGGCCCTCTAAACAAAAGGCCTTTCAAACAGAGGGCTCCTCTCTTCAAAGAGAGGCCAATCCTCTGCAAAGGAGGGCAGGTGCCCTCGCAGGAATGAACTACCTTCCTTGAGAGGACTGAAGATCAGAGCTAGAGCACATGCTTTGCATGCAGATGGTCTCAGCTCAGCCCCAGACGCCTTCTGCTTGAAGCCCTGGGGATCTGCTGCTAGCCAAAGGCAACTCTACTGGGCTAGATGGACAAGCAGTCTGGCCTAGCACAAGGCAGCCCTGTGTCCTCCTTGTCTTCTGGTCCTGGCACAGGTGGTGGGCAGAGCTTGCCCCTTTTATGAGGCTGCGGAGTGGGTGGCTGCATCCAGAGGTGGAGGGCTGTTCTGCTCTTGTCTAAATGGAATCGCTTCCTCCAGGTGTGTGCAGCTAAGAGTAGCAGAACAGGAGGAGAAATGTTACTTGGAATAATCCAGATTTCCTCAACCTGGCATCTTGCATAAGTGTTGGATGCATCTTCTATAATCCTCTAGTGATGAGTGTTGTAGTCCTATGCACCTGGAAGGCAGCCAGCTTGAGGAACGCTGCAGCATGCCTGCACCCTGGGGTGAATCAGAAGGGACCACATGGAACCAGAAGCAGTTGCAAGCAACAGTGCAATCAAAGGCCTAAGACCAGGCGACTGATCTCGCTGACAGAAGGAACTCACCAAGCAGCCAGACAGAAGAAACTAAATTCTGACTTACATCATTGGGAACCAGAAACTCCTGAGAACTATTCTGAGAGTTTGTGTCCAGGCCTGAAGAGGGAGAGAAAGAAAGCACAGCATTACTGGGTCTGTTCTGTTTGCTCCTAAACTGTTATTTCATAATCTACTCTAAGAGGAGAGACAGAAGACTGCAGAAGAAATGACATTCCAGCACCCTAAAGATTCTTCCTAGACATTACGGGAGGGATTGGATGACTTGCCAGCTACCACAAAGCAATCAGCAGCTTCAAGAAAAGCCTTTTGTTTTGTGTCATTTTGCTTAGGTCACATTACATGGGACTAATTTTAGATAGTCCCAGGGGAAACTCCAGTGACAGCCCATCCCAGGCTCCTCCATCCCGATGCTAGTGCTACTCATGTCACACAACAGGAAAACATCCTGGGTCCTACCCAGATCGTCCAGTTTTAGCTTGCATTTCCTGCTCATCTTTGTGAGGAAACAAAGATCCAGGTGTATGAATTTGGACCAATAACTGACTGGTAGCCTAACCTACCTCACAAGTTGTTGTGAGGCTAAAACAAGAGAGGAAAAGAAAAACCATTTAGGCCAACTCCAGCTTGCTTGTCAGGTTGTTCTGCAGTATATAATTTTGAGAAATGTTGTGAAAAGGCATTTCACATAGCTTCACCGGTTTTAACAAGACATTATCCCTAATTAATCCTGGTATAAATTTGTTGTTCTTCTCACATTCATTCTGTGAACCATCTTTATCACTCAGATTTTTAAAATCATGCCTGCCATTTTTTTCTCTAGTCAATAGGGATGGGTGCAAAATTCATTAAGTTCACATTTCAGTGAAATGTGAACTGGGCCACCTCCCAGACCCGAATGCAATTAGCAGCTATAAATCCGTAGTTAACTGAATTTGTGTTGCATTTTGCAAAATAAGAAAGTGTATTGAACAAATTGCACACATTGGCAAAAGTGTGCATTTCTAAAATGTGCAAAAACAATCTGTCAAATCTGGGTGACTAAACATGCAAATTCGGGTGCACGTTTACAAGAATGCATGCACACCTGACAATGTGTACATTAAAAAATCTGCACGAATTATTTACAACTTGCTCTATGGGTAAAATATGAACCTTGATGGAATAAGTCTAGTGATTGAGAACTGAGAACTGAACCCGACTAGTAAGTCAGTGCCTCTACAACTGGCTTGGGCAACCGGGTGCTTACCAAACGTTTGCTCTACATCTGGTATTAGCAGCAGCGAGCTTAGCCAAAGATCAGGGATTATGGTAGTTGTAGTCCGAAACATCTGGAGGACACCAGTTTGGAGAAAACTGTGCTACAATCATGTAGTTGCAAGCATCTCTTTTATGCTTATGTTTTTCTCCCTGCACGCACAGATTTAGTTTAATAAATCACTCATTATTATGCCTTGCCTTGCATTTATTGCTCTGAGTTTTTAGGGAAACAAATTGTCCTCCTGACAAAGGCTTTCAATGTTTTCCCCAAGCAACATTTTAACTGACATCTGCTGTTACATTTTCTTAGCCAAAAATTCTTGAATGACTTTTTATAATGAATTAACAAAAATACTGTTGACAGCAATACTGGGTCTATTGTCCAACAACTGTAAGCATGTGTGAATTCATTTTTTGTGCATAAAAAGAGTGTGGTGTAGTAGCTAGAGTGGACAGCCAGTGTGGTATAGTGGCTACAGTGCTGGACTGGGAGTCAGGAATTGTATGTAGGTTCTGGTCCCCTCTTGGCCATGAAGTTCACTGGGCAGCTTTGGGCCAGTCCTGACTCTCAGCCTAACCAACCTCACAGGGCTGTTGTGAGGATAAAATCAAGAGGAGGGTTATATAAACCATCTTGGCTTCCTTGAAGGAAAAAAGGTGGGATATAAATTATAAATATAAGCCACCACTTGGTATGAAATACTCGGCTCAAGACTCTTTTGTTCTTTTTGTATCTAAGAGTTCCCATATACTCGGAAACAAAAACCACCCCTTTTCCCACCTAGCGCACTCCCAGTTATAGCCCTGCAACATTGTGTTTTTTAAAAGTTTAGAGGATGAGCATTCCCACCTGTTGTTGGACTCTCAACTAGGAATGCTGATCCAGCCCTTTCTTTTGAAAGCTGCGAACATCAGCAAAACTAACCCTTCTCTCTACCCCAGATATTACCTCAGCATTTCACTGACAATGTGCTGTTTTACTTAGTTCTTTGAAGGTCTTGCATTCCACATATTCTGGGTTGATTTTTGCACCCTTGTCTTTCAGTGGGCACTTGAGGGACTATTGCATAGACAGCTGGGGAACATATTGACTGGTCTTCTGAGTAAGCAGAGGATTCTGGGAGCTTAAGTGGGTTCATGGATCCTGTTACAGAGCTCTCAGCAGTGGGCTCCTCACCTGCTACTATAGATGGAGTTTGTCCCAAAGACGAAAATGAGACGGGGTGTCCAGAAAGCTGCTGCAACTTTGTCACCTGCACAAGAGGAAACAGTTAGATGGCAGAGTGAAAGCAAGAGCTCCTTCGCCAGGTGCCTCCAAGGTAAGACTCCAGGTGCCATGGGCCTGCCACATGCACAGGATCTTCCAATTGCTATCGCATTCCCCACTAATCCATCCATCCTTTTCTTGCTGTCAAGGAAAACTTGTTAAGGAAAAAAGAATTGCTACACTGTACTTTGCCACTGCAGTCCTAGAAGCACTCTGTCTGGAAGAACCCACCATCTCCCTGCCCAGGTTTAATGTTAGCACACAGATGAATCATCTGTCCATCTAACCCCAGTTTCCAAGGAGTATCTTTTCCACAACCTAAACTGGAAAGCAGCAAAAAGCTGCCTAAGGCAACATCTGGCAAGGTGGCATGATCCTTTGCACACAGACATTCCCAGAACAACACATTCTGTGTATAACAAACAGCCTTAAGTATAACTGATATCAGAATCTACAACAGGGGCTGCAAAGCAACTATCAGTACACAAGAATCTGCAAATACTGATGGGGGCAGGTCTCATCCTTCTCTAAAACCCCACTTCTCTCTGCCCTCCTGTTTGCTGGGAAACAATTGCTCACAGTTACCACTGTAAGTAAAGGAAACAGCAAGGCTGTGCCCAGCAGTGTTTTCCAACTAGAAAGGGATCCTTGGGGAAGTATTCCTGAGTCACACCCCCACAGGGTGCGATGATCTCCCAGCATCTGAGTACATGTGCCTGGCTGATGAGGAAAGCCCATTCTGTTATAGATCCTGGTTATTCTTGGGCATATTAGATTGTTCTAACCCCCAGACAAGTGGCTGGAGAATGGAGCTGCCTCCAAGTATATATATGAGAAGCAGGCTTTCCCCAAGGCTTAGTGCCAAACAAAGCGGTTGAAATTCAGTGATACTAAATAAAGCAAGTGAAGCTTTCTCTGGTGTGGTTTGTCTGCAGCTATCATAAATTCTGCTCTCATTATGTTGAGAGCCTCCCTCAACATGAGAAAAGCCCTGCTGGATGAGGCCAATGGTCCATCCAGTCCAGCACCCCATTCACACAGAGGTAAACCAGCTGTCCACAGGATCCCTCAAGCAGGAGGGGTACAAGACTTCTGCCTTCCCAAGCTCCTCAGCAATCAGTGTACACAGCTGACTCTGATAATGGAGGAAGCACACGGTCAACCAAGTCAGTAGCCTCTGATGGCCTTCTCTTCCATGAGTTTATCCAATCCCTTTTAAAGCCAGCCCAGTGTCGGCACAGACAGAAGCCACGGCCAAGGGTGTCTGCTATCAGCTTTGGCTGATTCGCCAACTGCATGCCTTCTTGGAGGAGAGTGACCTGAATACAGGAGGGTTCACACCGATAACCTCTAGACTCAATTCCTGCCATGCGCTCTACATAGGGCCAACCCTTGTGCCTACTCCAGAAACTGCAGTCGGTACAAAATATGGCAGCCAGGTTGGTCTCTGGGTCATCAGGGGAAGACCATATACTGATGATATTAAAGTCATTGCACTAGCTGTCAGTGTGTTTCCAGACACAGTATAAGGTGTCGGTAATTATCTTTACAGCTCTTCATGGCTCAGGTCCAAAATACCTTCAGAAGCACCTTTGCACATACATTCCACCTTGCCTGCTACAGTCCTCTGAGGATAATCTGTAGCTTACCTCTGTAAGATTCATGTCTAGCATGCAAAGGCCTTTCTCAGTGGTTGCCTCTAAACAATGGAAAGGCCTGCCAGGAGAGATTGGTCAAATATCCCACATTGCTACCTTTAAGAGGGAGTTAAAGATGTATCTCTTCTGACAGGCCTTCCCAGATTCGTTCCCAGATCAGTTGTACTTAACATGCTTTTTACAGTTGAAATTTTAACTATTGATGGTTTTAATCTCTTGTAAACCACCCAGAGCTTATGGGAACTGAGTGGTACATAAAAATCTAAATAAATACATAAACTGCAGATTGGTGGCCCTCACTGCTTCCTGTGGCAGTAAGTTCCATAGTTTTAACTATGTTCTATGTGACGGACTGCCTTTATCTCACCTAAATCTCCCACCAGTCAGCTTCAAGGGATAACCCTGGATTCAAGTGTCATGGGAAAGGAAGAAAGATGTCTCCTTTTTGTACACCATACATTATTTTGAACGCTTCTATCATGTCTCCTCTTACTCTCCTTTTTCCAAAGCTAAACAGTCCCAGCTGTTGTAACTGTTTCTCATGGGGAAGCTGTTCCAACTCCTTCACCATTTTTGTTGCCCAACTCTGCCCTTTTTCCAACACAATAATGTCTTTTTCACATCAAAGATTCATATAAGAGCAGTTTTATTTTCCATTTATTTCCTAATTATGCCTACCACAAAGTTTGCCTTTTTCACAGCAGCTGCACACTGGGTCAACATTTTCATCAAGCTGCCAACCACAACAGCTAGATTTCTTTCTTGCTCAGTCCTTGCTCACTCGAATACCATCAGCCCGTACTTGAGGTTGGGATTGTTTGCCCCAACATGCGTTACTTGTACACTTGCCTAACTAAACTGCATTTGCCATTTGTTACCCATTTTCCCAGTTTGGGCAGATCCCTTTGGAATGCCTCATGATCCATTTGGTTAACCACCCTAAACAGTTTGGGGTTAGCTCATATCGGTCCCAGCCTACACGACCAATAGATGGGAGGCTGGGAGTTGTGCTCCCAGATCTAGAAGGCACCAGATAGGGAAAGGCTCTTCATAAGAGGAGACGGAGAATGGAAAGAGGCAGGGTGGAAAACTGAGAACACACAACCAGGGTAACAAGCGATGAGGAACAATGGAAGGTGAAGGCATGGAGAAGCTAGACCTGACTAAATAATTCCCTGGGAGTGGAAATTCAAAATATTAGCATTTATATGAGCTGAAAGCTAGACTTACCTCAGCTTGAGACATGCCACTGTACTGTCCTTGCAAGGAGAATCCCTAGGAGAGGGGGAAAGGGTGGCAAATAAGGGTTATGCTCCCAAAAGAAAGAAAAACTGATGGGCGCACTTGTTTACTTCTTGTTTCCTGTGTTTGTAGATGAGTTGCATGTTAAACGAGTAAGTACAGGAAGAAAGATATACTCAAGAAGGAAGACTGTCCGGTAATTATCATGCTCACTGACCTATCCATTTTAACCTGAGAAAGCACCCTGAGAATAAGAGTGCAGTCCTCTGAATTGCTGGCTGGGAAATGCTGGGGGGAGTGGGGGACAACATGTCCAGACATCATGCCTACAATTGCATCCTACAGAACTTGCTGGGAAGAGAGTATAGAAAGTCTACCAGCAGTGTCATCACCATACCAGAACATGCGAAACAAGCAAGATGATTTTCTTTTTTTTAATAATATCAATTTTATTTCAATGTCTTTATTTACAGCTTTTGCCAAAAGCAAAAAGATTAAAAATTAGACTCTTCCTTTTATCCCTTGAACTTATCCTTTTTATCCAATGTATCAAGTGAATATAGGCAATGAATTGCTCTTCTATGGAGAACCCAGATAAATGTTCTTCTCCCAAACAAATATTAACTTTTTAAATAAGGGAGCAAGTCACTGCTTTTATAATGCAAGGGTTGTTTCTATTCTTAGCATTTTGCTTACTATTTTCTGTCCCAAAATTATGAGAGATTTCAGCAGATTGAAATGCAAATGAGTAATTGTTGCTCTGGACTTCAAATCCAAAGTAGTGAAGTATCTCTGTAAAGTAAAATGATCTGTAAGGTTGTAACTCCATACACATTTGGACCGGGAAAAGTCCTAAAAGTGTCACCATTCCCTAGCCAGCCTGGAAATGCTGGTATGACTTTTTTTTGCCTAAACATGCATAGCATTGCCCCCTAAAATAGTTTTTTAAATGGAGCTGTGTATTACAGATCTACAACTGATTTATAACCCGTACGCTGATGCCAATAAACCTGGGCTGATGGGTGGGGTAGAAATATAATAAATACATAAATAAAATAAACCTGTACCAGTCTCTTGTCACTGTGAGGGAAGTGAGTCACCCTCCTTTGTTTATATACAGTTGCAGCGATTTTATTTCATTCTACCACTCTACATTTTTCCCTGCATCAGTTCACTCATATCTGGCCATCTGGTAAACACATTTTAATTTTTTAACCAAGAGTTAATGCTTCTCAGTTGTGCTTGAGTGGTAATATTTATTAAAACTGATTCGGTATGCATCATGGCCAGTGGAGTAAAATTTTGCAAGCATAAACAGCTTTAACAAAATGACAGATGTTCTTCCGCGCATATAGCAAAGG
The DNA here is from genome assembly GCF_004798865.1 of Varanus komodoensis. Lineage (NCBI taxonomy): Eukaryota > Metazoa > Chordata > Lepidosauria > Squamata > Varanidae > Varanus > Varanus komodoensis. The sequence continues at coordinate 5,277,948 of NW_025336346.1, forward strand.
ATCTGTATTGCACACCCATATCTGTATAAAATTGGCTTACCACAGCAACACAGAGTCTATTTTTGCTCCGTAAACATTAATTGATAGGAGCTCCTCTTCTACCAGTTTTGACAGAGAGGCAGAATTCTTCCCATGGCTTATTTTACTTCTTCCATTCCAAGGTTGCTGCTATGTCAGGAAGGGTGGGGTGATTGGCCCAAATATGGGACAAATGTAAGGCACAATTTATATAAGTAATCCATTTTAGGCTACTTATAGAGTAATCAAGCCCCCAAGCTAGTCTGAATTTAATTTTTGTTATGGCACACCCCAAAAGAAGAAGGGGATGGCAGAGGATGAGGTGGCTGGATGGAGTCACTGAAGCAGTTGGTGTGGGCTTGAGTGGACTCTGGGGGATGGTGGAGGACAAGAAGGCCTGGAGGAGTGTTGTCCATGGGGTCGCGATGGGTCGGACACGACTTCGCGATTAACAACAACAACAACGGCACACCCCATGGTGCTGGAGCAGTGACACTATGCAGCTGCTCTCCTGCTAATGCTTGGAGATGATGTCCAGAGAAAAGCTCCTAAGAAATGGAGACTGCTTGCTAAAAGTCTCCTACCTGGTTGGTTCCTTCTTAAGGATGGAGCTTTCCCTAACTTGTATGTAGGTGGAAGAAGGGCTGCTGCTCCAAGCAGGTATCCTTGGCCAGCTCTCTTGATGTTAAGGGTCACTTCAGCCCCCTTCAAAGTCTGCGATGTCACTAGCCCTGCACTGCAAGGCAGAACCTGGCCCTATTTGTATACTCCACACGCTTGTAGGAAAGTTGCTCTGCTTATGCAGACAGACTCTGCATGTTGCCATCCTTAAGCATGTGGCCACTGATGGATTTGACAGAAGTGCTCTGCCACACGGCAAAGAAGAGGAAGGAAAGGCAGAAAGGCACAACAGATGCCCATGACATCATTCCAATATTTTTCAGTCTATTTTGAACTTGATGTGTTATGATAAGGAACTAGCAACAAAACTAAAGCCTATGGGTTCACTCCCTTTTGAACCCCAGTAAAAAAAATAACCTGAGAATTTAGGTGTCCCTTACCTGATTGGCGGAGAGAAGAACCGGTCCCAAAGACAGGCTTGGATGATAGGGAATAGTGGCACCTTTGGGTGGTGACTGAAGGAAATCAAAAGAGAAATCACTGGGCTGTAGACAAGATGCCCTGCCCAGATACACGCCAATCCCCTTGCCTCCTGTGCATTACTTTGTCTCATGAAATGTGCCACGGCACTGTTCAAGATGCTTTGGAGAATGTTCAGCAAACTCTTGTTTGGCAGGATACGATCAGCGATGCCTGGAGATGTGCGCTCTCTTGAGGGGTATAGGAGGGATAGGCAATGTGGCACCCAAGGCACCAGGTTGCCTTCAGACGCTATTCTTTCCAAGGTGCCCTCCTCCTCCTCCTCCTTTTATAACAAAGTTCCTTGCTGGCAACTCAGATCTGCTGAGCAGAGTGAAGATGCTGCTCCCATCTTCCCCCATGAATGCCTCTGGACCACACATGGGGCCCAGGAACCTTTTGGGGAAATCAAGAGGGCAGGTGCCTGCAAGCTGGTACCTTCATCTGCCCCAGGCACTTTTTGTGTTGGTGCCCAGGGCAGTTTCTCAAATGGCTAAATGTGCCCATGGGCCCAAAAGACGGCCAACCCCTGGAGCAACATGTCACACTTGGTCACAGCAATGTCTCCTGCCTCCAGAGACAGCTGAAGGAAGAATGAGGAAGAAACAGTGATGTCTGCTCCGGGGCTGGTGACAGGGCCATCAGGTGCACTGCAGGCAACATTCATACTGGCAGAAACGATTGCAAAATAGCCAAGGCAGAATTCATCTTTGGTTTTGTAGATGGTGCTCACAAAAGGCCAAACGAGATGTGACACGTGACCCCTTCACCAAGGGAAGGGGACACAGCTCTGAGGCAGAGCATATGTTCTGCATGCAGGTCCACGATTCAGCACTTTGCATCTGTACGTAGGTAAGGCTTGAAAAGATCCCCGTCCAATATGCTAGTATGCTAGTATATCAGTCAGTATAAACAATACTGAGCTAGGTGGACCATGGTCTAACTCAATATTTGGAGTTTCTTTTGGCCTCCTTTTTTCCCTGGAAGCAGACGCAAGGGGCTGTGAATCCAGTAGAACCACAAGAGAGCAGGAGACCATTTTTCTGGTCTACCCCCACAAAGGGAGCTGATACAACAGAGGTGCAGCATCTCCCACTCGAGGCCCAGCCCAGCCTTCTGCAGTTTCCCAGAAGACTTCAATCCCTTCTTGTGGCTTCCACCCAGTGGCTTTTGTGCAGCTTATCCCCATTCTAAAAGGCTGAAATGCCTCTCCTAAGGTTTAGCTATTGGTGGTAAGAATTTTAAGCTAAAATATTGCTGATTTTTCCCCCTTCAGCTACCCATTTCCTTCAGCCCTGCTCATCTCTGGACTGTAGCCCCCCAAAACTCCTCCAAAATGGTCTTTGGCCCTGAATGAGGCTTAACGCCCCCAGGGCACGGATGGGATCCTATATCTTTTCCCCTCAGGGAAGAAAACTAGCTAGATGGGAAAACATGGAATGGGGAAAATGGCTGTAGGAAAAGAATTAAGTGTGGTTTCCATGATGCTGCTCCTTGGAACAGACTCAGTCTTCTGCATCCACATTTCAGTTGTAAAAGGAAAAAAAAGGCTGCTTACATGTCTCCTGTATAGCTTAGCCACAGGGCTAGCAAGACATCATGCTTATGAATATAGTTGCTGACTCCAAGCAGAAAAAATATAACATGATGCACAATTTAAGAAAGTGAAGGAAATAAAATCTAACAGTTTTAATGATTTTGTGTGCCAAAATATTATGAATATTATAAAATAGTTATATGCTTTCCGGCGCCAGATCAAGACCTTTTTATTTTCCTGTAATTTCAATGTTTAAATATTTTAATTCTGTTTTATGATCAGTCATAGATTATTATGGATTTATATGTATTTATTGGGTGTTTGATTTGTAAGCCATCCAGAGACGCGCAACGTAATTGGATGGGATAAAAATACCCAAATAAATAAATAAATAAATAGTAAATCCAAAGTTTGTTAGGTTTTGATTGCTATCAATAAACAAGTGCTGAAGAGGAAGGAAGAAAATGGATTAATCCTATTAATAGTGCAACACTATACACACTTGCCTGGGAGTAAGCCCCATTAAATTTAATCAGATTTAGTTTTGAGTAGTTATCCACTGTGAATTTCCTACACCTCTGCATATTCATTTGGTTATCTTTCTCCTTTCTCTTCCCAATTGCTTTGCTGGTGCAAATGGGAGAGGTAATACTAAGAGTGAGAGGAAGGTAATACATTTCTTTGGAGAACCAAATCTCTGCCTAGAAGACAGCCACTACATGTCTGTTCCCCTAGTCAACTGTACACAGGAATAGTCATCATCCCCAGCCAGCACAGTTATGTCTGGAGGGTCCCCAGCTAACCCAGCTGGGAAAATTTCATTTGAACAACCAATGATTTGTTCTAAAAAATAGAAACTCAGTTTCAAACATGGATACCAACTTTTACTTTGCTAAAATATATGAAGTAGCCCTTTCAAATAAACTAGTTCAAAATTATATATGTATCTAACTTATTCTTAGTGTTTATTCATAACATATAAAACAGCCAAATAGAAATCCTTAATTTCACAATTGCTCTCTAAGTGGACATATTCTGAGTGCAAAAGCCACATGGGTTGCATGATTAGAGAGTTTAGATTATCCTTCTAAGTAACATAAAGATACTATGTAGTTACAGACCATTACTACTACTACTATTACTACTACTAATACATTTATACCCTGCCTTTTTCCTCTTGAAAGGAAGCCAAGGCAGCTTATATGGTCCCCTTCCTCTTCAGGACCATATAACAAGCTCCTAGGGTGGGCACTCACTGGAGGACTCACTGGAGAAGAGCCTGATGCTGGGAACAATTGACGGCAAAAGAAGGGGATGGCAGAGGAGGAGGTGGCTAGATAAAGTCACTGAAGCAGTCAGCGTGAGCTTAAGGGGACTCCGGGGGAGGGTGGAGGACAGGAAGGCCTGGAGGAATGTTGTCCAGGGGGTCATGATGGGTCGGACACTACTTCGCGACTAACAACAACAACAGGGTGGGCATCTTTAACATGAGCACTGTCATGGGCTACAGCTGACTGAGAACTTAACTCACAATATGCCTGTGAAGTATGTTAAACTGAGAGTCAGCAATTGGTTCAAAGTCACTCAGGGAGCTTTATAGCCAAGCAGGTTCTTGAAGCTGGATTTCTTGAATTCCAGGCCAACCTTCTAACTGCTATGCTGATTCAAGAAATATATGAATTAGAAAACTGGTAATTTGATTTAAAACAGTGATTGCTTTAGCTTGTTTTCTTCTCTTAAATGTAATGCCTGTCCTGAATCTCCCACCATGAGATGACCCCACTGGATTCTAATATTATGAGAGAGGGAGAGAAGCTTCTCCATATCTACTTCCTCCAGAATATTCATAACCTTTGTACTTGCGAGTTTGGAAGAAAATGTAGTTCAGTCCAATCTGAGCATAAATGGATATACAGCCATGAAGCAGTACTTCAGGAGTACACAAAAATACAGAGTTTGGCCCCCGCCTGATGACATGGAAGAAACAAGAACCATACCTCCAAGATAACAGCACAGATCTGTCGCACACACTGGATGATGGCATCGGGTGCGCCAGAGACTGTCACGGCCCTCTCAGTGGAGTTGGGGAGAAGGTCTCCAGCCACCTGGACTTGTGCTCCTGTACTCTGGAATGAGAATAGCAGCCAAAAAGAACCGCTCAGTCTTCCTGGGCAGCTTGGAAGGCTCTGCCTGGGTCAGAACTGCCACCTGCCCCAATTGGATCAGTGTAATGAGAGTCTACAAGAGGTCGATCAATTTATTCAGGAATGTTTGTGTCCCTTCTGATTTTATGGTTTCCTACAAATGCGATCCATGCCTGAAAGAGTATTTTTATTGGACCTTCTCAGAGGGATGCAGATCAGAAAAGCTTCTCTCTACAGTTCAATTTTTTGTTTAATAGGAAGACTAGAGTTTGGTCTTGGTGCCCAGAAGCACTTTCATGATATTTTAAAAATATTTACTCTTGTAACAACATAGGCTCAAAAATGCACATAAAAACTAGAAAACCAGTTGCAATACAAAAAATAAATGTGGCGGAAAGTGGAGTTCTTGCCCATGTAGACAAGATGTAGGGCTCTTCTCCATGAGGCTGTTAATCTACTGAATCTACTTTTGGGTTTGTAACTGAACCATGTTCCAATCACTGCATGAAGAATGCTTTCTTTCCTGCTTTCCCACTACATCACCACAAGGTGGATCTATGCTACAGCGCACTTGCGCAAACACACACAAAAAGTGAAAATAGCATTTTCTTTTGTTTTCAAACATAATACCACACTTTCCCTGCTCTAAAAAAACTAGCCAAACGTGTTCTTTAAAAAAATAGAAGTGAAACTGGAAGAAAACGCCATCATCTGAAGAACCCGTAAAGAACAAGCAGTAGGTAATGACCTATAGTGAATGTCCCAAGTAGAAAAGCACATGGAGAGGCCTGAAGAAAAAGGAAGAGCAATTATAATTGGTTTCCAAAATGTTTACCTCTCGAATCTCCTTTATTTTGGCTCCTGCTTTGCCAATGAGTGAACCACACTGGCTGGCTGGGATGACTAGCCTCAGTGTTACGGGTGACTTGGAGTTTGTTCCTCCATTGGTAACTCCAGTTCCCAGGTCCTGCAGTAAAAGGAAAGAGTTAGGTTCAAGTTGCGTTCAGAATCACGTTTAGGTATCTTTGTAACATTCTGGACTGTGTACCATTCCAGGAACTGCTATTCTGCTCACTGGGGGAACAGCACAACTAGTCATGAATAATCCTGTGCCTGGTTTTGATTAAAAAGGTAAAGGTTTCCCCTTGACGTTAAGTCCAGTCATGTCTGACTGTAGGGGGCGGTGCTCGTCTCCGTTTCCTAGCCGAGGGAGCCAGCGTTTGTCTGCAGACAGTCTCGACGGTCATGTGGCCGGCATGACTAAACACCGAAGTGCACGGAATGCTGTTACCTGCCCACCGAAGTGGTACCTTTTCATCAACTTGCATTTGCATGCTTTCGAACTGCAAGGTTGGCAGGAGCTGGGACGGAGCAATGGGAACTTGCCCCGTTGTACAGATTCGAACCAGCGACCTTTCAATCAACCAGCCCAGCAGCAGAGCGGTTTAAACCACTGCAGCACCTGCATCCCGGTTATGATTAGGAGGGTGGTATAATTCCCTCCCATGTGTCTGCCAATGCCATTGTTTTTAACGTAATGTAAAAGAAAGAGTATTACAGACTATGCATGGTTTTGCCTTATTGGCTATTACAAAATATCACACGTAAAACTCATTCTCTCAAAAACAAATGGTCCAATGGTCTTCCTTCCCCAGTCTGTGTGGAATTATCAATTTGATCAAGGAAGGACGCAATATTCTTCCCAGAAATCACACAACTAGACTCCAAGCAGATCCACCCTGCCATTGCCTGAATGTGATTGTCATGGTGATGCTAGCAAGTGGGGAACGAATCCGTTCCTTCTGTGAGGAAAGGGACTGTGCCTGGTGGAAGCAGGGCTTAGGAAGTGGTGATTTTTACCTCTTCCAGCTTGAATGCAATCATGGAAACAGCTCTGAAAACAGCATCTGTGGATCCTGTAATAGTGGTGATCCGCTCTGGACAAGATCCCTCTGAAATGGTGATCCGGGCTGTACTCTGCGAAAGCAAATCAAGAACAATAATATGAATAAGGTGTTGTACTTATAAAAACTTTTCTCAAAATGTTTTGCTTACATTCTTTCATAAATCCTTACAACCTGTGGGCCCAGAGTATGGTCTGAAGGCACGTAAGGCATCCACCATGTTGAAGTTAAGCATGTCTGGGGCTGCCTGAGCCTGGAGGGGAGACAACCTGGGAACCACATGGAGCTGCCTTCAGTTCCACAAGGGGAGAAAATATAATAAATAATAAAATAATATAAAATAAAACTAACTTCTCTGCGGTGGTGCCCAGATTATGGAATGTACTCCCAGGACAGCTGTGCCTGCGCCAAGTTTATACTCTTTTTGGTGCCAGATTAAAACCTTTTTGTTTAATTGCTATTTTAAAAATTAATATTTTATCCTTAACTCTCATTTTCTGTTTTTGTTTTTATATAATTTTATGGAATTGTTATTGTTTTATTGGTTTTAATTGTATGTTTGTAAGCCGTCCTGAGATGCTTAGGCATGTGGTGACGGCATATAAAAGTTTTAAATAAATAAATGGTACCCTCCATATATGTGGAGTATAACTCCAACAAGTCCCTACTATTTGTTGGTGCTGGCTGTGATTATGGGACTTGTGGTGCAACAAATACAGAAGGCGCCAGATAGAAGGTAAGGAAGGCTAGTTTTATTATGGGGAGATCTTCTGAAAGTGTGGGAGGGTGCAGGGTGGGGGGGTTGCCTGTTCATGGATGAATTGAAATTAGAACAAGGAACTTCCCAGATCATTATAGTTGCATCAGAGATATTCATTAGAAAATCCCTTCAGGATGTAATTTGTGCTTGCACCACAAAAATCAACAAAATAATATAGCTCTAGCAGGTATGTGACACTCATTATACAACAGGAGAAATTCAAAGACTACTGTGCTCACATTTACATTGTTATCAAAGTCAAGTCTTTATCAACATGATATAATATTATATAATAAATCATTGTATTTCCAAATGGCAGTTTGTACTTCCCAGTACTGTTCTTTTGATTTTTGCATATGATGACTGTAATTATGTCTGTGTGTCATTGAAACTGATAAAGCCAGCAGCATTTAATCCTGAGAATCTACACTGATAGCAACTGGGGGTGTTTCTAAGTTCAGCAATCAGAAAGCGCCATGCAGCTTTTCCGCTTTGTTCTGCTTAACAGATACTCTACGAAAAGAGTATAGATAAAAGCAGCACTGAGAAAAGAAGGGAGGGTTCTGAGTGGAAAAGGACCTTATCTAACCTCCCAAAAAATTCCATGAATGAGGGAGGGTCATAAAAGCCTCCTCTGGAAGTATCCTGAGAATCATGCAGGAAATTCTGTTTTGCACAGATCAAGTTGCACTGCTTGGAAAGGTGGCACAGCAACGTTAAAAGTGGGTAGTCCCGGTGCAAGAGCAGAACAAGCAGTGTGGCGAACGAGTCCTCCGAAGACACTGATTCTAATCTCTGCTAGGCACAGTTCATAATCTGAGGTTTACCCCATAACCATGGGCAGCTAGAGATATGCTTATTTCACAACTGAAATGAAATATAAATTTCTGAATAACAGAAATGAAATATTTCTGAATAACAATGAGCTAACTTTAAACAACTGCTGACAAGCAACATTTATGCAGCCTGTTTCTACTTTCTGTCTCTCCTAACCTAGCTGCATGACCTTCTTCATTCTTGTTCCAGCTTTCCAGCTGCCTCACAATAGACTCTTGCTTACAAAATGACCAGAACCATATAAGCCTTTTATACTTTCATAATTGAAAAGCATCAAGCTTTAAATGATACAATAGATGCCCACCCCAAACTTATAATGGGGCTACTTTCCTCCAGTACACTTACTTGCTCCCGTATCCGCTTCACAGTCTCTCCTTTCTGTCGGATTAAGCACAATAAAGGCAATTAGATCTCCACAGCTACACCGAAAGGACAGAAAAAGCACCTCAGTACAGAGCGACCTGCATTGATCTTACCTTGCCTATGATACTGCCAACTTCCTGCAGAAACACACAAAGACAGAAGAAGCTGAGTTAGAAAAGATGGACCAATCGGCAGACTTTTGGCAATGTCAGTACACTTTCAGCCAATGTGGTCTTTTCTTTTCCCTAATGAAAGTGTGGATTGTTCAGGATTTCACGTGATGGGTAATATGGTTATTCCTTCTCCTGATTACTGGCAAGCAATTTTCTTGGAGCCTTTAAAAATGTTTTGGTGAATTTATTTGCAGCTGTTGATCTAGACAGCTTGGCAATTCCATCTGTTAATTTGACATCATGGAAATTAATGCATAATCCCAATTCAGTATCCTCCAGTAAGTGTGTTATGTGTGGTGCCTTTCCAGTACAGCAGTAGGATAGTGGTGTGTTGGAATTTGGAGACTTGGGTATGCCCAATAATTCCTCCCACCAGGAGAAACAGCAATCGGCTGTTAACTACGCAGGAATCCAGGATGCGGCCTAATGCAGCAGTCCCACTTGACTTACCTTTCCATGCATGAGCATTCTGAGAGTGAGAGTGATGCTGAGTTCTGTTTCATCCAGTCCATTATCTGAGCCACTCATCCTATCTGGTGACGCCATGGTGTAGGAATGCATGGATCTGCTTCTAAGGAAACCAGCACACAGGGCCTGGAAAGTGCTGAAGGCGCCAAATCTGTGGACATATGGAGAGCAATAAGAGAGTATCGCATGCAAGGTTCCCAGTTTCCTTGCTTTGCTTGCTTGTAAATCATTCCAGCAAACTGGCAGGATTATAGTGATTAGTAAGAAGTGGTTGGGCTTCATATACCACCCTTTGGTACTTCCTGTCTCAGAATTGGAGCACCTTGGAGAATAATGATTACAGTGATGAAGGGAAATATCACATATGCAAACAAAGCAGCCTTTCCAGACGTAGCTAACAAGAAACCCTTCACAGAAACTGAAAGACAAGCATAAACCAATCAGGGCAGAGAACACAGTGGATGAGTTTTGAACATATTCTGCTTCTTGCCAAGTTTATCCATTGGGTATACTTATAGAGAGGTTGATGCTATGAAATAGGAATTCTGGGGTCAACTCACAATGTACTTCCCAGCAGGACACATATTTTCCATTTCCGGGAGAAAGACATGTGACAAAACTGATCAGATATGTAAGAGCTCCAAACCCCAGTTTATTTTGCAACGATAACAGAGCTAGCTGCAGGACTAGCTGCTGGTCCAGAGGGACACTGCCTGTAATTGCCATTGCTTCATCTACAAGTATTCATGCACAGAAGTGTTCCACAGAGAGAGAGAGAGAGAGAGAGATTGGGATCAATATGAGGGATGGAGCTTTTTGTCCCCGTGCCAGCTAAATCTTAAAGAGGAGTTGTCCATAGAAACATTCACTTGCATGGATAAAATGAAATGGGGTGGCCTTGGAAAGTGTGTTTGTGTTGGGGTGATGAGTTGCCATATTCATGTGCAACTACTTCCTTGGCAACACTGCAAGAAGGCCCCAGCTCCTCCTTGCTTCACTTCAGTGGAGGTATTGCTCTGGGCCTCCTTGTGGAGAAAGGAAGGCCAATTTTTCACAGCCAGCCCTTTGGCTCTGTAAAGCCAAAGGGTGGCATGTGTGAGGGAGAAGATAGCTTCTCCTTTCCATGGTCTCTTTTCCATGAAAAAGACTGATGGCTTCAGCCAGCCCTGCGCCCGAAGAACAGCCCCGCACCCATTCCTAGGTCTAGATGGGCTTCCTATATGTTTCACAGAAGGACACATAGCACTTGGTGTCTATCATAACCAAAAATCAGAAGCTACAGAAGCTCTTTATAGGTGGACAGATGGATGGATGGACAGCAGTAGTACTCCAAAGAAGCACATGCCCTGAACCAAAATGCCAGCCATTATGATGAAAGGGGTGCAGGGAGAGCCCATATCTCCCCAGAGAGGTCCGCCTGGCACCGTCATTATATGTTTTTCAGTGCCAGGTTAAGACCTTTTTATTTAATCAATATTTTAACAAGTTTTAATATTGAATTTTATTACCATATTTTAACTGCAGCCAGAGTGGGTCGTTAATTTATGTTATACTGTTATGTATTGAATTTTATTTGTGTAAGCTGTCCTGAGGCTCTCGCAAAGGATGGCATACAAATATCTTAAATAAAATAAATAAATAAATATCTTCCATGGATTCCTCGGGTGGCCTCAAGGCATTTCAGTCCACATCAGAATAGTGCAGCCAACCCCACCAGGCCCAGGTGTTCTGACTTGCTCCCAGGGTTGACAGTATCCACACACACAGCACTTCCCCTTTCTGCATCTGCGCACATGCCAGCTATTCACTTATATGGAAAAAAAGGAAAAGAAGAAGAGGGATAAAAGAGTCCTTATCAAGTGGAGGCTCACTCTGACATTGATGAACCTCAGGGCTCCCCCCCCCCCCCAGCTCTCACACACACAGCAGGATCTCTTCACCCATCCCTGGAAACAGTGCTCACCATATTGGGAACCAGGATGTGGGTGCGTGTGTATTCCTATGTCTCCGCCCAACACCAAATAATTAAGCAAACCGAATATAAGTGGGTGCTGACAGAGACAAACGCATCAGCAGAGACTGAAGCAAGTTTTGGCGAAGAATCAACCTAAAGTGGTGCTCATTTTCTCCACTACACTATTAGTTTACTGGTTAATGGAAAGCATTGTAACAGCCATTAAGTGGCCATCTTAGGTACACTTGATTGCCTGCTAATACTAAGCTCTCTCCCTCTCCCTCTGTGTGTGTGTGTTTGTGTGCCTGTGTTGAGTGGGTGCAGCCCAACATTGTTTTACAGCACATGTATGTGGCACTGAGAAAACACAGTGGGAACTGCAAGGGAGAAGGGTCTGAGGGTGGCAGAACCTCCTGCCTGGACGGAGTCTTGCAAGGTGCTAAGTGGTTAGTAAAGGCTTTGCAGGGAACAGATACTACTTTAGAGACTACTCCCATCTGTCTTTTTGCTCCCCAATGCTTAATATATCTGTAAACAGGTATTTCAAATATGCTGTAAGTGGTGCTGTGCCGGAACATCTCTTTCTTTGTGGAAATGGTGAAGGGGGGATGCATAAACAGTGTTATTTGAAAGCCCTGCTTTCCAAATATCATATAACACCGTCTTGCCCACCCTGGAGCCCTCCAGATATATTAGATTACAACTCCCATCACTGTGCCAAATGGTAATTTAACAGACATTTCTACTATGAAGTATGAATTCATGAATATATTTCTTCTCCTAAGGGGTTCCAGTAAACTGTCTCTTTCCCCCCTCTCCTGTTGCACTAACATCAGTAGAAATAAGCAAAAGAACATGTTGCTAATCGCAGCCAAATTTGCTTTGCATGCTCCCCATATATGTGCTCCATCCATAAAATGGGAATTGCTCTCCCACAACATTACAGGAGGATTTGAGGTGCTCCTGTATTACTGCAGCCTCCCCCAATCTAGTGTCCTTTGATGCTTTCAACTACAAATCCCATCAGCACCAGTCAACATGGGCAACCGCCAGGAATGCTCAGAGATGTCATGGAAAACTTCTGGAGGGTATCATGCTGCAGAAGGCAATAATATGAGGACAGAAAGAGACAGGGCTGAAGGGCAGTGGACTGAGAATTAGGAAATCCTTCTTTCCCCAGCCTGTGTGCTTGGCAGCAACAAAGGCAGTCCAGGTGTTAAAAATAGGACTACATATAAGATAAAAGACTATTTCAAAACTCTTGGCCTCCCAGTCAGGCTGGCTTGATTTTCCAGGGTAGTCCAAAAGACAATAGTCCAAAAAACTATTTTGAGGACAGCCAAAGGATTAATCACCTCCGGAACTGGTCCTCATGCATTAGATCCCAGAAAGTCTTTCTGTCATGATGCACAATTTGTAGAATAAATATGAGCGAGTGTGAATAAGGTACTGGGTCACCTCTCTGAGGGGAATGAGGAGCAATAGCTGGGCTAACTCTTTTGCTGGTTGACTCTTGATCTCTGATTGTTTTATGGCCCAGTGCTTGAGACAATTAGTGAAAGAACTGTGATTTAAATTAATGAAAATAAATGTGTAATCTGATGCATATTCATTAATTCACATACACAGTAAGATATTTTAAAACTGCCTTTCAGGACACGGGCGGGGGTGAACAGAAACTTGTGCAAAGCATAATAATATTGACAATCCTCAGTTTAAGAACATGTGATCACTTTAACATGACTGGTAACAACAATTGCTTGGGAGTAAATCTCACTGAGATCAGTTTTCTGTGTAAAAATGCACAAGAACAGGCTATTAAAAGAATTACATGTTTGATGTGAGTTATGTATTGGGCTGTTGCTTCCTCTTCACTAAGGTTGCCTTTTGCATTCTTAAGACAACTCTACGTTCCTAGTAAAATTTCTCTTCATATAGTGTTAAATTGTGTACAATTCTTGCTAGATATAGCCCCAAAGACAAGAAGTCGTCTCATTCACTATATTCAAAATAACACATATATAAAAACGTTCATATCTTTTTATCAGAAAAAGGAAAAATCTTACAATTCATGCAGTTGCCTCAAAGATTTTTGGGATCACTTGGTTTAAGTCCCTGGGTTTTCTACAGACCCTTTCTCTGCATTTTGGCGAGTTGCCCCATTATAGTTTTCTTTGAATCCGAATACCTCTTCTATAAAATACAAGCACAGTAATTAGCTTTCTGCAAAGGCTACGAAGCAGATGTGTTTTCTTCCTTCTGAATGTTCTGTGACTTACAAAGGTAACCTATTCTCTGGAGGTGTTTCAAAATCACAAAAAATATTTACAGAAATTAAATAAACACAATTCTGTGTGTATCTATCTTTTTAGCTGGCACATTCATGAGCAATAACAATAACATTAATTACAACTTATTCAGTATGGAATGTAAGACATTTTACTGAATTTCCTTTTGCTGATGAAGATAAGCAGAATTCTTTATATCAGAATAATTTACTGCCAGTAATTTATGGTAAGTTTAATAAATCATTCTAAACACATCAAACCTGCATGCATATTTCCTCCATATTACTGATGTATAGAAAAAAGAGCATTTACAGGATCCAGCTCATCCCTCAGTTTAGTGGATGTGGGTAAAAAGTTTAGAGCTTGGCTATTGATAAATAAATTTCAGGCAAAACTGGCACTATTCATTAAACCTTGCTCTACCTTACCAGTCAGTCTAAGGTGCATCCACATGAATGCTCCTGTCCCAGTTCATTTCACTTCTCTTAAACCTTGATCTGGTCCAATAAGGCATTCATAGCTACTTGATGAGCAAACAAATGTTTTTCACACGTACATTTTACAATTTTAGGGGTGCAGTGAAAATTCCTTAGGGTACACCTAATAGCATAACATGTGAAAATGCCTGCAATTGTTTGGATTCATGTTTGTTATGTTACCCTTCCTCCAAGGAGCACAAAGGACTGTCCTTGATCTCCACAACAATCCTGTGAGATAAGTCAGACTGATGAGCAGTGATTTGCCCAAAGCCATCAAGTGAATGGCATGGCGGAGCAGAGAGTTGACCATGAAGCTCAGGTGTCTCCCTGCTCCTAGTCCAGACCCTCTACCTATTAACTGCACTGGCTCCCGAAAGCTTGACCCTAATCCTTGCATGCAACGTATTATTATACGAGAATAATTCTCCTGCAGCTCACAAGTAACAAATGTGTATGGGGAAAAGTAGAGTGAGGCTGGATCATGAAAGAGGTTCTGAGACCATGAGGTAGCTGGATTAAGTTTCTACTTAACAAAACATTGATATTATTAAGAGGGGGCACTGGGCAATGGTGCGGGGCTGGGCCAAGATGCTTCGTTGCTTGAGTCAAAGGACAAGTTGGCCCATCGCGTGAACACACGCCAAGTGAATCCCTCTTCAACAAAGGCAAGGGGGCAGCATCCTCCTCCACCACCCCTGAAGGCTGCAGGCTGGCTAAGGAGAGTCTGCAAGGCCCCCTCTGCCAACATCTTTCTGCCGCCTCTCAGCATCTGCTGTCTAAGGAAACTGCTTCACTTAGCCAAGCAGTAGGGCTGGGCTGGCAATGCTGCACTCACTGGCATTTAAGAAAAAGAAATGTGTTCCAGCAAGGAAAGAAGACGAGTGGCACCCAAGTTAGGAACTGGGTTATCACAAGACCTTACTCCATGCTCCAGCCAGAAAACCACACAGAAAGTTGTAATTCTTTAACGAAGCTCAAGCAGAAGAAAAACTCAGGAAATGACATACAAACCGTGACAGATCCTGGGGTGAGATGCGGACTGAACCAGCTCAACATACCATTTGCAGCAGCAGGTCATATAAAAACTGCCAGTTTGGATACATCCAAAGCCTATTACTAATGACAGCCTCCCAGTAGTGTCTCATGTCACAACAGCTGACATCAGCTTTTGTGCCATGAATGTGTCACTCAGCTCCGTGGTTGCATAGCGAACCCTGTACAGACGCCACCTTTTGCCCTCCACTTCTGACGGAGCAGAAGTGACCACAGCTGCCACCAAAGGCCTTTTCTCCTTTCTTTATGCAGCAGCCTGATCAGACTGCCAGTTGGACTCAGGGACATTGTACAGCCAAAGCGATGCAGCTCTGTCCGTACAGAAGCGGGGGTGTTGCAGGGAGAGGGGAGGAATTTTAAATTTATTTAGAAATAAAAGGGCTGAACAGAGGCGTCCCCTGAAACCGTTGTGACAGGTTAAAGAGATAAATAGACAAGTCACTCTCCCTCGCCACAGTGGATACAGCAAAAGTGTTCAATCTCCAGGGAAAAGCTAACTTTCTCGGAGTACTGATTGACCGCTTCAGCAAAGGCAGCAGCGATTTTGCGTGCCCAGAATGCAATCCAGCTCAGAGTATCAGTATTTACAACCTGAAGGGTGAATGCAAAAATCCACTTTTCACAGATGGTGTTTTCAAATTATTTTGAGGTGATGAGCTGAATTTTCAGCTCCAGGCTAGTTCCAGGCATTGTTCTGCTCTAGGCAAAGATACTCCCTCCCGTTCACTGTACAAAAACCAACTGGGTGTCAGTGAAATCTTATTCTGACGCTTAGTCCCTGAGGGCAGCAGGCTAGTTTAGCGGGGATAAGGCAGGCCACATAGGGACACAAATTTCTCCCCTAATATCTTATTGTCTGAAGGTGCCACATCCATGCATCTAATGAAAGAGCTGGCACTGTTTCCATTGCTGTTTTTGTTTACATATGGTTGCCAACTTGCTTATGGAACTAGAGTGGTCATCTGTTTCCTTCTATAGGTATTGCACTAGTGTAAAAAAATGGTCTATAATTGAGGCAGGACTTTAATGGATACAACTGATGATAATGATGATGATTGGTATTATTTCATTTATACCCTGCCTCTCTTCCTTTTTGCAGGGAACTCAAGAAGGCTTACAAGGTTCTTGTCCTCGCCATGACATCCTCATAGCAACAGTCCTGTGAGGCAGGTTAGGCTGCAAGTCTATAACTGGGCCAAAGTCACACAGAGTGCTTCATGGCTGAATGGGGACTAAAATCCAAATCTTCCAAGTACCAGTCCAACACTCTAACCACTACACAACACTGGTAAATGAAGTTAACTACTTTTAACTGTCAATTCTGATTGTATTATTTCTTTATTCTTGGTATACTATGTTTTTGGTTTTATATGTTGTATTTCCCTATGAGCTGGTTATATGTATGTATGTATCTATGTATGTATAACAGAGCAAGCGATGTTCAAGAAAAGGCTTGTGAGGATTCTGGCTCCAGAAACAGATGTCATAAACTTGTACCAAAACTCTTCAAAAAGGATGTCCACATTCTGGAATGTCAAAGCAATCAGATACTATCTGGCATGTTTTTGAAAATGCCACAGTTAAGAGCCAGAGTAGATGGTGGAAAGCACATATTTATTTTCATCCCCATGAAAGAGGATGGAGCTTTCGTTTACCAGCTGGGTACAGAAGAGAGTGCTGAGGGTTCCCTCTGTCTGTTGCTCCAGAAACTTTTTGCCACTTCCAGCTCACTTCTGTAATGGGAGCCCAGAAAGAAGAAAAAGGCCTCAACTAACTGTTTGGACTTCTTTGTAGTGTGGCGATCAGTGGGTGAGTGGTGTGGCAGCTAGACCAGATGCAGCCCTGGGACTAAAAAAGCTACATCTTCAGAACATCTCCATGTCTCCAAACTCTTGACTCATCCCAGGTTTGAAGGTCAAAACTTTGTAAGTCATTTCAGATGGTGTGTTGAGCAGAGGCCAATGTTGAGGAGAAATCACCAAAGAGTAGTGAAAATCTTGGGAGCAAACAGAAGTACTTTGGGTAGAAACCTTGTCAATGTAGGGCTGCAAAGAAAAATATCATAACCTGTTGGTGACTCTTTCCCCATCTGCTAAACATAGATGGAGCCTGATTTATCTGAGTTGTCACTAACAGATGAGTCTGAGAGTTTGATCTTCTACAGCACGAACATCTTCTAAGAAATGAATGAGTTCTCAAATTCTGAAACTATGTCTGTAGTCACATACTTAGAGACGTCATCCCTATCATGAGATTTCAGAGGCTGCAGCCAAAATGTTTTTTCCTACAACAGACTATGGGTTATTTGAGGGTTTTCTGAGGATCACAGATGTCCAGGTTCAAACAAGATGGCAAACCATGGCAAC
The DNA here is from genome assembly GCF_004798865.1 of Varanus komodoensis. Lineage (NCBI taxonomy): Eukaryota > Metazoa > Chordata > Lepidosauria > Squamata > Varanidae > Varanus > Varanus komodoensis. Next base: position 5,295,432 of record NW_025336346.1, read on the forward strand.
CCCCAGCCAAAGGCTGACTATTCAAAATGATCACCAGCAGTGATCAGGTGAACCACCACAGCAAGTGGGCTTCAGATTTCTAGGAGTTCAGTTTCCCCATTGTTGCAGATCTCTGCATTTTAAAAATAAATGCATGATTTGCCATACACACACAGATGCACACATGACTAGGAAAGTCATAGGCCCTTTATCCCCGCTCCATGACAAGCTGGGTGTGTTTGCTTCTAATTCCTATGCATCAGGTGCTGAGAGAAGCCAGAGAAACCTTGAAAGGATATTTACGCACCAGGTGGGAAGTGGCACTTATGCACTGCTTTTGACCTTTCGGGCACCAGTCCCTAAGAGGCTTTGCTGGGGAAGTGGCACTCACTGGTTCAAAAGGAACACAGGACAGATTTCATTTCTCTCTCAGTGGCTCTCCCACTGTGAAGTGAGATAATTCTCCAGGGGCCTCTGGGTTTCTCCAGAACACTTGTGAGCAATCTTCCATTTCCTGATAGAAAATAGATGGCTGGCAGCTCAGAAAGAAGAAGTTGTCTAGGGTCTTCATCTTGGTGGAAGGGATGGTCTTTCCTAATTAAAGATTCCTAAGCATCCTGACTAATGGACATCCATCCTGTTCTGTCGTCTTTCCATACAACTGAAGAAATTGGCCATCTCTGCACTAATGGATACCAACCATCTTCCAGAACAGTTCATGTGAAAGGGGAACTGACTTGCTAGTAGCATAAATCACAGCACATATATACCATCCCTCAGGACAACTTTGCTCCATAATTATCTCTTTTTTATGTTTAATAATTACACCCATTCAATGCATTTGATGAAAATAAATGCATCCATTAGTTAACCTGAGCTTTGTACTTCTTTTCTGAGGAAGGCTTGGATCCAGATTTAAGCTACAGTAACTGTGCTGGAGGAAGTAAACTTGCTCCCACTTTCTCAAGGTAGTTGCTCAGCCCACTGAAAACCCTGCATGGTCAGTCAGAAAGCCCTGCTGAATGGCTGAGCTGTGATGTAGTGGAAGGGGAAGATCCCCAAAAACTGAGCACTGGGAACTTCTGCAAGCTGAGAACTTTCTCTCAAGGACAGCAGATGCTGGATACAACCCCACTGTGGAAACAAGACCTTTCCCTCCCCAAAAGGCCTCTCTTTGTGTTCTCCCTATGTTTATTTGCCTACTGAATCCATGTTTGGTCTAGCATTGCCTTCTGTGAAACGTCTACCTCAATCACAATTTTACTGCTAATAATCTGTTACTTTCTCATCAAGCACACCAGAGGCATCTATGGAACGTAATCCTACACAGTGATGCCAGCCCATGTTCTTTCCCTCCTCTACCAAGGCCCCTTATCGTTCTCTTCTCAGGAAAACAAGGGATGGAGGGTATCGGCTCTTTGTGTTAAAAAAAAAAAAACAAAACCCAAAAAATACCCTTTGCTAACTCAAGCCAAAATGGTATTAAGGCCCTTCTGAAAAACCAAAAGAAAAACAGTCTGAAAATGCTAGTTAACCCAGTGATGAGGCGAGAAGACAACAGCTGTGTAAATGCAGACATGGACACCCCCTCTTTTCTGATCTCTCTCAGCTGTCCCAGGCGGCAACTGTCCTATCAAAGAGTCTCAGGGGGCTTATTTAGACTCCAGAGCTTTTATTCTTGCCTGGGAGATTGTGTGTCAGGAAAACCTGCAGCTTTGTTTAGGAGAACAACAGCCTATGGCATGCTGGGCAGCAGAAGAGAAGCCATAAAACTGCTTCTTCCACTTTCTATGCTGCTGATGACCCCCGCAACTCCTACCCGACATCCCAAAGACACTTGCCAAAAAAGAACCTCTGTCAGAGGGTTAAGAGTTCCGCAGGGAGGAAACTGAACTGCTGCAAAGGTGTACCCATTACTAGTCCAAGGTAAAAGTTTCATCTTGGGAGCACAGACCTTTTTTTTTTGCAGTGTTTACACAGGTCAAAGGGATGGGGAGGGAAAGGTCACAAGATGATGTATTTATGAAACTACATGTTTTGCAGCTCAGTTCTTCCTCAGCAGAATAAATTAGCATAGCTGTAGATATTTAATATCAACTATGGACTCCCACAAATAGACAAAAATAAAAACCCAGTTGGTCTTAATTTATATGGCATTATCCAATGCAGTGGTACCTTGGCTCATGAACTTAATCCGTTCCAGGACTCTGGTCGTGACCCAAACTGGTCATGAGCCAAGTCAAATTTCCCCATAAGGTTCAATGTAAATAAGGTTAATCCATTCTGTAACTTTTTTTTTAATCACAAAAATTTGAAGCGGGGTGCTCTCTGGGTGGGGAGATGGGCAGGACTGAGGGGGGAGGCAAGCATGATTGCAGGTGCACTGGGGGGAAGGCAGGTGTGCTAGGGGGGAAGGCGGGCCTGATCGTGGGTGCGCTGATGGCAGGGGGGGAACAGACGCGATCGCGATAGTCACCTGATGCGGAGTTCGCGACCCGAGGCAAAATTTTTCAGAAATTTCTGTTCGTGACCCGATTTGGTCGTGAACTGAGGCGCTCGTGAGCTGAGGTACCACTGTATATAAACCATTGCCTTGTTCGTACCAAATTGTGAGAAACAATACTCAGTTTTGTAGGTTTTGACCAAAGTATTTGGTAGCATTTGTTGGTAAATGTCAGGCCTTTTAAAGCTAAGCTTATGCACTCAAAGGAGAGAAAACATGCTCTGGAATGTGTATGGAACAATTCAGCCATTAATCTTTATGCTTCTCAGATACACACTGTTCACCACCACTTCCTGTCTCCAAGCTGGGAGCAAATCAATGGGTTGTTCAATGTCATCCTTGCATCCATGCTACCTTTCAAATAAAGCCCACATATTTTGCTTTATGGGGGAGAGCTCCTTTGTTGAGAGAGATAAGGAGAGAACCATTAAAAGATTAGGTGGTTTTGAGACAATCAAAAGCGTTTTGATTGTAATGTCCAATATTATGTCCAAAATACACCTGCTCGTATATATCTTATGGATATGGGGTTATTTCCCTGAAAAGCAGGAATATAGAAAATGAAAGGAAATAGTACTTGTTTTGTTCTCTGCCTAAGTGGAGCAAAAGGTTATTGATAACTTAAAGAGCATTTAAATCTTCCAAGATGTACAGTGCCTTGCTGAAGCGTTCACCCTCCTTTGACTTTTCCAGTCTGTTCTATTACCACCTGAAAATGGAATGGTTTGAGCTGGCACTGTTACCACTTAATGTACGCAAGGTACCCAACACTGTGAAGGTGCAAAATAGTTTTATTGTGGCATAATAAAATGAAATTAAACAAATACTAATTAAGACCTTTTGGTTCAACAAGTAGTCACTGCCCTGCATCAGTACTTGAAGGAAGCACTTTGGGCAGCAATTGTAGTTGTGAATCTTCTTGGCTAAGTCTCTATCAGTTTAGCACAGCTGGATCCTGCAACATTAGTCCATTCTTCCTGCTAAAACTGCTCCAGCACCGTCTTGCTGCAGATTCTCAATTGGGCTGCGGCCTGAGCATTGACTGCACCATTTTGAGACACTTGTTTCCAAAGCACTCTACTATTTGGGACCATTCATGGTGGTGAGGAACCTCCATTCCAGTCTTGTAGATCGAACCAAGTTCTCCTCTAGAACTGGCCTGTATTTGGTTCCATCCATCTTGCCCTCCCCAATCCCTGCCAGGAAAAAGCATCCCCACAACATGATGCTGCCACCACTTTGCTTCATCATGAGAATGGTGTTCAAGACATGAGCACTGCTGGCATTTTGGAGCAAAGCCAAAAAGTTCAGTTTTGGGCTCATCACTCTAGAGAAATATTTTCCACATTTGCTGTGTCTCCCACATGTCTTCTGAAAACTCCAAATGAGCTTAAGAAAGGTTTGTTTCAGCAATGGCTTCTCTCCACTCTTCTATGAAGCCTGGTTTTGTGCAGCATCCATTCAAATATCAGAGTGAGCACCAAAGCTCATTCAGGCCTGCCACAGCAAGGGGGTGAATACCTATCCCACCCACAAGTGCCAGTTTGTTTTATTTAACTTTTGTACCACAATAAAAATAATTTGTACCTTTATGACGTAAAGTATCTTGTGTACATCAAGTGGTAATGATGCCAGTTCAATCCATTTCAGTTCCAGGTTGTAACACAGCAAAGTGTGGAAAAGTCAAAGTAGGAGAGGTAATTATACTTCTGCAAGGCACTGTACTAGCTCCAGCAACAACTGTAATTGCACTTACCTGGGAATAAGGCCCATTCACTTAATGGAACTTATTTCTAGATGAACATGCATAGGATTGGACTTTAATTCTGTGTTTTAGCATAGAATTCGGATATTTTTCCTTAGGCATTTCTTAATTTATGTTATGATTTTCCCTATTTTTGATGTTTAAGATAGTTCGTTTTACTCTGGGTAAATCTTACTTTCTGTTGAGAAGGGGCCCAGTCCTTCAGATAGATTTGTCTGACTCTGAGGAAAAGATAGAAGGGCAAAGGTGGGCAGATCACTTGGCAGTTTCAAGGCTCAGACACAGCATGAGAACCAACCTGCCTTGGAAAAGAAGGGAGACATTTCAGAGCTGGCAGTGAGAGGTGATAGAAATGAAACTCCTCCACCCAGCCAGGAGATGACAGGCGAAGCAAGCAGACCAGTTAAGATGTGTCCAGCATTCCCCCGTCTAGCCCTCAAGCAGCAAGAGCCACCCTGAAGGCTGTCCGAAGCTTTTCTGAAAGGGAGGGAAAGAGGGGAAGTTTCATTTTGGATTCTACTCTTTACATGGGCAGATGCTTCTCCCACATCTCAAAGAGAATGCTACTCTGGTTTATACTGTACTGAAACCTGTAAAATTTTAATAAAAGGACAGCATTTCTAAAGTTTTATTGGAGTCTGCTGTAGAGGAAAAGAAGGAGGGAGAGACTTCTCAACACTTCTGTGCCAAGGAGTAGGCTGCGTATTGCATGTAGTTTGTACCTAAATGTAGATTTCAGGGCAAAATGAACAGAGAATTAGAAAAACTCTGTGCTAAATAAGAAATGGTGTACAGTAAGTGCCTTATAGGTTTGTTGTTACTTTAACATTTATTCTTCTGCATATGCTTTATGTCATATTATTCCTTTCTGTAATAACCCAGCATTTATACCTGAATACATATGTGGGGGAGTGATTCAGTGACAATATGAAATTAATTAGAACCCAATTCCACACATTTGTATTCAGATGTACAATCTATTTATTTCAGTGGGAATTATTTTCAAGCCAGTATAGTGCAGGAATGCAGCCCTGGTTTCTCTTTTCTGATAAACCACTCTTAGACTAGGAAAGAAGCATGTTGGCTCAACAGATCGAACTTAGTTCTGTGACAGACATTTAAGAGCAGTAGATGAAGATTATGCCATCATCTGAATGGGTGAAAGATCTCTATGGTCAAACTGGTAGAAGTTATTGTTGGGGGTACATCGGGAGATGGAACTGTTCAAAGGCATACCTACACCAGCCTAGCTTTATATGAATATGCACTGTGACATGTAAGATATTAAAAATAAACATATAGGTAGTATCCAACACTGTTCAAATGCCCGTAGTAGCCATGACTTTCAGAAAAGGAATTTAGTGTTTCAGATAGGAACTGGAAATGAGCAGAAACAGCCAGTTGGGAAATGGGGCACGCCAGCAGAGCTTGTGTTACTTATTTCATTTTTATACCACCTATAATCAAAGCTCTCTGGCCAAATAACAAAAGTTAAAAACACACAAACAAGAAAGAAGAATACAATTAAGACAATAAAACCACAGCGATTGCAAATCAGCACAGAGGTACAGGATAAAATGCAATATTAAAACTGAAGTTAAAAGTTAACTTTTAAACTTTAAACTAAAGTTAAAAGTTATCAAGCGTCAGAGATTTGTTTCCATTCAGAAACAAGGGTTTCCCACTTTTTAAAGGGCTTGCTTTATGAAGTGCTAAATCTCAGTTGCACAAGCAGCAAATCCATCTAGCACAACAGAATTGGTTGGAGCACAATGATACCACTGCAAACTGATGCTAGGAAGAGTAATCCTATAGCCACTAGACAGTATCTAGAGGACCATAGGATATTCTTGGATTTCCAGATCTGGCAAAGATATCCAACTTCAGATCTGTGGATCCTTGCTCAGATACCTTTGCCCCATCTTGCAGCCAGCATGAAAAGAATGGAAAGAATTATGCCGGCTGTTTCTCCAACGTCATATCAGTGACCTCAGAGGAGGGCTTAGGGGGCGTTCTAGTGGGTGGGATGAGAGGAGACCAGCACCACTAAGATACAACATCTCCTGGTGGTGCCTCTTTCCTTCCCCTTCCTAAGTGTCACAATTAGATGGCTAACTGACCACAGAGCAGAAGGCACACAGATGATCTTCACTTCCACATTTTTCCTGTTCTGCTTATCCCACTGAAATATGTCCCTAATGTTCCTAATGTAGTTTATTGTTTTAGATTGCCATGCATCACCTTGATGGAATTTTATTAAATAAGGCAATTATAAATGTTAAGAAGTAAGTTTCTTCTGGGACCCAAGAAAATGGAGAAAAGTGGTCTAAAAGGAGTAGGGTTTTATTAAAACAATGCAATATTTATTAATTAGCAATGCCTAACAAAATCATTCAAAGCTACTGAAAAGTTGGGCTAGATCTATCTCTGGTCTCTCACAAACAACCTGCACCATCTTGTCTTTGAATAAAAACAAATTTTATTCAGTGTTCCCAACTTTCTTTACAAAAGTATGTAATATTCTTTATTGATGCTCTGGAAGCCTGAGAGAATGAATCCTTGGCTATTCCTATATTATGGGGAAACAACTTTAGATTTAAGTTACAGCTGCTCGGAAAACAGCAACCCATAGTAGAATATACTTTTGTATTCTTGTCTGCATTTTATTGATGTTGTATTTTAATACGTTGTAATTGGTTTTTATTGTGGTTTTTCTTATGATTGTGAGCTGTCCATAGGTGCTGTGGCACAATTGGGCAGCATACAAATGTTTTAAATAAATAAATAGTGTTTTTCTGAAATTCTGAAGACATATCTATATATTCACAGAACTGCACCCCGAGCCCTTGGTGGCTTGCTATCTGACACACGACAGAGCAGGATGAGAGGAACACCAGTTTGGGGTGAGTTGCTTGCAGGACGGAATACCCATGCCATCCTGTGCTATATCAAACCTGTACTGGGTATTTTTCCTGACAACTCCATCAAAACTTCTGACTAGGGAGAAGATACAATGCTGTCCTAACACTTCTCAGAAGCAATCTTGGATTCCATTACAAACTCCAGGCATGCACAGATTGAATCACTATGTCCTTTAAAAAAATTCATTACTTGATATAAAGCTTTGTCATTAGTGCATTATAAAAGAGAATATGCTCACTGCACACTTGAATGACAAGGTCAGTGAAGAAAATCTTACAAAGCATCTAATAAAAATGTGAAACTCCATACCAATAAATGTGAACAAATTTCTATCAGTTTCAGTGCTTTTCTACATGTACAGTTTCCCTAAAAGTTCACAAATTTGTTCTGCTCTAATTGTACCCATTGTGATTTGTTTCCTATATTGCTGCCTAAGATAAAATTTATTTATTCACAAACTGCTTCTCCATACTTTACCCAGAAGTCAAATAGCAGTGAACACATCTTTTTCCAAAAAGGTAAATGCTACCAAATAATGTTATCCCCCTTTTTGAACCAGTCAAATATTATTTTAGGATGCTTTATTATTTGGGGTGCTTCCAGATAGAGGGCTCTTAGCACTAGCAGTTAGAAGTTATTGGACAACTATTCCTTCTCCTCCTCCTCAATAGATTTTCTGCATAAAGGACAGAAGCAGCAGTAAGAAATCATACACACGTTATCTCATGTGGACCCCTGTAAATTTCAACCAATGAGGCAAGGAGATGGTGCCATCGGGCCTCCTCCAGAAACACCCACATTCTGCCAGCATTAACATTCTTCCCACAAAGGGATTCCTGCTTTCAACTGCAGCAAATGCTTAGACTTATTATTCTGCAATAAGTCCCAGCATGCAGCAGACACTCATGGTGGGATGGGGTGAGGAAAGGGTTAAACCTCATGGGCAGAGTTTATTCCAACACAAGCGTAACTAAGCACAACCTTCAACTTGCATGAATTCAACACAAGGCCGCAAATTAAATAATCAAAGATAGCACTTAACTTCACCTTGTTTCACATTTGTTAATCCTTGGGAACAGCAAAGCAGCCGCTGTCTATACCAGTTTACCACACACTGATATGTTGGTCTCTCACATGATCCACCATGGCAACATAGTTCTCTGAGGAGAAAACTACTCCCTTCATTGCTCCAGAGCAGGTGATCAATATAACTCCATGCATGTGACTGAAACACAACCTCATTAAGCATTTAATCCCATTTATACCCTGATCCTTTGTTGGTGACAAGGACTGGCTTAGTTTGGATGTTTCTGCAGTAAAGTCAATGATGTAACGGCCAAGAGGGTCAGTTTGGAATCTGGACCATTGCTCCTACAGTCCTAATACAGTTATTTTTGCCCTGATAGAGGATCCTGTAATGAAAAGGAAGGGATTCTCAGTGGAATACAGCAGGCATTTAACCTTATTTAAACATTTCTGCCGTATGGTATTAAGCAGAAATTTTGAGAAGGAGCATGTGGCTTGTTCAAAGAAGGAGAAAGCTAAGGAATCCTGCTTTACCCCACTATCTTTCTAAGGAGGCTAAAAGTAAGGACACAACTGTGTGCAAACAATAGTTGAGTTATGTAGGATGGAAAAAACAGTCAGACCTTTACAAAAAAGAGAGGGCCACATAGCAACTCCAAAACAGAATAGTAACCCCCGAGAATATCAGGAACACCAAATGCTGAACTCACCTCTGAATTGGAAAAACCTGTCTGAGGTGCCATTTTTAAGGCTACACTCCCAAACATACTGACTAGGGAGTAAACCAAACTAAACCCAATGAGATTTGCCTCTGAGCAAAGATGCTCAATGCTGCACAGGGCTCATGAAAAGAGCTCTAACTTGGCTTTCATTCTGAATCTAAGTTTTAATTCTTGGTGTATTGCCCTGGCTATGGGGAGAAAACTGGTGGAAGGTAAGGTCAGCAGCTAGATGGGAAATTCCTGCTTTGGCTGTTTTTGAGCTCCCAGAGACAAGGGAAGAGCAAAGGTGCTGCAGATCATCTGAGCAACTGTTAGCTTGAAAGCAGGGCAGATGGCATGAGAGACAAGAACTGCCAATGGAAAGGATCATCAGCCCACGCCTCTTCTTAGTGCCTGAGCCACTAACAGCACCTTGGCTCTCGGGGCTCAGCACAGCTCTCCATCAAAGCATGCAAGTTACTGTCAGGGCCAGGCAAGCATGAGAAAAGAGAGCCATCTTTTAACCAGCTAAAGAACCAAGCAGTCCACACAGTGCATCCCCTGAAGCTTCTATGTTCAGCTTGCTGAGCAGCCAGGCCAGAAGCCTCAAGGAATGGCTCTCATATCTACCATGAAAACACTGTATTTTTCAAGATCCCAGCCTAGTTCACACAAAATCACGTAATAGTTTAATTTACCCACACAGGCTGTTGCATCATGCCAGAAGGGCCATTTTGTGGTACGTGAACCCAGGCAGAAGGGGTTGTTTGAGGAGAAGACAACCTTCAAATAACCCCAGAGCAAGCCATGCACTTGTTCTGGGGTATCTAACCTTTAAACAACCTGCTGTTTGGGTTCATAATGACACAAGAAGACACTTATGGGAGCCCGGCACGGTGCAACATGCCCACGAGTAAATCAAGCCATGATGGGTTGCTGTGTTGTGTGAACCAGATCAATGTTCTTCTGCTCCTCACGTAACAGTCAGTCATCATTGGCTAAATGAGCCACAGTGGCTTATTTAAGCCATGGTGCAAATTACATCAACACCTGCTCTGCTGCTGCTTGTCATATCATCTGAATCAAGTGGTGTGTGTTCCTTGAGTGGGGGAAACCACAAAAAACCCATAAGCTATTGTTAGGTTATCTGAGGGCTGGTTTCCCTCTAAGAAGCCAAGCCACCTGGGTATGAAACATCAAGGAGTAGCCAGGCGGGTGATCATGTAAATTGCACCTGGCACACGCTATGGCTTAAACAAGCGTCTGTGGCTTTTTCAGTCTCTAATAATCAAGAAAACCAGCCCACTGAGTGTTTACATGCAAAGCACTGCTAAGCCAACAGCATCTCCTTCTTGCATGTAGATACAAGATAAAGTAGATATGTAAAGCCAAATGTGGTCATATACATATCTTGTATGTCCTGCAGGAAACTCACTGAAATTATTTAGGGAAAAAAGTAGGAGCTAGGAATATTTCCATTCTGATGATACTCTCCTTGTGTGGAAGATGCATAAGTGGCCTCCCTTAATTCAGCCACCACACACACACACACACACACACACACACACACACACACAGAGAGAGAGAGAGAGAGAGAGAGAGAGAGAGAGAGAGACTCTGCAATTAAAGCAGGGGTGAATAAAATGTTGACCCTTTGGGACTCCATCCACAGTGGCTACAAATACTTTTTGGGTTTTTTTAATTCTCCATTTTTAACACCCACAGCCACCTGTGCTCCACTGATATTCCCCCAAATTTAGGGAGAGACCCTGCAAATGTTTTGCAAGTAAAATGGAAACCAAAGGTGGTGCAGAGCAGCAAACAAGCTAATTTTGACTCTTTTCACACTCTATAGTAGCTCTGGATGCCATTTTTACATTTGTCCTTCCCAGTTTTTGCATCAGAGTTGGGGGGGGGGGGAGACAGCCTTCTTAAAATTGCCCACTCAGTGAAAGGGCTACTTTTTTCTAACATACAGGTACTGTTGTTGCTATGTGCCATCAAGTCATCTCTGATCCATGAATGAAAGCCCTCCAAAATGCCCTATCCATAGCAGTGTCATTCTGCTCTAACACAAAGTTTTTAAGGGGGGCAGGCAACAAAGCCAGTTTCTAAATATACTCAGTAAAGTCAGACTGTGCAGCTTGGGGAAAGGTACAGCTAACTATTTGATTGCTAGGTTAAATTAAAATAAAACAACCACAGCAAGAAGAGCAAGACATTTAGCTGCTCAAAATTCTCTAGGTTGCCTCCAAAGGTAGAAGAAAGTAGGTAGCACCCAAGCTGTTCAAGTCATAGTACCTAGTCCATTTAACTTGAAAATTCCATAGGAAATTCAGTGGCAGCTGGTGACCAGGCTAACATGATGCAGAAGACCTTTAAAAATATAAAAGCTGAGCAGCCAGACAAGCAAGCGGCACATGATTTTATTACTGTTTATTACTGTTCCAGACTAACAAATGCATTCTGTAACAAATCAGCCCCTGCTTTTTCCAGACTCACAAATGCATTATAAGCAAGCAAAATATTTTTTTAGACTGACAAATAAAACCACAATCCAGGCAATGATTTTTCCAGATTCACAAATGCATTTTAAGTCAGTCTGGGTTTTTTTCCTTACACAAAAATATATTATAAGCCAGTATTCTCTCTCTCACTACTCATATATACAGTACAAGCCCCCCATGACAACTAGGATTCAGCAGCACTGAGGGGGGCGTTCCGCTTCAGATTTTCAGCACCACATGAGCCCTTAGTTTGACGCCTAACATGAGCAATCTCAACCATTTGCTCCAGAAGGGCCCAAAAGTCACAGACAAACTCTAGGTCCTTCCTTTTATTTCAGCTTTCATTAAAAATACAATGTCCCAATGTCCCGTTTAATTTATCAAGCTATAGTACAAACATTCATTATTATGTTTAAGTGCTATCAGGACAAAGCATTTTTTCCATTTTGCAAAATTCTGGTAGATGAGTCCAAAAGAAATAGGAACACAGTGATGCTGGGATGTCTCCTTTGCGCATACTGCATACAGTCAGTGGCAAGTTTTCTGGGCCTCTCTCCATAGTTAAGTATAGCAGGTCTTTTCCTCCGTTTAGCCACGACTGAGTATTTTTTCCTGACTGCAGGTAACCTTTTATTTTTCTGGTGTATTGACAAACTTGGTAGGACTATGGCTGTTGTTCTTCTAGCTGTGGCAGGAACTTGGCATTTATTTCCTTGTCTTGAAAACACATTTGTTCTATGACACTTTTCCCTCAGTTTTTTAATGAAATTGTCATTCTCTAAGGATGCAATGCTATAAAAAGTTGTTATTCCCAGCACCCCCCAGCCAGCCTGCTGAGGCATCCTGGGAACTGTGACTTTTTCGGTCTAAGCTGGCATAGGATTGCACCCTAAACAACACTAAATTTCACTTACTGGACTACTTAAATTTCAACTTTTGACTTATATTTTGTATTGTGCATACAAAATCACATCAATATACCGACAGCGATTGTAGGCTTCACTCAGTTTCTGTGATCGGCCTGCAGTGTACTTTGCTTATTCAGACAACACTCCCTTTCACTCCAGTCCTTGCCCACTTCTACTGCTGTTGTTATTATATGTTGTTATATACTCCTTCCACCCCACACAAAAGAGTGTGGCCAGACACAGCATGCACATCCTGAGAGAGTGGTGCGCAGTAAGGTAATTTTAGAGTCTAGACTTAATGGTCTTAAGGGGGAGAGGGAGCTGATCAGAAGGCAATGCGTAGACTGTTATAAAGCACCCAGAGAGCTTTAGCTACTGGTTGGTATAGATGATGATGATGAATAGCTTTACTTACTTCAAACTGTGGGAAGGCTGCCATGCTGCATTAGAGGGCCCTTATTTATTTATCGATTTATATCCTGCCTTTTTCCTACAAAGGGCTCAAGGCGGCTTACATCTCCTCCTCCATCTTATCCCCACAACAACCACCCTGTGAGGTAGGTTGAGTTGAGCGTCTGTGACTGGCCCAAAGTCACCCAGTGGGCTCCATGGCTGAGCGGGGACTGGAACCCAGATCGCCTCAGTTCCAGTCCCATGCTCTTAACCACTGCACCACACTGGCTCTCATTCTTCTGCTCATTCTGCCCAAAAGCCCTACCCTGAAAGCACCGCTGCCCTGAGAGGTGAAAGGTGCATGCAGCTCATCAACTCTGAGTGCCCTGAGAGGGGAAGAGGCACATGCTTGCAATGTTTAAAGCCCCGGTGTGCCCATCCAGTGTGCCTCACTCTTCTTAGAAAACAGACCCACACCAAGTCACACCATCGGGCCACCAAGTTCAGTATCCTTCACTTGCTGGCAGGAGCTTTCCAGGGTTTTGGACAGACAATTTTTCCAGCCCCCACCTGGAAATGCTGGCAATTGGACCTGGGGGGTTCTGCATGCACAGCATGATGTGCTCCTCCACCAGCTTATGACAAGGCAGTCCTCTTCAACATCCCTGATACAGATGACCTAATGGAAAAGATGGCTGGTGTTCTTTTCTACCTGAATTTCCACAGGAAACGAGGAAAATAATCTTCTCTGAGGATTTCGTTCCCCTTCCTGCTCATCATATACCTTTTGCACTTTAAGAGTACAATCCTACACATGTCAGCTCAGCAAAAAAAAAACCCTGTTAAATGGGGCTTACCTTAGGTGACTATGCATAGAATTACAGCCTTAGTTCCGGGATGAATGGAAAATTAGTGTAATCTTGACATTTCTCACCCAAGAATCGAGGAGCAAAAAAAAAAAAACTAAAAAAGCATCCGTTATACTGTTTGCTTTCCACAAAGTTATTAAGTGCTGAACAGAGTAGTTAATGGCATCATATCATATAAGAATGGAATAACAGAATGCAATATTAATCATCATTTAAATTTATTTATTATTTGAAGCTTTTATTTGAAGGGGAATCTACATTCTGAAAAATTTCCAAACAAGACAGGATTTTACTGCTGACATGATGCATGTTTCTTCTTTCTTTGGTTGAATGGCATAGATTACACAGAATTAAGGATTTTCCTCCCCAATGGGTTTTTTTTTCCTAAGCAAGTACAACTGATTTTTCCCCCTTTGCTGAGTTCTTGGCATGTTATATTTCTTATTCTACAGGGGGAATGGAATTGGTTAAAAGCTTACCAAAATAATTCCTCTCTCAGTTCATGAAAAGTTTGGAGCTCACTGTTCTATGTTTAAATCCCATTTAAAATACAACAAAATATGAATTGATATTGGTGTGAGTTTTTAACAAGAAACATGCCCTTTAAAAGTATCAACATAAAAGTTTTTAACCTTCTCTGAAGCATAAAAGCAGCAACAAGAGGCAAAAAACCATTCTAGAACACATTTCAAACCACCTCTATTCAGGGTGACCACCTCGAAGACCGATTGAGGCCAAGGCTGCAATAGCCAAACTAATACTACCCATAATCATTCACGCAAGAGAAGTCTCTGAATGCCACAGCTGCCTTCTGAAAAGTTTGCACTGAAGATATTTTATATATTATAAGTGTTTGCGTTAGATATTTCCACTCCTAAAGCTAAAAGCCAAAATGATATCCATTCTTTCTGGACTGGAGTTCCTTTTCAGTGACAAACAGGGACAAATATGGCCCCCTAGATCTGAAACAAGAGTTTCACATTGCATTGAGGTAAAGAAGGCTCTGTACCACTGCTCAATCCTGACCTTGATATTCTGCAACTTGATTTATTATCTTGCTCTATTCCTTTGAATGTCTTTCAGTTGCCTGACATCATCCATGTCATTCTTATTTGGCTAGTACTGCTTCTGCTAATGAGTCTTTTTATCTTCAGAGCACCTTCACATACTGAAAGCAACAAAGAGTCTTGTGGCACCATTAAATGCAAACAAGTTTTTATGGCAGAAGTTTTCATGGACTGTAGAATGGAAAAGCTTATGCCATAATGAATGGGTTGATCATTATTCTTTTATGCTTTTGTTGCAACAAACTAACACAAATTCAAGCACTGAACTAATTTTAAGAACGTGCTCCTCCATTGTACAGATCGAGAAAATGAAACAGAGCTGTGGAATCATTGATCTTTGTTGATGCTAGCAGACCAGGGTAAATCTTTAGCAGTTTCTCATCTCCAGCTAATCTTCTGCTGTTAAAAGAGCATATTAAAACTTTCCACCCTGATAAGCCCAAAAGAGGGAAACAAACAAGAGCCCAGTTGTTGACTGAATAGAGAGAGAGAGACAGAGCCAGAGACAGATACAGAGACAAAGCGAAGCAGCATCACCAACACATCTTTTTATCACACCTTTACAACTGCCCTATGATAGTATCGCCTCAAGCATTTGCTGACTATTGTCCAATAATGCATGAACACAATTGCTTGTAGAGGTGTCTGTGCCACTCACTGTATCCTAGCTTTTCAAAAAGCCACTCTAAGCTCTCTTCCTCCACTTCTTAAAAATGCAGCTGGAGTGCACAAAGAATAACATAGTTTTAATAAGCTGCCAGTGGAAGCTTGCTCACGTGGGCAGCTTTCTCATTAATCCTCCCCAACTCACCCCCAGCTTTCACATGAGAGGGATCTCTTACTGGAGCACAAGAACAATTCCTGGTGTGTTCTCTGAATGGTGAAGAGGAGGAGAGTAGAAGCCCTTAGAAAGATGACCTCATAGCTGCTCTGAATATTGATGTGCAGTTCCCAAACTGCATGGACAGGACAGAGTGGAGGATGTGTGGATTTAAAAGGACAAAGGGGCAAATGTTTGAGGACAAAGGGGAATTTGGATAATTTGGCCACGACTGTAAGAACACTATAGCAGGAGGATGACTCTGTTCAAACCCTTCTTTTGCTGAAGAGAATGCCAACAGACTGCCTTAATAGAAACCATAATACAGAGTCCATTGGTCAGATGAGATTATTTTTAAAAAGCTTTCTCCTTAATTCAAAGAAATGATGAAGGAGAATGCCCCATTCCCAAGTGACAGGAATCCTTATTTAAAAGTTAATGTTTAGGTTGTTGATCAAATGTTATAAATGTTTTGGTAGATAATGCTGTTGCTAAACTATGGGTGCCTTTTTGAGGTAACTCACTACAGGTGGGAGTTAGGTCTAGTTTTGGCACTTTCCAATATGGCAATGCAGTTCGCAGAATTGTCATAATATGCTTTCACTGTTGCACCCAAATTTCCAATGTGAGGGCAGTGAGAGGTCGTGATAAATCTATCCTTCTTGCAAAGCTAGGGATAATATAGCTTCCATCACTTTTCACAGACCCTGCTTTCATTATCTATTATTGTTCTTACATTACATTTATACCCCAACTTTCTTCCTGTTGAAGGAACACAAGGCTGCTTACAAGGTTCTCCTCCTCTCCAACAACAACCCTTTGAGCCTAAGAGTCCATGACTGGTCCAAAGTGGCCCAGCAAGCTGCATGGCTGAGTGGAAACTAGAGCCAGATCTCCCAAGTCCCAGTCTAACACTATAACCACTGTACCATACTGCCTCTTTCAGATGGATAAAGCCAAAAACAAAAGCCCATCTTGGCTATAATTCTGAGGTTCCTTAAGAATGTTGACTTGTCGTTGCCGTCCCACCCCCCCAGAGTATCTTGGTTCAGTAGACTCACACCCTGAATTTAAACTTGTTTACCTGGAAGCAAGCCTCCTGCTCCTGTTGACTTAAGTAGGGGTGGATTCCAAGCAAATGTAGTTGAGGACTCATCTCTACCACTCATTGTCACCCAAGTATAACTTGGGATAGTTATACTAGCCCATAAAATTAACTTGCCCTGCAGAATTGTAGGCATCTAAGTTGTGAACTGCTCCACAAGTAAGATGAGCTCTGGGTAGCCAGGGGCCATTGTATTTTAGAATCCCTTTGTGGCACCTCCTTCATATTGGTAAACTGATGGAGGCAGTGTCCCTCTCCCTTGACTATGACCGTGCCACCTGCATCATTATTTTTGTATATCGTACGTGAGGCTCCTCCAGTCTGTGTTGGTAAAGTGTACCAGAAATGACCGGGATGGAAATGGCATTCAGCAGTGGTTGGGAACAAAAGGGTGTGCGTTGAAAAAAGAATGAATGCAATCTGCTGCCAAAGGGGGAGGGGGCAGGTGCTGGAAATGGAGGCTGTGTCACACACTGCGTGAACTGCAGAGATTCATCACCCCAGCAGTCCCCAAGGGCCCTACCACAATAGCAATCTGAGCTCAGAAGCAGGCCGTGCCAGTTTGGAAACGGGGTGGAACAGAAGTCGAACATGGCACCAGGACAGGAACAGGGGCGAGCAGGCAGAACTGCAGGGAACTGGAAGGGGAAGGCAGCACCTCCAGTGAAGCGAGCTGAAGGGGTTGAATAAGCAGCACCGTGGCACAAAATGAGCAATTAGCTCTTAAAAGGCGGGAGGGGGCAGAGATGCACCTTGACAAAGCGCGGGGGGGGGGCGACAAGTTCTTGGGGCAGGGGCCTGGTAGGATCAGGAGAGCTCGCTGTGCTGAAGGGTGGCAACTATAAACCCCCGAGTTTCCAAGGAGATACATGAGCGGGAAAATGCAAAGGGCAAGAGCTGAATGTCAGGAGAAAGCTGAGAACGGAGTGGTATGGGAATGATCTCTGGGGGGGAGAGGGAACCCCATGAGGCCTCTGGAAGTGTCTTGCGGATACGTCCGAAGCCAGGAAGAGAAGCTTACATAGGAAAGGGTGCGCGATTTGTTCTTCGTTCCTTCCTTCCTACATCATTAAAATATCCACTACTTTCATCCCCTCATAAGACCCTCAAAAGCGCCTTGCTGGATCGGGGCAAGTTAATCCAGGATTCTGTTTACACAGTGGCCGATCAGCTCCCCACAGAAAACCCACAAGCAGGAGAGGAATGCAACAGCACCCCCCCCATCCATGTTCCCCAGCAAGTAAGTAAGTGCTCCCTGCCTACGGTAGCCAGAGACACCGCAGTAGGATCGCTCCACAGAAAGCAAGCGCAAAGTTTCCGGCGGGGGGATGCAGTGCGCCAGGTCATGCGCCCGGCTTTATGGGATCCTAGAAGCGAGAACTTCCCAGGCACGGAGGAAGAGAAGGAGGCGGCATGGACCCTTTGGCCACGCGGGGCTTGCGCGGGCTGCAAGGACAAAGCGGCGACGGGTGGAATGGCGGGGAGCGCGCTCAGGGGAGCCTGAGAACTCGAGGGCATCAGCAGCCCCGTCCTAGTTCCGTTTGGTCCAGGCTCAGCAGCAGAAACATCCCTTGCTTGCCACTTCTTAGGAGAGGCTCCCAACTCCTGCTTCCTTGTGGAAACACATGGCGCGGCCAGGCTGCAGGCAGAACTTTTTCCTCGCTCTCTCCCTTCCCTGGAATTCCCGCCGGCGAAGCTGCGCCACCCTCCCACTCGCAAGCTCTGCAGGACACTGAGGGACTCTTGCTACTGCAAACTTGCTCGGAGCTACTGGCATGGCGCGCGCGCATGGAGGGGGGGGCGCCGTGCCCCGACCCGCTGGCTCTCCGTCCACACTCGAGTCCTTCCGTGCCCCCAGGTCCCCCCAAAGTTGGCGAAGGGACCATACACGCGCACGCAGAGTCCTCTTCCCCTCTTACCTTTGGGGTTTGTCCAGCGGGCTCCTTTGTGCCTCCTAGTCCCACATTGTCACCCGGAGAGGCGTCTGTGACAACTGGGAGTGACATCAGCCCGGAACAATGAAATCAAATGCTTGACAGTCGAGGGAGGTGCAGGCCGAAGCCTCGGGACGATTCTGCCTCCCCCCACCCCCACCAATCCCGCCCAGCGCGCCCCCCCCCGCCTCCCTTGCGCGCTGGCTCCCTCCAGGATCCAATTACAGCGGATAAAGGAGACACCAGGGGAACAATGCACACTGGGTAAGACCATCTGCCAAGGACAGGGACATTCCACCCCCCCCCCCCCCGCGCGCGCTTGCAATGCGGACCGCTCTCGCGCCTTTGTATTTTGTGCTCTTTTCCTGGAAGCCGAGGCGCGGCCGCGCCAGCCTGCTGGAGTGCGCCCATCATGGGCAGCGGCGGGGAAGAGCAGGAGGCTGGACGGACCTCGCCGCCCCGGTTCCCGGATTTCATCTCCCTTCTTTTCCCTTCGCTTGCTTTCTCTTAATTCGCGTGCACAAACTCCAGGGGACTTCGAGTTGCTCCTCAAGAAGCCTGACTTTCTGGTGGGGTCAGAGATCATCGTAGCCTGGCTTCCCTCCGTGGGGTCACTCTGAGGTCGCTGTGAGTTTGCTGCGAGTTGTGAATTCTGCCGACCCGAGATGTTAGACCGGGTTCACACCTAAGGACAAAGCCAGCATATGGGCTGAGTCCATCATTCTAAAGGGAGAGAGCCGCAGGGGCTGTTTCCCACCATCTGAGCTTGCCTAAATCTGGATTTACCTGAATCTGGATTGTGAGCTGTCAGTAAATTTAACAGTGAATACAATTGTTTAAAATGCCTTGCAAGTCAGGGCTGAGGAATTTGTTTCCCCCAAATGCCATGGGATACCAACTCCCATCAGTCCCATCCAACATTACCAGTGATCAGGGACAATGGTACTGGTAGTCCAACAATATCTAGAAGGCCAAACATTCTCCTACCTGGCTATGAATAAAATCTTTTATATCTGTCAAGGGTCCAGAAATAATCCATCAACTAGGTGTGTGGGTGGTGGTGGAGGGAACCACTGCGTGGAAGCTATGTATTTAACACATTTACAATCTTTGGAGTACACATACACAGGCACACAGGTATTCTGTCTTACGACTTTTGCAGCCTCATGCCAAAGAAGGTGTGTGCCCATTAGTCATAGTGATTGTGCCCTCTGGTGAATAGTGTGCTCCTACGAAATTCAAATAAAAGGGTTTTGTCTTTTTCTTTAGAAGCTCTATACCCTTTCCATGGGTCAAGTTTTCCTATTATCAACAGTGTTTATAGGCTAGCCTATTACAGAGTTTTCAAGATGACTCACAAAAAGAAGTTCCCTAGTGTAGCACAGCCTGTGGTGGCCTTTGGCTATGAGCAATGAAGTCTGACCACTGGAGCAATTCCATTAAGCTGATTCACACAGATAAAAGGAAGTCCTTTTTCACCTGGTGCATAGTTATTCTATGGAATTCACTTTCACAGATGTACTGATGGCCACCAATTTGCAGGGGATTGCACAAACTCATGGAGGATAATGCCATCAGTGGCTACTAGTGCTGATGGTGATATGCCACCTCCTGTATTAGGAGCAGAATGCCTATGTGCACCAACTGCTGGGGAAATTGGGCCAGAAGGTGCTGTTGCACTCATGTCCAGCTTGTTGGATCCTGTGGGCAGCTGGTTGGGCATTGTGTGAAAAGAATTCTGGAGTTGGTCTGACCTGGTATGGCTTTTCTCACGTTCTTATTGAAAGATTCAGATAGATAAAGCAGAGACTCATCCAGAGCCTTATGAATAAAAACAGCACCTTCAATTTGGCTTGGAAACAGACTAGGAGCCTGTGAAGAGAGCAAAGCACCAATATGATGTTATGCTCTTGCTCAGTCCATGTATGCAGCCTTCCTAGCATATACTGAACTAAATGAAGTTTCTGGACCATTAAAGGCAACCCCATGCACAATAGATTGCAGGAGCCATGGTTAATGCTTGAGGGCTAAACTGACAGTGCAAGTGTTGCAATATGAATTGACTGAGAAGGCATTCTTTAAGTGAGTCCATCATTGCTTCTTGCTATCCTTAAGCTAAAGCACATCACTGTGCTGAAGAATGAAATTGTCATGCTGTTTTTAAGTTATAAATTTAGGCACACAAAGCAAAAATGCAGGAAGTCGCTGAGTGAAGATGCTTTAGGCCTCACAGTCTGGTAGAGTTACAGCACAGCAATTCCGCCAAGAAATCTCTTAGTCCATACCTCCCCTGAGCATGAAAATAAATCCTGGCACTCAGGCATCACCAGGGATGCAGCAGGAGTGGAGCAGGCAGCAGCTGGACAGACAGCAAGGAAGAGAGTGCATTGAGTGATGATGAGCAGGGCAGGGCAAATGGACATAGAGTGCAAGAAATCAGGGTAGTCCATCAGTAGTCTATTTATCATTCAGCTCCCAGCTGTGCCACATGCTCTGTGTATCACAGGGAGCTGTTGTAGACCAGGTCAAATTATCTCTGCTTGGCTGCCAGCCAGCCAGCAGCTCTCCAAGATCTCTGCCAGGGGTCTTCCCTGATCCTTTTAACCTGGGGGTGAACATGGACCCTTCTGCATGGAATCTGCCCCTCTCCTGGTCATCTGACCAAATTGTTTACCGTGCAGACCCTTTTCTAGGTAGAAATGAATACATTTCTTCTCCTGAGGGGTTAAAGCAAAGTGTCTCCTTTTCTCTGTAAAAGCAGAAAACAGCAGATTTTAGTTGCATCAGAATAGCTGGTGTTGGAGTTGTCCTAAAAAAAGCTATAGTTTTATATTTATTTATTAAAAGCTTTTGTATGGCGTCCTATTATACAAGATCTCAGGACGGCTTACAATATTTAAAAAGACAATTAAAACAACAATTTCAATAAATAATAAAACAGAACAAAACAATAAATCACAAATCAAACAGAGCGACTATACTTAAAAACTATTAAAGTTTAAAATACTGTTTAAATAAAAAGGTTTTGGCCTGGTGCCGAAAAGAGTATAAACTGGGCACCAGGTGTACCAAGTTCTATATTTTGGAAGAGAGAAATCTTTGCCTCCCTTCCTGAGCCCCCACCCCCAATCTGCAAGGTTTTTTCTATTCAGGTTCCTTCTGTGGGGAAAAGGAGATGAGTCCCAGAATATGTAAATTATTCACCCACTGGCTAATTGCTCTCAAATGCAGCAGGGGAATGACACCATGTAACTAGCTCAAATATTCAAACACAGGGTGTCATTATCTTCCTGCAATTTCCTACCTCAGACTGTAAAAAGCAAATATTAAAACCTGATAAATTCTGTAAATTCTGATTGTTTTATTTGGTATCTGTCAGTCAAGATCTTGAGGCATCATGATGTTTTTCCAATGTTTCCCTGATGATTTCTCAACATTTCTTTGTTGTCCTTGTGTGCTTCAAAGTCTCATCCTCCTCCCTGCCATGCATATATTACACCAACTCCATAAAACACTCTGTGTATGTTCTGTTTCCTCACAGTTAGTCTTAAACTGGCCAGCCCTCAGCACTGTTAATTTAGGAATTCCTGTTTGCTGTTAATAAACTGTTGGATGTTGACTGCAAGTTCCATTTTGGATCCAGACATTCCTGCTTTGCAAGTCTGAAATCCTGAGACTGGGAACACTACTGAGAAAATGATAACCCACCTCCTTCAAAGCAATATCTCTTTTTTTATAAAATGCCATTCTGAGATTGAGATACACAGACACAGAGGTATGGGACAAGAAGGCAAAGATTTTGCTCATACTAATTCTTGTTAGTACAAAACCAACACTGAAACCAACACAAATACCTTGTGCCCTCTTGGTCAGAAGCATTACAAATAATTAAGTGAGTGACAAGGAATTTGTAAGTACAGCTTAGCAAAATCAATGATTTTTTTCCTTCTGCTGTTGCACAAACATCAATGGAATAAAGCAAAACTACATGCTGTTGATCACAGCCAAATGGTGATTTTTCTCTGCTTGCACGTGTTCCTTCTATAAAATAGCAATAGGTTTCCCCTGATCCCACAGGAAGATTTGAGGTGCTCTTCTATTACAGCAGCCTCCCCAATCTTGTGTGGCCCAAAGCATTACCCCCAACCAGCATGGCCAGTGGACGGGGATAAAACACCTGGAGGGCACTGGACTGGGGAAGGCTGTATTACAGTAACAGAGGCCGTACCACAGCCATATATTTCATTGGTCCATCAGCTGAGTGAGTCCTCCAGCCTAGCTAACTGTCTGCAGTAGAGAACAGGAGAAGAATGAAACCTGATATGAGGTGAACTCAGATGCTTAGCATCCAGTCTTAATGCAATTGCCACTAGATGTATCGCTCTATTTTAGTTTAATATTGAGTTGGAAATGGCATCAGAAAGAATGATATTCTGCTGTTTCATGCATGCACGTTAACATAGAAACAAAGTAAGTCAGAAGGGGCCTCCTGGGCCATCTAGTCTGACCCCAGGCTCTAACCAGCTCTGCTCACAACAGGCCTACCATGTGTATGTCTAGCCTATCCTTGAACACCCTCACCGATGGGGCCTTAACCACCTCCTGTGGAAGCCCATTCCATACCCTTGGGGTCCTAACTGTCAG
This sequence comes from Varanus komodoensis, assembly GCF_004798865.1. Classification (NCBI taxonomy): domain Eukaryota; kingdom Metazoa; phylum Chordata; class Lepidosauria; order Squamata; family Varanidae; genus Varanus; species Varanus komodoensis. Next base: position 5,318,575 of record NW_025336346.1, read on the forward strand.
GAAGTACTTCCTGGCATCCAAATTAACCTTGGTTCCTTGAGCTTTGCTCCATTGGAGCGCGCCCTGCCCTCTGCAGGGGAGAACAGGCCTCTACCCACCTCTGTGTGACACCTCCTCACATACATATATGACGCCCACAGATCCTCTTGGAGTCTCCTCCAGGTTGAAAAAGCCCAGTTCCCTCAGTCTCACCTCATATGGCTTTCCCTGCAAACAGCCACCATCCTTGTGGCCCTTCGCTGTATCAATTCCAACCAGGCTATATCCTTCCTGTAATGAGGGGCCCAGAATTGAACACAAAACTCCAGTTGCAGGCGCACCAGAGTTGTATAGAGTGGTAGTAATACCTCTCTCAATCTAAAAGCCATGCTTTGGGCTATGCAACCAAGGGTGGCGTTTGACCTCATGACTGTCGCATCACACTGCAATGTTTAGCCAGCAGTCAACCAGCACCCCGAGGTCCCTTTCACAAGTGCTGCTCTCCAGCCACTTGTCCCCTAACCTGTACTTATGACAGCTATTCCTATGCCCCAAGTGCAAGACCTTGCACTATCCACACTGAACGCCATCCTGTTGTCTCCTGCCCACTTCCATAGTCTGTCCAGATTCTTTTGGATCTGGAGTACCTGCTCCTCAGTTGTGGCCACAGATGATGTTTTAGTATCATCTGTGAATTTGATCAGCAGACTGTTCATTCCTCCTCCTTTTAATCACTTGATCACTGCTGCACAGTTAGGATGTGCAGGCATGAATGAGTCTTCACAGTCCAATGGGTATCTTGTGCCAACTGATATCACCACAAATA
>NW_025336346.1:5319479-5559271 GCF_004798865.1 Varanus komodoensis
TGTTGTCTGAACCCAGACAAGGCAACAAACCATGGCAAACAAGGCACAATTCATAACTGAACAATAAACCATAGGTTCTCATGAGCTGTTCAAAGTTAACAAGTCATGGCTTCCCAGTATATTTGAACTCAGACTACATGATAACCCACATTTCAGCCGCAGCTCACAGTTCAGTGACAATCCACAGTTGAATGTGGGTGATTGTATTCTCTAAACCTAGCCTCAAGGGCAGTACAGTGGTACCTTGGCTCACAAACTTAATCCATTCCAGGACTCTGGTCGTGACCCAAATTGGTAATGACAAAGAGTATTTTTTACTCGCAAACATTTGATGCAAAGTGACAAAGAACAACAAAGATCGCAGCCATCTCCCCACCCCCAGCAACCGTGCAGGGGGGGTAGGGGGAGATGGGCATGATCGCGGGCGCGCTGGGGGGAGGCAGGCACAGGCGTGGGGGGGTGGGGGGAGGTGGGAGCAGGCGCACTCGTGCAGGGAACACGGGTGCAATCGTGGCCATCTTCCCCCCAGCACGACCGAGATCATGCCTGGCGCGCTTGCAATTGTCACCCGATGCAGAGTTTGTGACCTGGGGCAAATTTTTTATTAAATTTCTGTTCACGACCCAATTTGGTCATGAACTGAGGCATTCGTGAGCCAAGGTACCACTGTATTCCCTTTCTGTATGTCTGGGGACAACTGCAGTCCAGGAACGGGTTCAGTGCTGCTTTGCTAGTATTGGTAAAGGGAATGGTGTGAACTGTTCAAACTGTTTTGCAATTTGCAGGCAAGAAAAACAAAGGCACCATGAAGGAAAATGCAGCTGCATTTGCTCCACAGCACCCAATAAGCAAGGCAAAGTCAGCGCAGTATAACAGACAAGCCTTTCAGCCTTGGGACTGGAGATCACAGGTTTCTTGTGTGGAAAAAATGGAGCAACAAATGTATCCTGTCTTGAGCCCCCTGGAGAAAGTGTGGAATGCAAATGTCTGAGCAAATAAATGTTGGCCTGCTCATTTCTCCCTGAGAATCTTTGGTGCAAACACTGCCTAGCAAGGGGCTTGTAATTTGACGGAGCAATAAGGAAAAATGGAGATGGGAAAGGCAAGAATGTGGGGAAAGCACAAAATGAACATTGAATTTCAGAATGGGGGGACCGGCTGCTACACAATCAGTTTAAGGTCTGCCTACAAATGGCCAAATAAAATAGCATTGTGTGTGTCCAAGTAGCCATTGGAAAGAGTCAAATCCTGCACCATAATAAAAAGCAGAACACAAAGCTTCTTGTCATATCTCTCTGCTAGGATTGTGCAGCCTTCAGTTTAGTATGTCCCAAGAAAGAGCAGGGAAAGCTAGGTGCTGATGAGGAGAGTGTCAAGTGCACGAAGGGGAAAATAGCATGAAAAAGAGTAGAAAGAGAAGTGACCAAAAGACCACCTAGTTTAAAGTGTCATCTATGCTCTCTGACTCTCTCTCTCTGTCTGGGTGCTTCCAGATGAGGCTTTTATCCTGCAGTCACCCTACTGCAAACAAAAAATGTTATGGGCGATGCAGAAAAAGCCGTTTTCTATGTGCAGCCCTCCTGTATTTTTCCACTACTGCTCTTATCAGAAAAAAATACATCAAGGAGGAAAAGACAACACAGTGCCCACTGCCTTTTGGCTGGTGATATTGGGAGTCTTGTTTCTGGAAATGAGTACCTCCCGTATACACACGTAGGCACACCTTGCACAGTCTATATCACCGTCCTTCAAACAGAGAAAAGGGGCATCATAGGAAGGTACTCTGAGAGCACTTAGATTTGCTCACCCCAGGCATGGCCTTACAGAAACAAGTAAAACCTAGAAGATCCGTTAAAAATCTGCCCTGGATGAAAACTCCTTCCCAGCCCAAGTGTGGCAGTCAGAAAATGAGCGGGAGAGAGCAAAAGCCAGCTCCTGCCTACTAAGTCACCCCAAAGGGAATTCTCTTGAGGTATCCTTCCATAATACCAGGCCACAGCGACACCGGCTGACCAAGGGAAGGTGTGTGGGGGACTCCTGCCAGCCCCGCTCGCCCGCAACTGAACCAGAGCAGAGATCTCCAGCAGAGAAGAGAGCAAGCCGGCTGGCTGCACCATCCAGCAATCAGCAGCACAGCCTTGGCGGAGGAATGTGAGGCTTGCGTGGGATGAGATAAAAGCTACACAGTAATCCGAGCTGCTACCAGCTACCCAAACAAAGTCACTGGGTGCAACGGAGCACATTAACAGATTGTTGTGAGTGCTGCACGACAACTGCTCCAAGGCAGGGAGGGGTGAGCTGGCAGGGGTGACACTGCCATTGTTGCCTCTCTTCTTCATGGGTACATTGAGGGCCTCATGCCAAACACCTGTTGGGGATTCAAATGTGTCAGCACTACTGCACCTACTGTAAGGTAGGGGCTTAGCCTGATGGGAGGGAGGAGCAGAGTCCCTTCCAGGTGAGGCTTTGACTGTGCCCTCACCTGGCCCATTGGGAGTTTCTCAGGGGAGGGCTTATCCAGCCATTTGTGACCCTCCTATGTTTTCCCACAGCATTTCCACCATTTTCCTTACCAGAAACAAACTCCAGTATAAACAATAAGGGAAAGCTGGAGTAACAAGAGGTCACCGTTGGATTGATTGGTCATGCGAGGCACCTTCCACCTAGAAGCTCCCACTGGCAGGAGAAATGTCCCTTTGTCCGTGAAAGAGGGTCAGAGACAGATGGGTGGCCAGCCAGAGCTTCTTCGAAGCTGATGAAGGACACAAGGCATCTGGACTTGGCACGCTCCATCCCATTAAGCACAACAAAAGTGAGAGGCATGAACCTATGTTTTGTTCTCAAGAATAAGCTCAATCACAGCAAAAGGGCAATCAGCCCAGAGTACACAGCGGACTCCCGTTTTACACAGTGAGTGCTGATTGGTACATTTGAGTACAGGTGGTTCCCACACTTACCTGGGAGGCTGGGCTACTTGAAGCTTGGGCTGGGAGCTCTGGGGGGAGATTTCTCAATCCCTGGCTGCATGGAACACTCTGATATACCTCGCTGATGCTTAGGGATGTGACCAGCCTGCCCAGGCTTAATGCCAGCCAGCCAGGCGTGTCCTACACTGAGAAGGAAAGGGGGAAAGCATGAGCATCAGACTGCAGGCAGTAGACCCCTGGCTCTAGCTGGCTCCGCTCGCGACATGCCTACCATGTGCATGTCCAGCCTATCTTTGAACACCCTCACCGATGGGGCCTCAACCACCTCCCGTGGAAGCCCATTCCATGCCATAGAGGTCCTAACTGTCAGGAAGTATTTCCTGGCATCCACCTTGAATCTCGGTTCCCTGAGCTTTGCTCCATTGGAACATGTCCTGCCCTCCACCATAGGAGAGTAAGTTACAAAGAAGTTCAAAAAAATACCATGCAGTAAAAATAGTCCAGATTACTAAAATCAATTTCAGACAAGAAAACCAAGAGCATGGTAAAACAATTCAGCATTAAAAAGGGAGACAGAACTTTAAGCTCTTGCGCGACTCCTAAAAGAGAGGCTATGTTCGCCTATTGTGGTACATCAAAGCTTGAAAAAGGGAGGTGGGGGTAAAGATTGAGGGAAGCAAAAAACCCAGCTTTTTCAAATCAGAAAAATTACCCTGTCTGATCACATAAATATACATTATTTGCCACTGGTGAGTAGCAAAGTTTGCCCTTTTGTATCAAACGTTGCCTTTCTAAAAGGCACAGTTCAATTCCTCCTTACTCTGACAGAAAGACATTGCTAGCAACGGTGGTCACTTATGCATCACCAAAAGAGGACAGAAGATAACATATTTGCGTAAAATTTGCATGGGCTGAGAAAAAGGGGCAGATTTAGAAATAGTTACTGTAATTCAAGTAGAAATCCAAACCATTTTACCTTAATGGAAAGACTGTGAGCTGGTCTTTCTCAGGCCACTCTCCTGCTGTGATGATGGGAAATTTCAAGGCTCCTTCTTCGTGGTTTTATCTTTAAATCAGACCTGAACTAGGCAGCCCCGAAAATACAGGATGCCTTCTGTCCTTTATAAAGTTGGACATGGGCACCCTGTATGCAGGACCCTGGCTGGTGTAGGGCAGTGGCTAAGAGCCTGACCTTGAAATGTGCGCAGGAGGATATTTACTGGTTAGGTGGCTCTAGTTCAAATTCTAGCTTATTCCAAGGCTGTTGTGCAGGCTCCTCAGACAATCCAAGGCGAAATCCTTTAAGCACTTAGGACAAGCATGTCTTCATAGGAACAAAATCACATGGACACTTGTATGGTACATATATGTCACTTCCTGGTTCAGCCAACATGTGCTCGGCTTGTTCTTTATTCTCTGTCTCACTTCTAGCCATGACATAATCATTTTGTGCAAGGCACCAGCATTGATCGTGTCTTCAGCCTGGGGCTCCAGCAATTTACTTACTGTGCCACCAGTGCTATGGTCCTTCTCAACAGTCAGATAGACCCGGCTCTGTGAGTGGGGAGTGCCTTCCAGCTCGCAGCACTGGTATGAATCGTTTTAGCTGACCCCACAGCCTAAGGATGGTCAATTGGCCTCAGAAGCCTGAAGAGAACCACCAGGCTCTATAAAACACATGGTTTCAAGCCAGCTCCTCAATTCTGAGCGACTTCTTGCTTCAAGTAATGAGGCAGCTCCCTGCTTTATCCCACCTGTCAAACCTGGATCTGACTTTTAGCCAATATCAGTGACTCCATCTCCTGCCTCTAGCCCATGTGTTCCCAGCCTACCTCTGTCAGAATTGGGGCCCGCCTTTAGCCTGCTGCACTGCCAAACCTCAGGCCTGTCTAGTATCATGCGAGGATCAGATCTCGCTTAATATCACAGGAACATAGTAAGTTCTCCCATTCAACCAGATAATTGTTCAATCTAAACTAGCATTGTTGGCACAGATTAGCAGGAGCTGTAGGGGGTTTTTCTGCCCTGCTAGAGAGGCCAGAGATCAGTGGTGAGACCTTTTGCATGCAAAGCAGGTGCTGATCCATTGGGCAGTGGCCCCAGTCTACCAAGGTTGCGTGCTGCATGAAGGATTTCATTCTGAGATACAAGAGTAATAATTAAAGACGAGGTTTCTTTTTCTGCCCACCACCTTCTATTTAGAGGCTCCATAGGCAATCCAGAAAGAACAGGGTTTTCTCTCAACAGCTGTTGATACCTGGCATGAAGAACATAAGAAGAGCCCTGCTGATCAGACCAGTGGCCCATCTGGTCCAGCTTTCTGTTCACACAGTGCCCAACCAGGTGCCCACAGGATCCCACAAGCAGGAGACGGGTGCAACGACATCCTCCTACCCAGTTTCCCTAGCAACTGGTGTACATGGGCATTCTGCCTTTGATGCCAGAGGTAGGACACAGCCATCAGTGCTAGAAGACCTGATAGCCTTCTTCTCCATGAATTTGCCCAGCCCCCTTTAAGGCTTTCCAAGTTGGTAAAGTCAGGGCAAAATGAGCAAAAGCTCTGCCGTAATATGGCTGCTAAAAGCCTGATGCTGTAAGAACAGCTTTAGACTTAACACGGGATTCCTGACCTGATTAGGAATCCATGTTACAAGTCTTGCTTCCCTGGTGCACCCTAGAAATGCTAATGATTGCCTGTTCTGTTCAGGTGCACTCTTGGCTATGCCAATTGTTCATCCCTCCTGAAGGTTCTTTTTGTATTGTATTGTCTTAATCCCATTCAACCCTTTTGTTTTACCCTCATATGCCTCTCCCATACCTTGCCCCCCACCTGATTCCCCACCCTCCCTCCAAACTGTGTATGTAACTGATAGGTTATAAAAGCATCTTGTACAGACTCCATCTTGGCAGTCCCTTCAGGGTCTACCTACATGCCACATATATTTCCTGTATGTCTGAATAAACATTAAGTGTTCTTTTGCTTGTACACCTACAGCAGACTCTCCTGGAGTTTCTTTCTTTCTTTGTTTCATTCTTGTCTTGTGGTCATGACCACATTGTGTGGAAGTAAATTCCATGGTTTAATTATGCACTGTGTCATGATGGACTTCCTTTTATCTGCCCCGAATCTCCTACCAGTCCATTTCATGGAATGATCCCAGGTTCTAATATTGCGTGGGAGAAATATGTCTCCCTCTCCACTTTCTCCATGCCATGTGTAATTGTGAACACTTTCTTTGTCTTGCCTTGCTCACTTTTTTTCTAAGTTAAACAATCACAGTTGCTGTGGCCTTTCCTCATTGCTCCAGCCCTGCCATGATTTTAGTTGTCTTCTTCATCTAGAACTGAGAAGACCAGCGAGGCCTAAGAGTACATCAGATGTTGTGCTGCCACTGTCTCTGTTGTTTGTTCTGTGGTCTTTGGGTACGTTCCTATAAGACACACTCCTCTCACCTTGAAGCCACTACACATATGGGTCCACTCCCCATTCAAATTGCTTGATGGACTTCAATTGGTGCTGGGCAGGGGTGCAGTAGGGAAACTGGGGCCGTCTGCTCCAGCCCCCTACAAAGCAGGGCTCCCCATGTATAACCGGGTTTGAAACACACATGCAAAGGAATGGCTTAGGTGATTGAAGGTAGACATCTAGTGTGAATTTCTTTTGCTCCTTCCCTAAAATGTTTCATTGATAAGTGGAAAGGGGAAGACCTGCTCATTAGCTAGGCCTGCAACTGTAGGATACTGTAAAACTATGCAGATACCAGTCTGAACCAACTGGTACTGTAAACTGCCTGTGTTGGGATGGCGATTGATATAAGATTAGCTTGTGGCTTGCCCAGGTCAAGCAGACCAAGGTTACAAGGTTTTTCATGGCAGTTCCAACAGAGAAGGGTCTAGAAGTGATATGAAGCCAGGCCTCCAGCAGAAATCTCAGGTCTGGCAGAGATGCTGAAGGACTCGCAGGCAGGCCACATCCAGACGATATATGAGGCACTGACCAAGCCTCAAGGCACTGGTAGGAGAGCCAGTTTGGAATTCGGAGGAGACATTTAGGAGAGGAGGTCAGCCTGGCTGCAATTCCTTTGCCCCATGTAAGAAAAAGTAAAGTTCATCTCTGTGCCTGGGGCATCAAAAAGCAAAGACCAGGAGGCTGAAGCAGCTCAAGCTGAAAAGGGGAAGCAGGCACTGGAGCAATTTGGATGGGTGGTGGAAGGAAATACAGAGGCTGGAAGTGGAATGGGTGATGCAGCTTGTAGTGGAGCAGGAATATTCTGGCTGCTTGTTTCTTTGTTTGTTTCATTTCTATTAGTCACCTAATAGCCAAGGCTCTCTGGGCAGTTAACAAAAATTAAAAACACACAAACAACAACAAAAATAACATAAGGCAATAAAACCACAGCAAGTGCAAGTGAATCAGCACAGAGACATAAGAGTGGTGCAGGATAAAAAGCGATATTAAAACTAAAAGTGAAACTGTTAAAATATGGAGAGAGGGGGAGTTTTCACCTGGTGCTGAAATGAATACAGAGCAGGCACCAGGCACACCTCTTTGGGGACCTCGGTCTATAGCTTGTGTGCCACAATCGAAAAAGGCCTTCTCCTGGTAGCCACCCACTTGACTTCCTTTGGAGGGGGCTCCCAGAGAAGGACCCATGATGATGACCTCAGGGTCTAAGCAGGTACATAAGGAATGAGGTGTTCCTTCAGATAACCTGGCCCATAGCCATCTGGGGCGCTGGATGGTAAGACTAGCACTTTGAATCGGGTCCAGACTTCAACTGGCAGCCAATGCAGCTGGAAGAGGACTGACATAATATGATCTTGGAAACCAGTCCCCATTAACAATCTTGCTGCCCTGTTCAAAGCTCCACCTACAGCACATTGCACTAATCCAAACAAGAGGTTACCACTGCATGGATTACTTACTATAGCTAGGCTATGTCTGTCCAGATAGGATTTCAGTTGGTAGATCAGCTTAAACTTATAAAAGGTTGTCTATGCCACCGAGTCCACTTATACCTGAAGTGACAGTTCTGGATCCAAGAGCACCCCCAAACCATAAACCTTGTCCTTTAGGGTGAGTGCAACCCCATCCAGAACAGATTGAATGTCACCCAACTGGACAGACAAAGCACCTACTAACAGCACCTCCATCTTTTCTGGACTGAGTCTCAGTTGGTTGACCCTCATCCAGTCCACTTGCATGCTGAGACCCTGATTCGGAATGGCTCTTGCCTCACCTGGGTTTGATGAGAAAGAGTGGGAGAGCTGAGCATCATCTACATATTGATGGTTCCTCAGCCCATTCCTCTGGATAACCTCATAGCATATGGGATAAAATGGAACCCTGCTTGAGAGCTGTGATGCAGCTGGCCTGTTCTGCTTTCTGTGTGGCCTCTCCCCAGATCTGGATAAAAATTGATCCATTTATCATTGCGGATTCTGCCATGGGATGCAGATGCAACCGTGTGACAAAGTGAAGAGTCACAAGCCCACTTATAGTCATTTTCAACATTATATACAGTGGAAAGATCTTGCAAATGTTCTTTCTGGGAAAGGAACTACTGATAATCTCTTGAAAATGCTAAACATTCAAAAAAGGAAAAGGGGCATAAAGGGGAAAAGGGGCAAGGTCCACCTGACATTACCCTGTGGCTCTCAGAGCGAAATTTGCCGTTCTAGAGATCACATTCCACCCTGCAATGTGATTAACTGTGGGCAGTCCCTTTCTGCTGCAAAGCGTATCATGCAACCAAGATCTGGAATCCACCTTGAAACTGATAAGGGGCATCTAAAGGTGAAAGAATACAAGCACATTGGCATTGTCAGCATGAGCATTCGTTGGCATGTGCCAATGAAGTACTAAATACAATGCTTGAGGAGGTGAGAAATGTTTGCCACTGTGGAATCACTGTGGATGGGTGCCTGATGTCTCACATGGTAAGGAGCTGGTGTTTATCGTACAATCTATACATGAAAACAATGGAAAATGAGAGGTTAACAGCCCAGAGAGCTTTGCCTATTGGTCAGTATAAAGATAGATAGATAGATAGATAGATAGATAGATAGATAGATAGGTGCAACAATGATTTCTGAATATGATGGAGCGTGTTAAAAAGAGAGGAGTAGACATCACAAAACTATTAAACGAAGTACTGTTGAATTCCATGCAAGTGATCTGTGCATGGAAGAATTCTTTCATGTGGTCTCTTAGCTTTGCACACAAATTCATGGGGTTTTTGCAGAGCGGCTCAACATTGCTCCTGTCCTGGGCCCCATTTAACCCTCTGGTGGCTCCAGCTTCAATGCCGCAACATTTCAGAAATGCCAGAATATTCTCCCTTTCCCTGAGGTGCCGTCAATCCCAGGGCTTTAGATCCCCGATATAGATAGATGTTTCTGACTGTGTGGGAATGACACCCACAAGCTGGCCAAGTCCCTGTCAGCAAATCCTCTGCCTAATAGGATCAAGTCTGATGTTTGACGGCCATCCCAGCCTTCTGCCAGTCAGGGCGCAGCATGATGATTAGAGTCCACCTCCGTACTTCTTACTGCTGGCTCCATCTGTCTGGGTTCCATCTGTAGAAAAGGAACACAAAAGAACAAGGCCAGGTGGCTCTGGCATAACCGTGCAGCTGAATTTAACCTGTCTCCCATCTGTCACTGGCCATTCATTTTGTAATCCCTGGGGCATTTGAAGGAATCTGTTTGTGCTTTTCCTCCTGGGGCTGGGCGTGCATTTTCCTCCTGAGGTGCAGGTTATCTAACTCCTTCTCATCCTGGGAATAAGGAGGATGGAGAGAAGAGTCCGAGCACAGATGACACAAGAAGATGGGTAAGCGCGAAGTCCAGAGTTCAGAAGTGGGGCGCATGTTCTCTGTGCAGCAGAAGGCGGGTTCCACCCCAGGCGTCTCAAGGGATTGTCTAAGGTTCTGGTCGCAATCTCTGCCTGAGACCCTGGGGAGCCACTGCTGGTCAGAGCAGGTATAACTGAGGTAGATGGATGTCTGATGTTGAGCAAGGCCGTCTTTCCCAACCTGGTGCTTTCCAGATGTGTTGGATTACAACTCCCAGCATCCTTCAGTACACAGAACTGTGTACTCTCACTGGCAGTAGCTCTCCAGGTAGAGATGCACCCTGCACATCAACCGCAGAGGCTAAGTCTCTTGTGTATCTAGGACCCTGCTGCCTTCCAGTGATCTAGGGTGTTTCATGTCGCTGGAAAGACTCAGGGCCAAAATAAAGGCATGCACCATGAAGTCTCAATACAGGTGTGCCATCCATTTACCAAAAGGTCAAAGGATTCCAGGAAAATGAGAAACCTTGCAAAATTCTGTTAACGAGAAGGAAAAACCATTGGTTGCTATTTACTGCCTCCTTGCTTACTCCAAATACCTTTTCTGTTGATCTAGCAACGAAACAGCACTGCCATCCGGAGTGTCTTGCTGGACGTCCTCTATCACTGGGGTTGAGAAACTGTGATGCCATTTGTTGCACTCCAGCTCCTATCAGCCCCAAGCAGCACAGCCAGTCTGGAAGGGCATATGTTCCCCAACCCCCTGCTTGATCATAAATACCCTGTGCCCCCACATGCCTTTTTTACAAAAGTATATTTTGGAGGTAGTTTTGGAAGCAAGTCCATCACTTCTGCCCTTGATGCAAGTCAGCCCCCAAGCTCAGGGGCTCGCAGGTACCCTGTATCCTGAGCAAGGCACCGCACAGGCCTCTGCCACACCTTGGGCTGTTTTTTATCTAAGCAGCAGCCTAGATAATGCACCAGGAGAGGGAGGCCAAATGCCAACAGGAACCTATGAAAGCCCTTGCCTCTCCCAGCACACCCCCATTTCTCCCCCTTGGGCATATGTGCGAGCTCAGGGGAGGCAGTCAACAAGGATCTTTCCACAAAAGGAATGCAAGAGGAGCACAGAGTGGCAGACCAAATGTGGTCTTATTGAATGTGTGCGCATGGGCACATGGGTCTGTTCAAAGTTGTTTTCTGATTATTCTGTGGGGGCAATGGAGATTTTATTCATTTAGTGTATGGCAATGGAACAATTTGCCAGGAGTCTACAATACTAATACAGAGATGTTTGGCTGCCTGCAATTGCTAGTTTGTTCTGTGTGTGCTCATGCGCTTATCCATGCACCACAGGGGGTAAACTAGCTCCACACACATGCAGACCAGCTGGTGTTCTGTTCCAGTCTTTGGCTCATCCGGGCTTCTTCCGCTGATTGTATCTTGCCTTGCATCTGAGCAGGTCCAGCACCAGCTCCTGACCTCACGAATGCAGCTAGCTTTTCCAACCGGAGCGGTACCCATTTATCTACTCCCAATATTACATGCTTTCAAACCGCTGGGTGGGCAGAAGCTAGAGGTGAACGAGGGAAGTCAACCCATCACAGTGCTGGGCTCGAACCACCAGTGTCGGCCATTCCTGGTTGACACATCCAGCATAATTAAGCTGCTGAGCCACTGCACCTCAATGGGAGAAACCATTCTACATGGAACAGATATTCCTTTCAACATGTCCACAATTCTTAGTCTGCTCCAAATTCCAGTAGCAAAAGGAGTCCTAGTGGCAAAGGGATGGTTTGTGGAAGTATGTCATCATCGCTGGTTTGGAAGAGAATGTGTCACGAAAAGCAGCAGAGGTACAAATCAATTTATTTGATCACGTTATCAGTTTTGACAAACAGTATATCATTCAGCAGGAACGCCTTTGAAATCTAGGCAGCACCTACACAATTGATTCCATTTGATTTAATTCCTTTTCCTGCTCCAGCCTTGTGCTTGGAAGCCCGCACTGTCTTTGTTAACTAGTGGTCCCTTTCACAATACCCATGAGAGAATGGCTCAGATGTGGAGCAGCCACAGAATATCCTCATTCTCAAAGCGGATGAGCAACAGCTCCTTTCAGAGTGCCTTGACCTTCTCCAAATGGACAAGGGAGAGTGCCTTGATATTTCCTCTATTGCTTTAATTATGGACAAATGATGTTGCCTTTTCCCACTGACCATTTATTAAACATCTAAGATGCTGCTGGAAACCACATCATTTTACCAGTTACCCTGGAATGGCAGGAGTTTCTCAGATTGTGTAGTCACAGGACTGGTTTCAAAGGAGAAGGTGGCACACAGAAAGGAGTAGCCCAGAGAATCTCCTGGGTACTCCTTTCTAAGTCCCCCAGTGAAACATCCTACAAACGGATGCTATCTAATGTTACAGAGGATGAAATCAGCATTATTGCTGTCACATTCCAATCGGTGTTCATCACAGAGTGTAGGGTTGCCTCTGGGTCCACCTTGTAGAGTAGTTTTGCCACTCCAAAGCAGAAAGAAGCAAGTTTGAACATAAACAAACAGCCTTTTTGTATACGTAACAGCCTGCCACGGGTTGATTGGCCCACAGTGCTGTTGTGCTGTGCTGGGTGTTTCTGGGCACCCAATCTGCCATGATTTGTTGTATTGTGTGAACCCAGGTAGCAGGGACTGTTGAGGGTTAAACAACATGGTTTTACAATTATTTGAAGGGTATCCAACTTCTTTCACCCAACAGGACAAGCCACGTTGGCTACTTCAGCACAATGCCAAAGCATCCGCAGGTAAATTAACCCATGGTGGGTTGTTGTGTCATTCGTACCAGCCCTATAAAATGTCAAATTGCTGAAGGGTCAGTGCTTGAGACTGTAGAGAGTACAAATTGTTCTGCAGGTCATTGTGGACTGCTTGGTTGGGGAACTGCATGTTCCCCTAGCTTTATTACATAATCTTAGCCAGCCCGTAGTGGCAGCTCTTTAGTCTTGTATTCATTTAATTATAAAGAAAAAAAATCAGCATCATATGTGAATAATGAGGAAAAGGGAAAGGTGGACTTCATGCTGGGAGAATTGCAGCCTAGGTCCCAATACATCCATCAGATCCCTACATCTGCATATGAACAATGAGAGTAAGAGTGACCGAATGCATCTCATGGTTAAAGAAGGAGAAATCAGGGCTGGTCACTCTGACTATGCAATGAATGAAACCTGAAGCAAGGGCCATGCTCCAGGTGCAGGAGCATCCATTTCCTAATCCGTCCTGTTTGGACAACCCAAAAGGAACAAAGCTCCTTCTCAGGTTGTTGAGAGAACTGGAGAAAGAGACCCTGTTACTCAGCAAGTGTAGGCCAGGAAGACAGACGGGAGAAGTCGGTGATCACAGATTGCTTGGGAGGACACAGAGCTGTCTGCTCTTCACTCAATGCTCTTCAGGAACTCTAGCAGTCCACGGTGCCACTCTTCCGGCTTGTCAAGGTAACAGGCATGGCCTGCCCCTTTCATCATCATCTCCTTGTGATTAGGCAAGTTCTTCAAGTTGCTCAGGCTCATCTCTCCTAGCTGGGTATCTTGGTCCCCATATACAATGAGGGCTGGTGTCTAAGTGGCGACAGAAAAGTAAAGTGTGGTTAAAAGCATACAACCTTACATGAAAGACAAGGATAGAGGCCATCTTCCTGTTTGCAAACATGACCCATTTGCATGGACGTATACCATAAAATTCAGGGACCATGTCTCCTCCTCTGGGTTCTCACATTGCATGGCTCCTTTTCCACACTGGAGTGAAGCCATGTAGTTGTCAGCTCCCTCCATGATCTACTGAAAGACGGTCAGCTGGAAAAGCTGTTCTTGGGGGTAATCTAGGCACACGTCCAGACAATGACTATCAATCCCATTTCTCTCATGCACGCATGCACGCACGCACACACACACACACACAGACACCCCTTGCATTTTGCAGGCCATAATGAGGACCAGAGCAGCCTTTTTCATTCAGTCAGTCAGAGAAAGGAAAATTGAGGGCAGGGGAAACAGGACTGCAGCGGCAAACCCCACCCCACACATTAGCTCCAGATAGGAAGTTACCCTGTTTACCTATGAGCAGTAATAAGTAAAAACTTTGCATATGCAGTGATGAAATTGGAAACAGTGTAGTCATCCATCACTCAGAGAGAGCCAATACATGTATAATCTGTACATGCTCAGGAGCATTGCACTGGCTCATGACAGTGCTTGAAAAATGCAACCGAAATTATCAAAGGGCTGGAAGAAGTCCACTATGAAAAAAAAAAAAAAGATGGGCAACCTGGTGGGAAGGAGAATCTCTCCCTCTCCCTCTCTCTCTCTCTCACACACACACACGAAATATATAAAATCACACATGCATAAAGTGGATAGGAAAGCACTTTTCTGCCTCTTCCATAATCCCATGAACTCGAATGGTGGGAGATTCAGGACAGATAGAAGCGAGTGCTTCTTCACACTCCACATACTTAAACTATGGAATTCATTTCCATGAGATGTCTTGATGGCCACCAGTTTGGATGGCTTTGAAAGCAGATCAGCCAAATGCATGGCAGAGAAGGCTATCAGCAGCTACTAGTCCTGATGGCTATGTGCCACCTTCCGTATCACGTGCCTCTGCATACCAGCTGCTGGAAGACATGGCTGCAGTTGCTCTCATATCTTGCTTCCCACAGGTAGCTGGTTGGCTACCATGCAAAGAGAATGCTGAACTAGGCCTGCAGCTGAATTATTATTATTACATTACATTTCCATATGTTGCCAAAACTTTCGAATGCAGTACAGTTCCTCTTACGTTCATATGCAATCCACATGGGTTCAGTTTCTCTTTACTAATATATGAAAAAAGTTTATATCTCATTGGTCATTGTAGCTGGCTCACTTAATGCCAAATGAAGAGTGCAGGATGCTGTCTTTGTGTCGTACATTTGGTTGTTCAGTGTTTATCCTGTTGTTAATTCAATAAATATAACCCCTGTTGGGCTGAGGAGGCCTCTGGGGAAGCCCTCCCAAAACTGTGAAAATGAGTCCCTTAAAATCAACCATCAGAAAACCAAGATAGTTGCTTTTGGCTGCAGGCCAAAGATCTAGTCTTGGTCGATTAATGGCCATCATATTGAACAAACCAATAGTTTTAAATATTTGGAGGAAGGCCTCGGGCTCCAGACTCCATCCAGCACAGTAATTATGCTGCAAGCTAAGGAGAAAGATCTGCAAACGGCATTGCCAAATTCCATCCAGTGTGTGTGTGTGTGGGGGGGGGGGTTCTTTTGTCCTTGCAGCTCTTAAACTTTATAAGGCAAAGACATTGCCCCAACTTTTATGGTTCCTTTATGGGACCAACCAGCTCATCTTTTCCTCCACAGGAAAGAGTCCAGTCTAAGTTTCTAAGAACTATTTTGCAGGTCCCTAGGTGTGTGTCAATTGCTAGGGTAAGCTTGGAGGCAGGCTGCATGAAATTCACAGCCTGGGTCTGTATTTTATCTATATATAAGTGGCTAAAGGGACATCTTAACTCACAAGGTCTTTTCCCCTTGGTAGTCTGTGATAACCTTCAGTCAAACTGGCTGAAGGTCATTCAGAGTCACTTGCAGAGAATTGGTCTCCCCACCCCCACCCCACTTCTTTCTTGTGAATTAGATCATACAAAAAAATTAGTCAGCTCAAAGATATGAAATGCCAAACTGATAATGCCGGCTTACAAAATGCAGTGGTACCTTGGCTCATGAACTTAATCCGTTCCAGGACTCTGGTCGTGACCCAAATTGGTTGTGAGCCAAGTTAAATTTCCCCATAAGGTTCAATGTAAATAAGGTTAATCTGTTTTATAACTATTTTTTTTAATCAGAAAAATGTGAAGGAAAGTGACAAAGAGCAACAAAGATTGAGGCCATTTCCCCCACCCCCCCAGCACAGCCAAGATTGCGCCCGTCATCCCTGCACGAACCCGTCATCCCAGCAGGGGAGAAGAGGGTGTGATAGCAGGCGTGCTGCGGGGAGGGGAGAGACAGGCGCAAACACGGGTGTGCTGGGGGGGGGGGGGGGCAGGCACGATCATACTGGCGGGGGGGGGGGATGGCCGAGATCGCGGTTGCACTCCTGTAGGAAAGAGGGGCGCAATCACGGGCGCGCTCCTGCAGGAAAGACAGGTGCAATCGTGGCCATCTTCCCGCCGCCCCCAGCATGATTGTGGCCATCTCCCCACTCGGGGAGGGGGGAGATGGCTGTGATCACAGTTGCCACCCAATGTGGAATTCGTAGCCTGAGTAAAAATTTTTATGGAACTTTTGTTTGCAACCCGATTTGGTCATGAACTGAGGTGTTCATGAGCCAAGGTACCACTGTATAAAAGTTAGGGTAAATGTTAAATACTCTGTAGAACTGGCAAGCTACTCGATATCATTGGAAGCAAAAGGGGATAGAAGGGCTTTTACTCTCACCCAGTGCTTTGCTCTTCCTTCCACCATTTTCAAAGGCAAGTACAAGAACATCACATTTAGTGAAAGACTTTGTACTTGCCAGACAAAGGAGGTTGAGACCTTGGAATGTATGTTTTTTTCATGTCCGTATTACAACCAGGCACGTAATGAGCTGATTATTCTGCTCTTTCAGGAAAATCTGATTCTTTCCGAAAAAGCTAAACTTTTCTTCTATCAGATAAAGATGCTAAGATCATGTATCAAGTAGCCAGTTTCTGCAGGGTAATACTGAGGTTAAGAAAATATTATGCTATTTAGCTATAAATCTATACATTTTGAACATTTAAACTGTAGAGAATTTCAACAAAAGTTTTATTAGTATTACCATTATGTTCCTGTTTGTGGGATTCGTTGCTTGCATTTTTGTCTTTTATTCATTTTAAATTATTATTTTAATTGGGTAATGGAAAATCATTGTTTAATCTGTTATGCTGGCCCAAAAGGTTTATGACCATAATAAATAAAATTAAAATAAATGAATTCAATAAATATATCCAATTATTAGCAGCAGAGGAATGATTCTGTCTTGGTCACAGTACAATGGAAACTTCTTCTATGTTTGCAGAACCCCACAGTCTTTACAGCAGTGATATTCCAGATTCGCAGGAGTACAGGGAATTCCCACTGCTGTCAAAGCTATTGTTTTACAGTGTCATCCCAGCTAAATAAAGTTTGCAGGTCACATCTGAAGGGCAACAGCATGCAGGGGAGACTAATATTACGAAGAGGCTAAGATTCAAAAGTGAGGAATCTGCAGAGGGGTCGGTTCAAGTGTTCTGCTTTACAAGAGGCATGGTAAACCAGTATTTTAGAAGGTAGGGAATGCTCAGGGATTTACAGCAGTTAAATGTCCACTTTCCTCTGCTCCTGAAGCTGCGTTTTCCTCTGAGTAAAGAATTAGAAATATGCTTATTTACTGGTTTACATGATGGGGAGATTTTTTGTCATGGCAGTTCTCAATTCTTCCTGGCCTGGAATAAGGAGAGTGATGTGGCAATAAAAGAAAGCTATTCTCAATATTTTAAAAATCCTTTATGAAACTACAGCTGGTCAAAGCAAAGAGAAACAACCCAAGGAATTCTGTTTCTGACTGCAGGCCTGAATACAGAGCTGTTTGGCCTCTTTAGAAGTTGATTGTACTCGGAAATGGGGATCCGGGCAGCGCCCTCTGGCGGTCTACCGAGGAACCTTCCTAACTTTTGCAAAGCGTCTAGTGCTTGCTGAACACAGTCCGATGGCTGCCTGCTTCATTTTCCTCACAGCATTCTGCAAACTCAGAGGCATTTCTCAGTCAGATCCTCCAAGTTACCATTAGCTGAAGCAAGGCTTGCCCCAGCATTATGGCCAGAATTCACTTCCCTATCCAGGCCGCACTTTCGAGACAGACCTACCTTGACACTGGCGTATTGCGTGACCGGGAATTTCTCCGTGCAGATGGGGGCCACTGGGATATAGGCCTTGAGCAGCTCACTGTGCTGGAATAAGAACGGAAGCGAATACATCCCACTGAGAGACGGGCTGATCACCACCGCCTGGTCAAACTGGAGGGCCTCGAAGACAGACTTCAAGAAACTGCCAGGTGCTAGCTCTCCAACAGGTACTGGGGCAGAAGCCTCTTTTGAATGGCCAAATCCTGCACCATAAGAAATCAGACATCCCATGTATTACACGATTTTAGCAGATGAGCCACTTCAGTAAAATCTGCAGAGGGAGGCAAAGGCAGAAATTATTGGGAACGTCATGCCCAGGGTCAAATCCACCCCCGGTGTCCAATTTTGACCCTCTGGGGTCTCTCTAATGACCATGCCCCCTCCTCCAATCTTCTGTTATTTGGTGGTTTTCCAGTTTTTGTGCCCTTTCTTCTAAACAGTTGAAATACCACCTCTAAGACTTAAGTACAGGCAGTAAGAGCTTTAAGCTATACTATACGGCTATGTTTTGTATGTAATCCCACTCTTTATACCTTTGGTCACACCTGCCCTGTAGCTCACAAGAGCTTCTCTGAAATGCATCTCAGACCTCAGTCTGATGGAGGTTCCCACCCCTGGGCAGCAGTGTCCCATTTTATGGGGCATTTGTTCCTAAGGAATATCAGAGAGCACCAAAGAGAAGCAAAATGGTTTCAAGGGAATTCATGTCTTCGAGCAGTCCACTAGTATCACAATCCTTGGATTCCTCTTCCAACCCTACAAGGGAATCAGGGTTCTTTTTTCAGTCCCAGACATAAATAACAATGCCAAAAAAGCAGCAGCAGCAAGTACAATCTAGACTGGCCCATGAGAATGTTGCACAGGTCTCAGCTTGGGCAGTGCTTGGATGGAAAGCCCCCTGGGAGCCTCCTGTAAACACTTGCGAACGTTCCTACACCTTGGATAAAGTGCATCATAATTGCTCATAATGGCGTGGAGGTGGGCAGGAACGGATTTCACATGATGGGCCTGTTAGAAAGCAACGCTCTCCAAGCTGAGAGAGGAAAACACAAATTCTGTATGCCACACCTCAGTCAACGGTTGGGTGTATGACAGTTGCTGCCTCCTAAAGGGGGACCATCACGCAGAGGACTGACAGAATAATGCTGTGCTCTCCGTAAAGATAAATGGAGCCCCAGACATAGAAAAGGAGATAGGAGAGTAAACTCCTCCTTCCTCACAAGCCCCTCCCAGACTCCACAGGGAGTTCTACATTGTGACTACCTTACCCAAGGTCGACATTGTGACCACAGAGAAGGGGGGAAAGGGATGAATGGGTGCAGGACCCATGGATCCACCATAACAAGCAGGCTCATAGCCCCTGGCCCCAAGAACATGAG
The DNA here is from genome assembly GCF_004798865.1 of Varanus komodoensis. Taxonomy (NCBI): domain Eukaryota; kingdom Metazoa; phylum Chordata; class Lepidosauria; order Squamata; family Varanidae; genus Varanus; species Varanus komodoensis. The sequence continues at coordinate 5,338,534 of NW_025336346.1, forward strand.
GCTCTGGACAGCCTCAGAGGCTCTGTACAGGAAGATGGAGAGGTGAAGATGCTGCTCCTCCCGTCCTGCTAGCAGGAGTCCTGTGGGGCACTTGATACTCGAGAGCCTCCAAGAAGCTTCCACTGCAGGATCAGATTCGTATCGCAATCAGGCTGCATGATACCTTACAGAAAACAAAGCTTCTTCTCCCAACGGGCAAACATTCTAAAATTCAATGTGGGAAACTAGAGCAGAAGGGAAAAGAACGGTAAGGAAGGGGAAAGAGTGAAAGAATATGTTCTTGTTTCAGTTGAATGTGCTTAGGCTAAGTTACAGTATGGCAAGGGACCAAGAGGGCGGATCTTCATCAAGGTGATAGAACTAAAAGATTTTGGAAGCAGTTACAGAAAATACTTAAAATGGACTTTCCAATGAACACCAAGAATATGCTATACCAGAGACTATCTCAAGGATTATGACAGAGTTCTGTAAATACATGACAACAGCGGCAAGAGTAAGAATTGCTTTAAAGTGGAAAGCTGAAGACTGTCCCACTGTTGAGGACTGGAAAAACAAGACTACGCAATAATGGCAAAATTAAGGCCAGTCAAAGAACTTACTCAAAGATGGAAAGTTTATGATGAGCAAGTTACTTAATTGTTAAAGGAAATATAGTTTTTATAAATGTCATTAATTGCTACTTTAAAGTTAAAGCAATAGACTGGACAAATTTTGTTTGACTGAGAATTGAATTGTCTTGGAGGGATTATAGTCAATGAGATTTTCACATTTTTATGAATGTGTTTAAATGTTGACGTCACATATTATATATTTAGATTGACCCTTGGCACCTTCCTTTCCTGTATCCCCTTTCTTTTCTTACTGTATCTTCTGAAAATAAATTTAAAGGATTTGGGAAAAAAAACAGGTGCATTCTGAGAGGCATTGGAGGAAATAAAAGAAGACACCACAGAGGCATCCTGGGGGCACATCCAAGCATATGAAGCATCCCTGGGAGAAAGGATGAAGTCTTTGCCAGGAGCTGGAGATCTTCAGAAAGGGAAGGATGGGGGAGCTGGAGCAGCAAAGATCACAGGCAGGGATGTATCCAGATATACGAGTGGAGAGATTAAAGCAGGGAGAGAAGGCCATTACTTTAAAGGTGGGGACAAGAAGCTTGTGCTACACCCAGCTGTTGTGTCTGAATACTTTGAACATTGACAACTCATAGTTACAATTGTTGCTTGGCCTCAAGAAGAGGCTGCTCCATGCAGAATGTGGGAGTGTAATGGGAAACAAAAATAGATAAGCAGCTCTAGACTTCAAATTTCCTGTTGTACCTTTGAAAGCTCAGACAACAAGTCCGCTGTTAACTTTTGCCAGCGCAAACCATTTTTTTGCATGATGTTTGAGCTGAATGAGGTGGGTGCACTGGAATCAAAATACACCTCTGTGTGACCATTACATTATTCTGAATCTGCCTTTTCATATGGGTGGGATGGTGTAAATTGGTGTCCTGCAATAGCAGGGGGTTGGACCTGATGGCCTTTATGGCCACTTCTAACTCTACTATACTATGATTCTATGATCTACCATGCTTAAAAACTAATGTGAGAAACATCAGTATCTTATTCCATACTTTGCTGGCATTAAGGGTTCACTGAGAGATGATTACTGGGAACAAACACTAGAAGTTTCAGGACACTGGTTGCTTAAACTTGTGCCGCAGAAGTTATCTTATTTATTATATTTATATTTTGCCTTTTTTTCCTCTCAAAGAACTCAAAGTGATTTACATCATTCTCCTCCTGCTGCTCTCAATCTTTTCCCCACAACAACAACCCTGTGAGGTAGGTTGGGCTGAGAGTCTGTGAGTGGCCCAAAGTGAGCTCCATGGCTGAGAGGGGACTAGAACCCAGATCTTCCAGGTCCCCAGTCCTATACTCTAACCACTATACCACCAGTAGTGCTATATATAGGATACTGCTTCTGTAGATTTTCCTGCCCTGCTAGCAATTCAGAATCCTCCAAAATCGGGTTCCTAATGGCACCCAGCATTTACAGAATACAAAAGGACAGGTTCCTGTCCCCATAAGGATTACAAATAAAAGGCTGCCCACAGAGACCTGAGAGGCAGACAATTATTTTCCTGACCTTGCAGGAAGGCCATATTCTTCTATTTGATTTAGACCTGCACTAAAGGCCTTGTTTCCCATCAAAGCAGCCACTCACAATCTGAGCCCCGAAGCAGCTTCCATACCTGGCAGGTCAATAGCCACAGCACGGTATCCCGCGTCCGCCAACTGTGACAAAGTCTGCAGGTTGAGCCAGGTCTCTGATGAAAAGCGAATGCCATGCAGCAGCAAGACAGACAGCCGAGGGCGCTGCTGTCCAGGCATGCCCTGCCGGTAGAACAGGGTCTGTCCACCCACTGTGATGGTCCCCTCCGTCAGTTGCGCAGCCGCCATCACAACGGTGCAGTTGGATGGCCCAGGAAACCTAAGACGCACCAAAGGAGAAACTGGAGCAAAACCAAACTGAACAGGAAGGACTGTGGAGGAAAGACAATGTGCTGGTTTTCTTCATGTTGTGGGTTCAAACTATTAGTTCTTATGGCCAGTTCTTAACTTTACATTTTGTGCTCAAGTAGGGATGTCCAAATATAAAATCACATGTCAAGGCACACTTCTTGTATCAGATTTGGATGCCTTATCTATCAAATTCAGCATTGTCCCTTTAAAACACACACACATACACAAAATGAATACAAAGACTTGGAAAGCACTGGGTCCCCACTCTAGTGGATTCTGAAGGGGCACAAGCCACATCTCCTTCTCACTTGAAAACTGAGACATGTGCCTTGCACCTGTGTAACTACACTCAGGGTCAAAACACTAAGTGAGAGCCTGGCTTCAGTGGTAGAAAACCTAGAATGGGATCTAACCACACAGCACTAGGAAAAGAGAACTTAAAAGGGATTCCAACTTTAAAAGAGAACTTAAAAGAGATTCCAACTTTAAAAGAGAACTTAAAAGAGATTCCAACTTTATTTGGAATGTGTCCTGGGAAGGACCCAGGAGCAGCCCAACTGAGACAGGGCAGCATTTGCTAGAATGCACATCACTGTAGCAGGGAATGCTGGCAGGGCTTCGCCTCTTATCACAACCTTCCCATGTCTATTTTAAAGTAGTCTTACTGATGATGCTTTTCTCACAACTTGTAGAACCAAGTTGGTAGAGGTGAGCGGTGTGGGCAGTAGGTGGGAAAAACATCTGGTGCCACATGTAATAACTAGTCAGTAAGACTACATCGAAATCATAGTCTTCTACATAATTTGCACTCAGGCCTGCCTTACTTGTAGATAGAAGAACATCATTAAAATATTCCCAAACTGGGTCTTTTTTATGACCTGCTACCATTACAGGTTTTCTCCTCCAGGAAAAGAATAATATGATAAACCTCAGATTATACACAAAAAGAGATCCAAAGGCTTGTGGAGTATTCTGCTCAAAATGTTTTATTTTCATTTTATTGCTTCCCTCTCCCTCCTCACACTTAGCTTCTTGTGTAGATCTATTCTACTCCCAATAATCTTCTATTCATTATTGACTTAGGACTTAAGATGTAAAGAGCTGATTCTGTGTACATAGATTTGCAAAAGAACAAAGAGATTAAGGTCTTTTTCTCAATTTTAAATGTTTATTTTATAACATTATTGCTGTGCGGCAGAGGAATATGATCTCTGAAGACTCAAATTCACAGCTTTGAGACCTGTAAAACCAAGTATCTCTAGATAGAAAAACTGCCTAGTAATCTTACAGAAACCTCTGGAAGAGCATGACTTTGTGAATGGATGTTAAGTTAAACGTTGCATGATTATATGGTCTCACACTGTCTAATTAAAAACTAATCCTTATTTCATGATGAATAACCTTTGGACTATAACGTATCTTAAATAGAAAACTATCTTAGAGTTTTCCTCAAAAAGCGTTTTATTTAAAAAAATCCAATTTAAGTAAAAAATCCAATTCAAATTTTAAAAATCCATTTTTTTTAAATCTTCATATCACTGATTTTTCTCCACCCTGCTGTGCAACCAGTTCATGTACGTTCCCTACACTTCTGCTCCCTTGACGATTCAGAAAGCGCAGTGTGCTTTTCCTTCCCCCTGGAATACCCGCAAGCCATCGAAGAAGAGGAGCAGGGAGGGGGCGTGGCTTCCAAGCAGGTTTATGCCGCAGTTCCTTCCTATTACGCCCACGGATGTAGCTCTCTGGCAGCTTCCATAGGAAGGGGCGGGGCAGTAGGGGCGGGAAGGGCCGGAGAGGAGAAAGGGGAAAATGCTAGGGTTTGTTTTATGGAGGCCAGTGCCTTTTTCTAAGTCACCTGGAAGGCAAAAAGTCACCAAAAGCAGCTTGTTCCACGAAAAGAAACTCCAAAACGCAATCCTATGCATTTCGGAGGACTATTTCCTGACATTTCTCAGATGCCGTGACTTACAGGGCTCCCGCCGCCCACCCCATACACGCGTAGGATTGGGCCGTTAACTCGCCTTGTCCAGATCCTTTCCTGAAGTCTGTTATGCAAGGCGTTTCGCTGGATTGAGCTGGACGGGAGGGATTAAAAGACTCAAGCCTGGTACGCTTGCTTGATAGATGCATTTACTAATTTACCCTCTCTGCAGGAAGGATGGCGCTCTTTGGGGTGCAAGCCGGCAAAGGGGAGCAAGCAGGCGTGGGGAAACGACATTTGCAAGGTAGAAATCGTGAAGTTTCAGGAATAAGGTACCTCTGAGAAATAAGCCGACCTCCGGGAGATCCGCCGCTTCCCCGAGCTTTCGGAGTCCAAAAGTTATAAAGGAAGTCTAACGAAACAGAGCGAGAGCAAACAAGAAAAGTTAGATTTCTAGGCAAAAGTTCACACGGATCCTGGGGACACCTAGTGGAACTGAATGGCATGTGCAGGCTTACTCGCCGAGTACGTGAAGCTTTTGCGGCGTTTCTGAGATTTATTTGCTGCCTCTCTCATGTTATTTGATGTTACTCTTTTTATTGTACACCGCCCTGAAATCTGATCCTGATAAAGGACAATAAAGTATGATTTAGATGATATGTGCAGCCTGGGACACTGCTCATAAACATTTTCATGTGATATCTGACTGACTTCAGTGCCCAGAAATAGAGGATTGTGTAGAATAAAGCTAAATAAAGGTATATCTGGCGATGGATTTTTAATCATAAATTTGAACAATAGAATACGGAGTATCGATCTGGAATATGGGTGTTTGTTAAATGAGCAAGCTTAAAGCTTTTGCCACTAGGAGGTGAACGTGGGGTTTTTTTTGGTCTTGTTCAGAAGCCAGATGACTAACTCCCAAGCACTGGCACAATAGTAAGAAAATATTACCCTCCAGAGAAGTTTCTGAAAGTGTCTAATTAATATTGCAGTGGGGGCAGAGGGAGTGGTTTCCTTTGGAGCTGCTTATTTTGTTTTTTTTCCCTTGGTGAGTAGAGCTGATTTTTGCAACCTAAGAACTCAGTTGGTTGCAGATATTTTGTTCTTGGCTTCACTAGGAGAAAGCACACACACGCACAGACACCTGTCTAACAGTGAAAGTAAATGTCATCAGTGACTCCCTGATATTTATTTACAAGTATTTACAAACTGTTTCCATCTACAGATTTGAAAAAGATGTGCACAAATACTAAAAATATAAAACCCAGTGCATAGCATATCTTGTATTTACTGGTTCACAACATGGTAGGCTAAACCACACAGGGAGGGTTTGCAGTAGCAGATGTGTCTTTAATATGTCTGGTGCGTGTCAAGAGAAATTAGTGGTGGTTGTTTTTCCACAAGAAGAAATTCAAAATTTAGCCCTTGTGATTTCGTTAGGGCTTTCATATTTGCGTGTTGATGGAATTTCCACAAGACTTCTTACACAACAGGCAACATGAAACAAGCTGAAAGGTACAATCCTATGCAAGCTGAGGCAGAGAAAGGCCTAGAAAGCTAGGCTGGCCATAGCATGCTGAGAGTAATTTCTGTCATTTCTGTCCAGCCTTGCATAGGATTGCACCTAAATGAAGAACTGTGCTTGGAGTGGAGCTGAGATTGTGTATCTGTTCCCAATTCTTCCTTTGACAGAGGGTGGCATAAGCCAACAGATGGGTTGGGTCTTATTATCTCACAACCCTGACCTGGGCCATGCTTATATTGTTGTTTTAAGAACATAAGGCCTGCTAGATCAGAGCAAGGATCCACTAGGCTGGCATTCTGGCAGGGACCACGACTCAATGGTATGGCATCCGCTTTGTACACAGAAGATCCCCAGTTCAGCCCCTGCACCTCCTAGGCAGCAGCCCTGCCTAAAACACTGAAAGCCACTGCCAGTTAGTTGTGGCAATGCCAGGCTAGAGTGACCAATGGATGCCAGGTTGGCCAACTGGGCCGTGTAGCAATACAAGACAGCGTCCGATGTTCCCGACAATAGTCAGTCAGCAGTTTCTAGGAAGCAGGGTGAGGAGGCCACATTCCCCACTCATTATGTAGTAAATGTATTTATTTATTAGATTTATAGCCTACCTTTATTTCTTACAAAGAGCTCAAAGCAGCTTACATCATTCTCTTCCTGCTGCTCCCAGTCTTACCCCACAAAAACAACTTTGTGAGGTAGCTTGGGCTGAGAGCCTGTGAGTGGCCCAAAGTCACCCAGTGGGCTCCATGGCTGAGCAGGGACCCAGAGCGCCTGAGTCCCACTCCCAGGCTCATAACCGCTTCACCACACTGGCACACAAATGTTATGATTCACTGTAACTGGCCACAGGGGCTCCATTTTAGGATCATGGCTAATGACTGTTTGATATACCTCTCCATTAATAAATATTCCTTCATATCAGCTACTCCCCAGCCCTCCCCCTGCCCACTTTTTAGTCTTTTCTTCAACCAGAGACCCCAGGAATTGAATCTGGGACCTTCTATATCACGAAGTGAATATTTTACCACTGAGCTACAATCCCTACCTCCACCCTGCCCCTTACTCTTCCTAGAGCAGCAGAATGGGGCTCGGGAGTTCTGCTCGTTAGGTTAAAGTGTGCTGCTTCAATTGTAACAAAAAGGCTGGAAACTGAAGTGAATGGGTTCTGTTTCTTTTGCATTGAATGTGGCAAAATTTCTAGTTTTCTCAAGAGTTTCTATTTTTTTCAACACATATGTCACATGTGCTTATTCAGACTTCACATCTCTCAACCCTGACACCTTCAACTGGCATGAAGCGGCCACAGGGCACTGGATCACTCAGAATCCAGTCCTGGAAGCTTAGCGTGGCCTTACATGGTAATCAAAATTAGCCACAGGCAGTAGGGATGTGAAATGCTAGGCCAGGGCATAGAGCAGGCTCCTGTGCAGCAACAAGTAGCAATATGCTGGAGGGAGGGAAGCCTGTGACTCTGCTTAGTGTGCAGCTTGCTGAGGGGAGGGGAGGGGAGGGGAGGGCTTTGTTTCATCCCTCCCTCCCCACTGTCCAGCCACAGCCCTGCGCCGTGAAGCCGTGGGAGGGAAATGAGGCAATTCTAGCACCCACATGCTGCATTCCCCTCCCTGCATTCCTGGCGCTGCCAAGGGAGCAGAATTCCAGATGAGCAATCCTCTCCCACCACCGGCAGGCACATGGGACAGGGAAGCAGATGGCAGCTGACAAAGTCAACAGTGGGAGGACTGAGGGGGAAGGAGGGGGCTCCAGGCACCTTTATTGCCAGGATTGCTAAGTAGCTACCCTGGGCTTAAAGTATCATGTGAACCCATTCCTACTGGGTTCATACAACATGATAAGTCATGGTGGCTCATAAGTCAGGGGTGGCTTGTGATGTTGTCTGAATCCAACCATGTAGCTTGTTAATGACTCAGGCTGTGTTCAGACAACACAACAAGCTGGTGACACAGCACCATCTAGTATTTGGGATTTTTAGCCATGTACTATGGCTGAAATTCCCAAGAGGATCCCCTGTGCCTGATAGGCAATCTGGTGCGTGTGGTAGGGTACCTCCTCTCCTTTCAGTTCTCCCACTGGAATTCCAGGGTGCAGTGAGGAGAACCGAGTGAGGATGGCAACTACAGAACAAGCCAGCTGGCACTTTCAGTAGCTGTCATTGGCTTCCCTGCTCTGCTCCTGTTCATGCCAGGACAGTGGGGTTGCTTGCAAGCCATCTTTGTAGGGACATGGGGCAGGGGAGATGGAGTAGGGAGGCAGGATACACTAATCTGGACAAGTGGCACACCAAGTGGGAGGAAGCGTTGGTGTTTGCCGTGCACCCTTCCCCAAACCTGAGTGAGCATGGGGAAGGAGCAGGAGCAGGTGGGGGAAAGACCAGGGTTGAAACTGGTCCCTCCCCACCCTGGCCAGAGCCATCACAAGGTGATCACACTGGCTGGCATGAGAAAGAGGTGTTTTGCCTTCGATAAAGGAGAGAGAGGAGTCATATTCTTTCCTTTTTGTAATCATTGTTTTAACAGTGCTCTGGGTGATGTCCAAACCCCCTCCTTGTTTGTTCTTTTTATAGCCCAACTCTAATCCAACAGCTCCTTGGACTTTATGATGCTGTTTGTGTAGATACGTTTCCCAACAAACTTTGGGGCCTTCCAGAAATTGGTGCATTTACTGAGATCATGTGGCACTGAGAGTGCTTGCAGATGAACTCCATTCAACCCCAGTATGTGACTCCTGGAGGCTGTGGGTTGCACCAGAGCTTATTTGGGCATGGCACAGCAAAGGGGATGGGAATAGTTCTGCAACCCACGAGTGTCAGTTTGTCTTTACTTTTGTACTGCTATAAGAATACTTTGCATCTTCAGCGTTAAGTATCTTGTGTGCATCAAGCAGTAACACTGACTGTTTAATCCATTTCCACTCCAGGTTTTAACACAACATTTTAAAAGTCAAAGAGGACAATGAATACTTCTGCAAAGTCTGTACTAGCTCCCGCAAAGGCTGAGATTACATTTTCCCGTGCTCTTCAGGCGTGTTCAACTGCAACTCGCAGCATGCTGAAGCCAACAACTGAAGGATGTTGGTGGTTGTAAACCTATAAAACTGGATAGGAACGCACGCTCGAGTCTTAATAGGCGCGCATGCGCACTCGCTCCTCCGGCAAGCGGCTTCGCGCACGCCGCCTGCGTCGCCGCCTGCAGGCAAGCGCAGTTCCCACGTCGGGCGCTAGGTTGCGTGCGACGCGTGGAGGAGAACGGGCTGGTAGGCCCTGAGAGAGCTTTGATTCGGTGTGACGCCGCTCGCTCAACGCCCGCCGGATTGAAGGGGGGGCAGGACCCAGCTGTTGCTGCTGCTGCTGCTCCTGAAGCTGCTGCGTGCAGGTACCGTCGGCCAGCCGGCCTGCCCTTTGCGGGGAGGAGCGTCTCGCTCCCGGGGCAATCCAGGCTTGCTTGCAAAGGGCGAGCTGAAAGAGGCCTTCGCGCATGGGCTGGCGAGGGGAGGGTGAATGGACGGCTGGGGTGCGGGGTTGTTGGCCGAGGCAGGTTTCTACCTTCCCGCGGCAGGGGTGGCGAGCGGGTGGCAGACAGAAGCCGATATACCGTGCTTAGACTGTAATGCTGTGGGGTGGAAAGGGGAAAGAACGGGCAGGAGAATGTTCCTGCCCTCCAGAAGATTTGGGTCTCATGAGGGCAAGGAAAGCTCGATGGCTACGCATCGCCTGCATCCTTTATTATTGGCTTTGAGAGTGACCAGTTTTAAGTCTCGGGCTTTTAGAACAAGGCTGGGCAACGTTTACTCTCCTGATGCTTTTGGACTGCAACTCCCATCAGCCTGAACCAGCATAGATAGTGGTGAGGAAGGATAGGAGTTGCAGCAGCCGAACAACAGTGGGAGGGTTACAAGTTGCTCCCTCCCGTTTTGCAGGACAGCTTCCATTTAAAATCCAAAGAAAACATGGCTTCCTGTGAGTCCAGAGGGCAAAGCTTGCTACCCCACACACCTGGATTCCATAGTCAGAGCAAAGAACCCATGTCATCCCCATCAGCCCAAGTCAGTTTTGACCTGGCACTCTAACTTAGATTAGTGACAATAGAGGGATGTAGTATTAATGTGTGTGCCTTTGAAGAAAGATAGGAGATTACCTATCTGGGCATCTAGTCTGTAACACAGGTGGACACTGAAGGAGAGGCTTGCTGCAGGGTATGTGTCAATGAGTGTTACAGCACACTCATACTCCTCTAGGCATGCACAGAGTGCCCAGCAAGAGCTTTCACAATGTCATACCCCATCAACAGTGTCTCCCTTCCACTCCACTGCACCTTTTGTGGCCATTGAAGCTGTTGGAGGAGGGGAAGAGCCAAGGTGTGTATGCAGTGGGAGGCATAAAGAAGAGTGACAGGCTTGTAAACAAGGGTGTGCCTTATTACACTTAAACCAGGCAAGAGCTGTAGGAAGCTCTGAGCTTTTTCCAGTAGGAATGGTGCTGTCTGCTACTTTTGAAGATATTCCTGCTTCCTCTTTCCTGAGAGGGAATTAGCTAATGGCTCACAAATATCCAGAAAATGACAGGACAATGCTTCTGACAAACCATGGTGGAAGAGCTCATGGTGAGCCCCTTTCTCCCACGACTGTGGAAGAGTCAGTACAGGAACTGTTAGAGCAGATGGTATCTGAACATCATACTTTAGGGCAAGCCATGAGTTCTGTCTCAAGTAGACTTGCAAAGCTTGAGAAGCGCCTGGAAGAGATGGGCCACCAAGTGGAAGCTCTGGAAGCAAAGGTGGTGTCCACCCAAGGCTGTGTTGTCAAACACTCTGCTCTGATGAGGGAGCTGGCGGAAGGGCGCCTGGTGGCTGAGCGCAGGCTGGAGGACCTCGAGAACAAGGCACGAGCACGGAACCTCAGGGTCACTGGTATCCCAGCAACTGTTGAAGATACGAACCTCATCCCGTTCATAGAAAATCTGGTGTTAGCTACCTTGGACTTGAACGGCAAAGAGGTTCCCATTTGTATTGAAAGTGCTTACCGTCTCCCAGCAAGTGGAGCCCAGGAGGGTAGTGGCAACACGGTGCTAATAATGCTGTCTGACTTACGGCATCGGGAGAGAATCCTGAAGGCATCGTGGGCTTCCTGGACAACGAAGTTCAACGGACACAAGATATCCTTCTTCCCTGACCTCAGCCCAGTCACATATGCCAGGCGGAAGCATTTCATGGCACTCAGGCGACAGTTCCTGAAGGAAGGAGCTTGGGCTGCCATACTGTACCCTGCAAAGTTGAAGGTGGTGCACCAGGGAAGAACATACATCTTCAAGGACAACAAAACTGCGGCTCAGTTGCTGGATAGAATCCAACAAGGTAGTGCTGAAAAGAGAGTAGAAATAAGGATATGTCTGGAGACATAAATTGAAGTCCAAGACAGCAAGCTATGACTGTTCTTTCTTGTGGTGGTGGTGGTTTGGTATTGCTGTGAAGCATGACTTTTGCTACCTAAGCTTCTTACTAGTTTCTGCCCTTTACTCAAGATAGTAACAGAAATCATGGAAGGTTGTCCAGCCCTGCTTCACTGAATAAGGCATGCAGAGACTAAGTTTATGCTGAGAAGCCACTGGGAGGGACATTTTATTTATTTATATCCCACCTTTTTTCCTTTTAAGGGACTCGAGGTGGTTTACATAATTCTCCTTCTCCTCCCAGTCTTCACAAGAACAACCCTGTGAGGTAGATTGGGCTAAGAGTTTGTGACTGGCCCGAGGTCACCCAGTGAGCTCCGTGGCTAATTTCCCCATGGAGCTTGCCATTGTGGCGGCCATTGCCATTTTAAATAGTCAGGGCATGATGTAGCTTGTCATTATGCGTGAACCAAGCAAGGGTGAGTTGTTGGGGGCTTTCACAAGCCACTTGCAATCCTAAAATAGCCCATGGGTACCCCAACAACCCACTCTTGCTGGGTTTACATTGCTGGGTTTGCAAAGCTGTGTTCTGCCCCTACCATGGCTTAAATAGTCAAATGGTGGCCATCACCACACTGATAATCTCCACAGGGAAATTCCCACATGGTGGCTTCTTGTTACATGTGAATCCAGTCAGCCTCTTGGGCGAGATCATGGTGGATGGACTTCCACTGCATTTATTCTCCTGCCCCTGTTTGAATAATCGGGGCTAGGCATTTTTCCTTCCAGAGGCAACAACCTTTGCCCACATTATAGCTCTGTAATGGGCATGTAATGGGGTGAATGGTAGCAGACTTCTTGATGATAAAATCAAGGGGAATTATTCAAATTGGTGCCAGGCTACTCCTAATCTCTGCCAGAGGAACCAACTGACTGTCACTGCCCAAGAGAATTGTGACACCTCTGCTTGGGTTTCTCATACAGTTCCACCATTTGTCATCCTCTTTAGCTGTCCTTGGTTCACACCATTGCTAATGTGGGTTGTTGCAAATGTGGTGCAAGCAAGTGTGCTTGCTGGTTAAAACATGGGTTAAAACTCTGGGCTGTTGTCCCCAACAGTCCAGAGTGGCGGCTTTGGACATCACAATAAAACAACCCAGGGATGGGGCATCCTTAGGATATTGCAGAAGGAATAAAGCTGTTGGGGAGTTAGCTTGCACATTTTCTTGAACCTGGTCTTGGACTCCAGAAGGTTTGTGTGTACCTGCCTAGCCCTGACAGGCAGTTTCTTTTTTCCTGAGTTTTATTGGTGTCCTTCCCTGCTCTTTTTAGAAATAAGGTGTTTGCCTACTTGGCTTTCCATTTCACTTTTGGGGCCCAGTTTGTGAGTATGAACAATCTGTTAGCTCTTCTAAATCTCTGGTAGAGAGGACAACAAATGCGATTCCTTTTTATGTGGGTTTGTTATACTAGCCTTTCCACTTTCTCTAAACCTTCCTTTTATTGTGTTATATTTAAGAGAAGAAAAATGTATTTTGCTCCAGGAATAGCTACATATTTTTGAGGTTAGTATTTGTAGTGCAAGAAATTTAAGCTCCTTCCTAAATTAAAGCACATAGTCCAAGCCAAGCTACCATTTTGTTGCTGACAGTATGCATAACCTTTTGCCTAAGTAAGTGAAATGTATCTCCCATAAGATAATGGCTTGGGGCAAGACAAATCTTTGTGCAAGGCGAGTGCGCAGGAAACAAACTGTAACTGACCAGGCACTATGAGACAGATGCTTTTAGAGACTTTTTAATGTTATGGGTTCAACAGTGCAGAAGAACACAAATCTCCTTTGGTAGCATAATGGTAATTTAACTCCCTGGGAAATAAGGTTCCAGTCGGGTGCTCAGTATTTCAAAAAACAAGCCAATGATTTGTTTGCTGAGGAAGTTCTGACTATAAGTGCTTCCCTGAAGACTTGTAGCAATGCTCTGTGATACAAACAATTCCCTTTCTCCTTACTGATTCTAGAATGGTGGGAGAACCACGCACATCATTTCAAAAACAGTGACATCTATCCATGTGATGGTTTCTAAGGCATCTGAACTTTACCTACGTTGATGCAAAGTCAGCTCAAAGGCATGATGCCTACAGATGTCAAATTAGCACCTAGCTTAGGTGCTTACCTAAGACATCTTTAGGCACTGATTTTTTCCCCCAGTAGGCACAAAATGCACTAGCTGTTCCCTCTGTAAGCAGTTTGTGCCCTTGGATATGTCTCTGTGCCTTCCCAGTGCCCTTGGAGGTGAGATTCCTTTCCTTAGAGAAAAGCTGGTAATGCCTTTTGTTGTATACACACTATGAGTCTGGTATTTATGAGGTGACTCTGACTGCGCTGTCATGCATCCAGGTGCCTTTAGATAGGAATTTGGAAATGTAAGGTAGGTGATTTTGTTCCCACTGGGGCTGATGGAATCTTGTTCCAGCTTTTGAAATAATCTGTAACAAAGAAACTGAAAGAAAAGGTACTTTGAAAGATGGGGTTGGGCAAAAAATAAGGACAGACACAACTTTGGGGATGCTTAACTTGACATGAACGGTTCTAGCATCAGCCAAGAAAAATACAGGCTGCACTTTAATTCTTGCCTTTAAGTGACTTGTCAGAGCCGGATGTTGTTATGACAACAAGATAAAGCCAAACAGTGGGGCACACAGAGGAAAATTGTTCTTTTGAGCATCATTGGGATGGGGTGGGGGGGCAGAGTTAAAAGCTAGGCCAAATTGGACAGAAGATGTTAGGCACATATAGCAGTGGTTCTCTAGGAGCGCTTTCTGTGTGGCCATGAGAGTGGTGGGGTGGAAGGAGGAGGGAGGAAGAGTTGCCGCATTTTTCCAGAACAATCTCCTGTGCCTTCCATGGCTGTCTGATACGCCCCTTCTGCTGCATCCTTTGATTGTCATAAAAATGCATCAACTGGGATAGTAGCAGAATGCTTTCTGAAGCCTGGCCTCTTATGTAGCCAGTGCCTAAACAAGAGTTGCCAACCCTCTACCTATTAATGGGTGACTGCCAGTGCTGATGCCAGGTTCTGGAGGGCCCTGGGTGACCCCACCTCTAAATAAGCCCCACCTTTTCATTGCTGCTGAATTTCTCTTAATTGTTACTGTGTGTTCATATGCTGGGGAGAAAGCTAGTAGGTGAGTGAGCAGGCAGAGTCGGCTGCTCCTGTGTCTTCTGGCATCCCTCCTCTAGGCCAGAGGGAATGGGCAGATAAGCAAGCAGGTTGCAAGAGGGAGGAGCAGAGCAACTGCAACCTTGAGACCCCGGCAACACACCCATCATAGAGGAGTGGACCTTGGCAGGTGCCTAACCATATTCATGCCAATGCGCTGCTTGCTTAAGTTTCCCAAGACAGCTGCATTGATAATGTATAGAAGAAAGGGGTGGGAGGTAGGGATGAAGCAGAAGCAGCCGTCTAGTATAGCACGGTTTCCAAGCCACACAGGTTATCTGTCATTGGGTCCAAGCCTCCAGATAGTGACCCATTCCATCTTCAGCAAGCCAAAGGTATCATCAAGACTTGGAGGATGTCCCTGATGGGAGGACAAGGCTAAAGCAGCTGACGCTGAACATGCTGGGTCAGGTGTCTCTGGTTCACCAAACCTCTGAAGAAAAGGACTAGGTCACTGTGGTATCAAATTAGCTATAGTCTTTGTAGAAGTGGTTTGTGGAAGAAACAGTTCTTCTCTTATCTCATAACAAGGCACCGATGGCACCAGTGTGTCACTACCCCCCCACCCCACCCAAATATACTCCATGATAGTTGCTGAGGGAAATGCAGCAGGGGAGGGCAGAGGTTTTGGCTACTACCCCTCTGATCCCGTACCGTTTGCTGTGCTGGCTAGGATTGATGAGAGTTGAAGTTTGGGCCTACAAGTTGCCCCTGTGTCATTCAGGGGCTAACCTGGGCACAAACTCTTTTCATTTGCATCCATCATGCCTGCTTGTAATCTTGCATAAGCCTGCAGTTTCTGTTGGTGCAGAGAGTCCACTGGCCTGATTGCTTTCCAGGGGCAGCCCCTGCTCAGGCTCTCTGGTCCTATTAGTTCTCTTTCTCTCTCAAACTCTTTCAGAAAAGATGACTATGACTTTGATCCGCAACAGGCTGGGGCTGTTGGTCCTAGGAGTTCTCGTCACCTTTGTCCTGTACCTGTTGCTTCCTGCTATCCAGCACGAGAGATTTACATCCTCAGTAGACATCCCCAAGCCACGAGCCATGGAAGAAGACATGAAGAAGGGCCAAGGTGCTGGCAATATCACTATTTTGACAGGGACAGTCCTGCAAAACCCTTCAGTTTTCTTTAGAGAAGCTGTTCCGGCTCAGAAAGATGGAGCTCTTTCCACTGAAAGGTGGGTTGCTATCTTGATTCTTGAGCATAAGGAGATAAATAGCCTTTGACATTGTAAATAATCATAAAAAGCCATGATAGCTTGGCCATCCCGAGAGTGAAGAGCAATATTAGTTTGGATTGTGGTGCTGGTGAGACTTCATATAATAATCAGTTGCTTCTGGTTGGGTTGAAGACTACCAAGATCAAACACTGGTATGTTGTACTTCCTATCATACCATGGCATCAAGGCAGAACGTTATGCACATAGTCTGCACTGCTAAAGAGGTTCTTCCAAGTGGTCTGTAACTAGATAGCTGATCATCCATGACCACTAAATGTTCTTTGCTAAAACAGTGTGGCTTTAAATTAAAACCATACTGGTTTTTCTTGTTCTTCAAAGTGAATTCTTGACTACCTGATTTATTTTTTTTGCCCCAGCTGCATTTGAATATCTGTTGCTAAAAATGATTTTTTCAGTGGGTGAGTTCTCATGGCCCAGGAATGCATGTTGCAAATATGCCCAAGGCTCACTGAGGGTTGTTCTCCCCTTCCTTCCTGATCATCCTCCAACCAGTGTCCCTTACAGAGCTACCCCATCTTGTTTTCTCTCTCCCTGCTGCAATTGTGACCCCTGTTGATTAACTGCCTGTATTTGTTCTTTATTTTGGGGAGCTTCAAGGAAAAAAACCTCCCCATTGTGGAATCCACAGATTCATAAAAATCGAAATTCATTTGAATGAGTTGCAGATTTCTCCAATGTCCGATAACCCAAGTGCTTCCTACTGTACCACTTCAGAGTGGATGCAGGGTTAGCTGCTGCAGAACAGTAGCCAGAGGGAAACATCTGGCAAAAGCTGTCATGCTACCCCATCCCTAGTGTAGGGGCTTGCCCCCATTTGCCTGCCCTAGAACAAAGGAATGATTACCTCATACTGTGATATCAGTGAAACTGGAGCCAAATCACCTAGGCAGGAATGGAGAAATTCCTGGTTGGGGCTCCAAGCCCCACCTCCCCAGTAGCCCAGCCTCCCAGGTAAAAGTAGAAACCACCAAAATACAAATGAACCAATCTGCGTCCTTGGCAGGATTTTCAAACCAGTGAACCTCTGCCTCTGCTACCTGGTTGGCAGAGGTATAAAAGGGGACCATCAATCTGCTGGGTCAATTGCCCTTTTGCTTATCATTCAGCTGTTCTTAAGAATAAAATCCATATTTTCCCCTCTCACCCTTGTGCTTGATTGGGCCGGCACGCCAAGGCCAGGTCCCTCGTGTCCTTCACTAGCTATTTCGTGAACTCCCTTTCTCCCACGGTCATTTTGTTCTGTGCTGAGTGTGCCTTACTGGCACCTGAGTACCCATGTAATCAACTTCATCCCGCCCTGTGCCACCCTACCCATTTTTGTGCTAAGGGAAAAAGATGGACTGCTGTTTATTTGGAAAGATCCTAGAATCTTTCCTGACAAACTGTGCTTTCCTTCATAGACTGGCGGTGGTTTTCCTGCACGGTCAGTCCTTCACTTCCAAGACATGGGAGAAATTGGGAACGCTGGCTCTGCTTTCTGAGAATGGATATCGTGCAATAGCTATTGACTTGCCTGGTAAGAGTAAGCTGTGAATGTATCTCTGTTGACTTTAACTTGTCACCATCCACTTTATGTGCTGATGAGGCCTGACAGACAGTCGGCCGGACTTGTGTGCTGATAACTCGTTTGTAATGGGGGCAGCTTCTAAGGGTGGGAAGGTGAGCAAAGTTGGTCCTGCTCAGTGAATCACTCCTGCCTCTCTCTTAGTTAATTGTTAGGGTCGGTTAATTGCCTCCTCCCCAGCATGATGCCAACACAAGTAAAGCACCGCTAAAATCGCTAATCATTATTTACACTGCAGAGAAAGTTGTGGAAGTGTTTAATAAGATCCTTGGAATCTCGTGGCTCGATGGGAGGGCCCCCAGGTTAGTACTGTCTGCCACTGGTCCTGCCGACTCATTGCAGAGACCCTGTTCTTGAGAGGCCATGGCCAGCCCCACCAGAAGCACTGCTCAACTGCTTAGATATGGTCCTCCTTATAGTGCCGTGTTCGCCAGGGGAACAAGGCTTAGTTCCTGCCCTGGGATTCTTTGTTATAGTTATTGCCTTGGAAAAGTGGCAGAACGAGGCTGAAAAAAGTTCAGTTTATTAGCTCAAGGTCCCTGCTAATTACTGATAAGCTCTGGTTGATGAATGTGAAGGATTTCTGGTGCCTAGCTATGTTGTTTCAGCCAGATTGCCGCATCTACTCAGAAGGAAGCCAGGAGCACGTATTAGTACATGCAGGTTGAAGACAAGCTGGGCTTTCAGCACAGCCGTGTCGTTTTCCTTCCGACCCCTGCACAGTCGGCTCCCTGGAGGCTTTGCTTTATGGGAGCTCAGCTCTGCTCTGCTCTGCATTTTGCATCAAGTCTCCGCTTTATCAGAGTGACTCAGCATTTTTCTGCTTAGTGCTGATGCCCTTTCTTTTCCCAAATCCCAGTGCATTCATGCAGTTCTTTTTAAGAGTGTAAAACAAATGATCTTGGTGATCCTGACAACAAGCCACAGGGTTGCCCGGTCATATTACCCCACAATACTGAGGCTGAAAGGCTGGGCCTGGTCTTAAGGGAGTCTTCTGGATGGGGCTGAGATCTGAAATGGAGATGTGAGTGAAATTCTTTCTGAGCCACTACACTGGTTCTGGAGAACATAGCTAACTGGAGAAAGGCAGTTTTCTTTGCCATCCTTGGCAAAGGCCATTGCTCTAGTTGTGCCAGCCTCCTAAAGACCCGATTGACTGGAGGAGCAGCAAGAGAGACCATCCCGGTTGAACAGGGTTGGGGAACTTCTTCCTGTCTGAAGGCTGAGTTCAGTTTTGGAGAAGCCCTTGAGGACTGCATTTCAAGAGCAGATGGGACCAAAAGCAAAAGGGGTGGAGTGCTACATTTAAAAAATAGTGACATATTTTAGTTTAAAGTTTCTTTGGCAGTAACTAAGCCACAGGAGACACATTTCCACCTTTTAGAAGGGTGAGGGAGCTAGTCAAAAGCCAGGAAAGCACCAAACAGTGGGTGGTTGGAGGAAGGGAGGTCTTGCCAGAGAAGGGAATGTGGCCACTTGGAGAACCCCAGTAGGCTAGATTTGACCCCAGGCCCGTGGTTACCCACTGATGATGGAGCCTGAATGTGGAAAAATCAGGATGTGTGTGTGTCTATGCTTAACTAAAGGGGCAGAATGACATCAGCAGAGTTTTGTTTACTTTTGGAAATAAGGTTCGGTGGTAAGGTGTGTTGCTGGAATCCCTTTAATGGCTCTCCATCAGTGTGTGCTCATTGTTTGCCTGCATCCATGCAATCTAGTTAATCCACTTCCTCATGTTTCTCAATAGGCTATGGAGACTCTCCGCCATCCAGTGCTGTTGAGGCAGCACAAGGGCGTATTGCCTTCCTGCAGCAAATTTTCAAGGAGCTGAACCTTCAGAAGCCTGTTTTGATAAGCTCATCCATGAGTGGGCGCTATGCAATCCCGCTCCTTCTGGCCAGTGGGGATCAGCTGAAGGGCTTTGTGCCCATTGCACCAGTGGGCACCAAGGACTTCACTGCACAGCAGTATCAGCAGGTCAAGGTAAGGAGACACGGAGCAGCAGAATGGGACCATGCCCAATACGGTACAGCTACACTTCATGCAATGGGCATATCATAGGGTGCATGTTGCTTGTCATTGCAGCAAAGAGGTGGAAAGGGGGTGGCAGAGCAAATCTGGTGCCTGCATTGGGACCCCTGCAGAACACATTCTCAGTACACAAAGCAGCTGCAGAATCTGGCATCTGGTATTCCAAGAAAGTCAACCTTTGCTTTTTATATTTTTTAAAGCAAGCTTTCGACTTTGGGGGGAAATGGATTGCGTGGGCAGCATTGGTAGGCTCAGCAGTTAGAGGAAATTGAACAAGCCTTCTAGCACTCAGGGACTTTGAACAGTTTGAAGGCACTCCATTTCTACTGCCTGGGCAGTTGCAGTCTCCTTCCTTCTGAACACCAATGAATGGGGAAGATGCTCAGGAAGGTGCAGTTGCGTTCACATCCTTCACTCAGGCTTCCCATAGGCAGCTGGTTGGCCAGTGCTGGGACGTGGGGCCGAATGGCCAACATGATAGGCCTTTTGGTCCAGTGCAGCAGGGAGCTGCTGCTGCTGCTGTGTTCCCACCACCTCATTCTGTCTCTGCCTTGTGCTGCTCCAGTTCAAAGCCCACAGTTTTCTTGATGTTCCATATGATTTCCCATTGATGAATCCCTAATTAGCAGGGCAACTTTTCCAGGTATGGAAAGGCATGCAAAGTTGTTTCAGTGACCTAACTCTGGGTACAGCATTTCTGTGGAGAAGAATATTTACAGCAAGAGCAGGAAAGCTCTCTCAGTTATACCAAGATAACAATCCCTACACCTTTGTTCTGTGTCTACATAACCATATATATTTATGTTTCTGTTTAAGGTCTATACAAAAAGACCTTGTACAAAGTAAATCTTACTGCTCATATGATTTTACTGTAATGGAAACATGTAGTCCTGGATTCTTTCTGGAAATACTCAGTTCCTAGCATTCCCTTCTGCCCAAATGTCTCCAGGTAACCTTCCTTCCCTGCTTCTTGGCAACCAGTGCCGTGGGATGTAGTCCCATGACAGAGCTGAACCCGATGCAGGTTGAACTGCAGAACTAGACAAGAGAAGCAGAACTTGGAGAAAATGAAGCAGAGATGATGATGATGCCAGTCAGAACAATCTCTCTGTCTTTACAACCCTTGAAAGAAAAGCACTGCTGGAAAAATCACGGCAGTGCTAATAGTGGACAGGTGGCCATGGGGTTAGTCCGCAGGTTCACTGGGGCTTGTATACTTTTTCCTACGATGGATCATGTATAGCAGCTTTTCACAAGCTGGTGCTTTCCAGTTGTTTTGCACAACAGCTCCCAGCATTCCCAAACATTGGCCATGCTGTCTAGGAACAGCAGGACTTAAAGTCTGGATATTCTGGAGGAGACTAACCTGGGGAAGGCTGCTTTGTATGTAATTGGCCATGTAGGATAGCACCACTCCAAACGTGATGGTTTCCCAAGCTCTGATCGTTTCTGTATGTGGCTTTTGATACCTTGATGTTATTTGAGGCTTTGCATTGTGTTCCACACTTCTCTAAGGATTAAACAAGGAGTGGGGAGTACGAGGATCTGCGCATTTGTGGATCCTACAGTCTGGAACTTCTTGCCCAGATGAATAGCCTCATACATCCTTTTTTCCACGAGCTAAAATATATTTAAAGCGGCTTAGACCTTTTGTGTACTAAACTCTGCTGCATTAAATGTTCTTCGTTCTGATTTATGTATATCACCCTGAGTTGTATATTACCTTGAGTTGCTTCCTTCCATTGGAAGAGCAACTCAGAAATGTTTCAATTTCAGTGGGACTTTCAGTGGACTTCCCACAGACTCCACTGAAAAGAATGGCACTTGTTTGGCAGCAGCCCTTGGGTGAGGTGATCTTCATGCTTGCTTGCACAAACCCATTGGAATATTTCTAACGTATTAATGCTTTTACCTTACTAGACTCCAACCTTGATCATCTATGGAGATCGGGACACTGGCCTGGGAACTCAGTCTCTTCAGAGCCTGCAGGAGATCCCCAAATCCAGAGTGGTCGTGCTGCCTGGAGCTGGCCATGCCTGTTACCTTGATAAGCCTCAGGAATTTCACAAAGCGCTCCTGAGCTTCCTCGGAGAGCTCAAATGACTGTGGTGCCCTGCCCGTTTGCCCTGCCCTGCCCTGCCATCCTCCTCCTGGGAAACAATCAGGACTGAATCTCTGCCATATAACTGGGGTGCTGCTTTGTGTTTGAATCTGTTTCTTCCTTCGTATGTAAAGGGCCCCCAGGGCTTGCTGACTGGCTCACCGGTTCACTCCTTGGGCTGCTTCTCTTGTGACTGCTCTGTGTCATGCCGCTTGGCAGGCCTGTGGCACCAAGGTTCTGCAGAGTTGGGTGCTGCCTTTTCCAAACTGTGTGTTGCAATGGGCTCTGGAGAACTTCACCTGTACATCCCGTTGGAATTTTGTTCCATTGAAGAGCTGATCTCTTCAGATGAAGATGCAACTTCCTGCTCCAGTTTCTTGTTTGAAGAGCACAAGCCACCAGTGTTGTGCTGAGGTGGCACTCCCTTTATCACCAGCGGATCGTTGCTTCTAGTGTACACATTTGTGTTCTAAGGATCAAGTACACAGAATGTACTTGATGCTTTTATTTCTCCTCTCCTCAGACTTGTCCCTCAGCAAGAGGAGATGAAGTGGGTTGTTCATTCTTGCTTGGATTGGAAGTTCTGAAGAGGGACAACGATGGTGGTTCTTGATGTTTGGAATTAGTGAGAAGACTTTTGGGGGACTTAAGGGAATTCTTCAACAGCAACACAACTATTTAAATGTCTCTCTTTTTTTTGTTTTTGTTTTAACCTTGGGGACCCCAGCTGTTACAGGTTGGCTGAATGTGGGTGATTTGTTTTGTCAGACGGTTTGAATTAGCTCTTGTTCAAGAAAGGATGTGGAGGAGACGTGGGGAGAGCAATGCAACAAGCTTCCAAGGAATGTAGTCCATATGTTAGGGTAAGAGATTGCTCCTGCCCACTAAATCATAAGCTATCTAGTTTTTTGAGTGTTGCAAAACTGTTCAAGGGTCAATAAATAATTTGTACAGATTGTGGTCTGTTTGTGTGTGCACATGCCAGGTCAAGACTGGGCAGAACAGAGAAGCCTTGTTTGATGGTAATGCAGGTCTTTGTCAGCTGTCATATAAGATATTCTGCCTGTAGATGTTCCTGTGTGTTGGCTTTAGCCTTTCTTTCTGCTCACCCAGTGGGCAAACAAGGCTTGCTCTATTCTTGGCTGTTGTCATGCCTCTTTTTCCTCCAGCTCGGAGGCAGCTCCTTGGGCTGTTCCAGATCCAGGCTCCTTGGCAACCAAGCTTTTGCTGGGCTCAGAACCACCTGGTGCAAAGGGGCCACTGCCTTTGGCTTGATGATGGCTCTCAAAGTAAGATGCTGAAAAAGTTCTTGAGCATTTTCTCGATGCTTTAGTGAAACGAGAGCATGCAGCATCTTCGCTCTGATAAAACTTTACCTGGCCCTCCAGGTGTGTTCCTCATAGAGCTTGTGCTCAGTGTTACCACATTCCCTTCTAAAACTGTTTAGATGGCCTCTTTCTGTGTCCCTTTGCATGTTGAACTGTTTGGGTTTCATCTTGAATTGTTCAGATGAATTAAAAATGCTAGTGTGGCCTAGTGGGATCACAGTGGAAACAGAGGTTGATTTGAAAAATGAAATGCAAATTAGGTCAAGGGACAAAACTGCCAGGTGTTGTTTTTGCTACAAAAGGGGGGAAAGTCCATTGCTAGTTAGGGGGTTTATGAGGGTAATGGATGCCTTCTTGCTAGCTTTCTCAGTGCTGGAGTTAGTAATAAAGCAATGCCTGTTCCAGGCTGGTGCCCTCCAGATATTCGGGACTTCATTTCCCAGCATTCATGATTGTTGGCCATGCTGACTGGGGCTGGCAGGAGTTAAAATCCAAACCAACTGGAAGACACCAGGTTGGGCAAGGTTGGTCTGCCCTGACCAAGCTCCTGTTGAGCTGGTGGCCTGTCCTGTGGGTGCTTTACTCCACTGACATCTGTCTGTTTTTAGTTAACCTTCTGGTTCTGTGCAAATGCTTCAGTGTGAAAAGGGCCACCAGTGCAGAGACATGTGCTACAGGTCAGGAGGGGTGGGCCAACTTTCTGCACCAGTGGCTGTTTCTTGCTAAATGGTAAAATTTCCCTTGATGGTCAGTGAAATGGATAACTTAATTTGACCTGTCAGGAAAAAGCCTTCTTATTTACAGGATGCCATGAAGAGAATCACCTTCTGCTTACTACTTCAGCTGGCTTTTTCATATGGACGTGCTGGAACTAGGGAGAAAAACTGAAAAAGTGTTACAAAGTCCATTAGCATTTTAAATTGCACAGACATGCAAGGTAATTATTAAAGGGCTTGTTAGGTAATCGCTGCCTGTGCATAAGGCTGAATATACAAAGTCCAGCATTTTATGTTCTGTCATGCATACATGATAAGAATTGTTTAAGAATTTCCTTCTTTCTACCTGAGTTAGCAAATCAGGTTCCAGCTTCATGTAGGAATGTGGAATGTTGCAAGCTGGAAAAAGCATGAATCAAGCATAATATGGTGGAATCCAAGGGCTTGTTTACGCTTTGCATGACAATGCTTACTTGCAAGTGGAGGTATGGATTTGCCAACATAGCCAGTGCAGGGGCATGAGAGAACCATGGCCAGTTACAACTTCATGTTGTAAGGCCTCAGTCTGTTCCAAGTTTGCTGCAAACACAAGCCTTTGCACCATGAGCATGATAGATATTTGTAGGATATGTGGTAGGAGCCCTCCTGCATATTGACAAGTTGATACCTCTGCTACAGCAGCATTGCAAATAGACCCTAAAAATGATGGTCCCCTTAGTCTTTAATGGTGGGGAGCCCAAGTGACACAAGGGCATATAAGAGGTGAAGAGCTGAGCTACTCATTACAAGCTGCCCTGTGCAATTTGATGAAGAAGAGGTTCTTCATGTGAAACATCAGCAGTAGTAGGCCATCTTAATCCTCTATGTACCTCGTGTCCTATTTCCTAGAAGTAAACTGCTGTATTTCTTAAGAGATACCATGCAAAACTGGCCAACCAGTTGGGCTTCTAGATCCTTGACGATGAGTGAAAGGCGATGAGTGAAAATTTCAAGTGGAACTCATTGTGTTCTTACTGTTATGTAAAAATAAGGTGTTTTAAATAAGCCCTGCAATAGGTTGCAGTAGGCAAGGAGCACCAGTTAATCTTCCTTTCAAAAGCCTAAGTGGAAATAGCCCATCTTTTTGTACTGCAGGGGTGTTGCTGCTACTGAAGTAGCATCTTCTTTTTGTACTCCCAGTGACACAAAACACAAGGTATGTTAATGGCAACCAAACTGGGTAGCTTTAAAAGAGGTTTTACGAAGGGGGGGAAAGCCATCAATGACTATTGATCACTCTGGCCATGTGCAGCCTTCAGTATTAGAGGGCTCTCACTACCAGCTGGGGGAAGCATGCACAAGAGGATGCTCCTGCACTCCTGTCCTGCTTGTGGTTCCCACTGGGGCATTTGGCTGGCCATTGTGGGAAGAATATGCTGGGTAGATGGGCTTTTGATCTGATCCAGCAGGGCTCCGCTTGTGTTTTTATGAGGTGTCACTGCTTGAAAAGGGAGAAGGAGAAGGAAGAAGCTGGATTATTTCAAAAGTGTTCTTTATACTGGCCCATTCAAAAGTGTTCTTTATACTGGGGTTCTTTCAACCTTTAATGCCTTTCGTTCCATTTCAGAAAAGCTCTTAGGGGTTACATTTCAGTGGTAGACATGGCTGAAGGCAAGGGGAATGAGTAAAAAGGGTAAAAACGCTTCTGCAAAAATGTCAAAATATTTTAGCTTAAGGGTTTAAATGCCAATAGCAGCTTGAGCAGAAGCATGGCCTAGGTCCCCTTGCAACCCTATGGTTTTATCCTTTTAGAATGGAGAAATAACTGCAGGAAAGCACATCATCAAACAATGATGGTTGAGGGAACAGCAGTGTTGCCCTCTGAGGAATGTGGGAAGGCTGAATTTGGCTCCTTGGCCTGAAGGTCTACAGCTGTGCCTTAAAGGAACCAATTGAAACTTAACAATGAGTGGCGTTAATTATTGCTTTCTTACACTGGGACAGCTAGTGATGCATAAAGCCTGCCATTCAGCCCACACCAGGTTCTGTAATATGCACAGACCCAGGCAGCTGCAATTTGGGCCTGTGTCTGGTTTTTCTCTTTGTGAGTAGCACACCCAACAAACGGTTTAGCCAGCAGCAAAAGCTAGGAAAGATAGGCTCCTTACTTCAAAGGCCGGAATAAAACATCCAGCCTTCAATACCAATGTGATATGTAGTATTAAACTGATGGCTTCTTTGGAGGGCTTCATCACTCTCCTAACCAGTTTAGCAAGTAACTCCACTTAAAGCATAATCCTATGCATGTTTAGTCAAAACAAAGGTCTACAAGCTGCCAGCATGCCCCAGCATGCCTTTTTTTCCTGCATAAATGTGTATAGGATTGTACTCTTAATAAAAAAC
This sequence comes from Varanus komodoensis, assembly GCF_004798865.1. Lineage (NCBI taxonomy): Eukaryota > Metazoa > Chordata > Lepidosauria > Squamata > Varanidae > Varanus > Varanus komodoensis. The sequence continues at coordinate 5,364,475 of NW_025336346.1, forward strand.
AATATCAAATTACCACTTAAAATAATGGGTGAGTTCATAAGGAACAAGCCAGAAGCAATGCGGTTAGGTCCCTCAAGATGACTGTTTATATCTTGGTTAGCTGCAGTGCAATGGGAAAAATGAAGTCAGGCACCACAGGAACCATTACTTGGGAAGGCACGGCAGTGTCCAAACGGAGCAAACCTGCAACTAATACGTGGCGTAAGGTTTTTAATGGTAAAGTGTTCCCTGTACAGTGAAAAGGTGTTTCATATGACTACAGCATCTGATGGAAATTACACACAAAATATGAAAAGGGGAGGGGAAAGTGGCAACGAGAGGTTTCCTATTGTTTATGTTCTATTTATTTATATGATGTTACTCTCGAATACTGAAATAGCTATTTAAGAACAAATGGCCACGTCATCTCTGCCCAGAATATGTCTCCTGAGAAGACGGCATCTACTTGCAATCAGTGAGGGAAAAATGCTTTTTCTATACCGATTGCTTGTGATGGATAAAACAGTCTAAAGACCATTATTATCCTTCAGTGGGTAACATGCTACCTTGGTGTTTGTTCTAGCATCACTGTGGCTAGGAAAAAGGGGCTTATTATTATTATTATTATTATTATTATTATTATTATTATTATAACATTTCTATGCCGCCCCTTGCCGAAACCTCGGGGCGGCTTACAACATGATAAAATACATTGAAATACAATAGTACATAATAAATTACCATTAAATATAACAATACAAAAAATACATTGATTTACAAATACAAAATTAAAATTATCAGTATAAAATAAAAATATGGGAGGAGAAAGAGAAGGAAGAAGAAGTTGCCCAGGCCAGATCATATGTTTTAACAATTGAAATGATGTTTAAATAAAAAGGTCTTTACCTGGCGCCGAAAAACCAGTAACGACGGTGCCAGGCGGACCTCTTTGGGGAGTGAATTCCATAGGTTGGGCGCCACCGCAGAGAAAGCCCTCCTCCGGGTACTTACTCTCCTAATTTCTTTCATGGAGGGTTCCCGGAGAAGGGACTCTCCCGCAGATCTCAAAGGGCGGTCGGGCATATACGGACGTAAGCGCTCGTTCAGTAGCCAGGACCCAAGCCGTTTAGGGCTTTGTAGGTCATAATCAACACCTTGAATTGGGCCCGGGCTTCAATGGGAAGCCAGTGAAGCTGATGGAGGACTGGAGTCATGTGAGCATAACGCCCCGTCCCCGTCAGCAACCTGGCAGCTCTATTTTGCACCAATTGAAGTGTTCGGACTGTCTTCAGGGGAAGCCCCACGTAAAGCGCGTTACAGAAGTCTAGGCGGGAAGTCACCAGCGCGTGTGTCACCGTCGCCAGGCAGTCGTATTCCAGGTAGGGGCGCAGCTGATTAATCAGCCGAAGCTGAAGGAAGGCGTTCCTCGCTACCGCTGTCACCTGAGCTTCCAACGAAAGCTCCGGGTCGAGGAGTACACCTAAGCTGCGGACCTTATCCCTAAGAGGGAGTGTTGCACCATTCAGGACCAGGTCAAATCCACCCTCTCCGAAACCCGATCCGCCAACCAACAGGACCTCCGTCTTGTCTGGGTTGAGTTTCAGTTTATTGGCCCTCATCCATTCCCTTACCTCGGCCAAGCACCGGTTCAGCACAGCCACTGCCTCACCTGGATTAGTGGAGAATGAGAGGTAAAGCTGGGTATCATCAGCGTATTGATGATTCCGCAGCCCACACCTCCTGATGACCTCTCCCAGCGGTTTCATATAGATGTTAAATAGCAGAGGGGATAGAATGGAGCCCTGTGGTACCCCATGGCATAGTTGCCATGACGTAGAGACATGGTCCCCCAGCACTACCTTCTGGAATCGACCGTCGAGATAGGAGCGGAACCACTGCAAAGCAGTGCCTCCAACCCCCAATCCCGCAAGTCTATCCAGAAGGATACCATGGTCGATGGTATCGAAAGCTGCCGAGAGGTCCAGAAGAACCAACAGGGATGTACTCCCCCTGTCCTTCTCCCTGCACAGGTCGTCGTACAGGGCGACCAAGGCAGATTCAGTACTGTACCCGGGTCTGAAGCCGGACTGAAAAGGATCCAGATAATCAGTTTCCTCCAAGAGTGCTTGGAGTTGTCCCGCCACCACTCGCTCCAGCACCTTGCCCAGAAACGGGATGTTGGCCACAGGTCTATAGTTAGTGGCCATCTCTGGATCCAGTGACGCTTTCTTCAGGACCGGTCGTATTACCGCCTCCTTTAAAGGGGCAGGCACTCGACCCTCCCTCAGAGAAGCGTTAACCACTTCCAAAATCCAGGTCCCAATCCCGTGCTTGGAGTTATTTATTAACCAAGACGGGCAAGGATCCAATAGGCACGTGGTGGGACGTACTCTTCCAAGCACCTTGTCCACATCATTGGGCCGCAATAATTGAAATTCCTCCAGTAATTTTGGACCAGACGGTGGCATTGGCGACTCCTCAGAGACCTCTGATTCATTAGTGGAGTCCAGCTCGTGACGAATCTGAGCGATTTTCTCCCTGAAATGCCTGGCAAAGTCGTCACAGCGGGCCTTTGAGGGTGGCATCGGATCTTCCTTAGGACCCAGGCGAACCAGGCCTTGCACCACTCGAAAAAGCTCCACTGGACGGCATTGTGAGGAGGCAATGGAAGCAGAAAAAAACTTCTTTTTCGCCGCCTTCACTGCCACAGCATAGGCCCGATAGTGGGCTCTCAAGTGTGTTCGGTCAGATTCATCCCGTGATTTCCTCCACCTACGCTCTAGCCGTCTCCCAACTCGCTTCATCGCCCGTAATTCAGGTGTATACCAAGGGGAAGAGCGGACTCTGCCCGGTGGGAGAGGACGCTTAGGAGCGATTGTGTCCACAGCCCTGGTCATCTCTCCGTTCCACAGTTCGACCAGAGCCTCGACAGGAGCACCAGTCTTGTCAGCCGGAAATTCCCCCAGGGCCCCCAGGAATCCATCCGGATTCATCCGGCTCCGGGGGCGGGCCCATACAATCGGGTCCGCACTCTTATAGAGGGAGAGGCCGCTCTCGAGCACAAACCTCACCAGGAGGTGATCTGACCATGACAGGGGAGTCAAACATAAGTTCTTCACCCTCAGGTCATCCTCTACCTGCCCCGTCGTGAATACCAGGTCCAGAGTGTGTCCACGTTCATGGGTAGGGCCAGTGACGTGTTGAGACAGGCCCATGGCCGTCATAGAGGCCATGAAGTCCTGAGCCGCCCCGGTCAGTCCAGACTCGGCATGGAGATTGAAGTCCCCCAGGACCAACATCCTGGGGGTCCTCAACACCAGATCCGAGACGGTCTCTGTCAGCTCAGATAGGGAGACTGCTGGGCAGAAAGGTGCACGGTACACCAATAGAATCCCCAATCTGTCTTGTTCGCCCAACACCAAGTAGAGGCACTCCAGCCCTGGTCTCAAAGGGACCGGAAGACCCGTGAGAGAGATGGAGGCTCTGTAAACCAACGCGACTCCCCCTCCCCTCCCTTCTGGGCGTGAACAGTGTTGAACCAGATACCCGGGCGGGCACAACTGGGAGAGGGCAACATCCCCTCCCTCTCCCGCCCAGGTCTCCGTTATGCAAGCCAGGTCAGCCCCCTCATCCACAATCAAGTCATGGATGAGGGAAGATTTATTATTGATCGACCTGGCATTGAGCAGCAGCACTGTCAGACCCGAGGGGTGGTTGACAAGGCTACCTGGCGCCCTCTGGTTGGGGGCAGGATCAGAAGGAGGGACAGGTGTCAGCCATCTGTCCATCCTTCTTCTACGTGGACACGTTAAGCCCCTATTGTTGTAACGACCATTGCCTGTGACCACGCCAATAGCAGCCCCCGTGGGTTCCCCAGGATATATAAACGTCGACATGGCCAGGAATGACTCAAAGCACTAATTAAAGCAGGGTAAGATTATAAAGTAGGTCGGAGGAGGAGAAAAAGAACGATAAAAAGAAAAAAAAAGAAAAAAGGGGATCCTTCCTCTTCCCTGAGAATCAGCAGTAGGCAAGCCTATTTCAACAAGAGTCCATGGCCAGCCCAGCCCCCCTCTCGTCCCCCCGAACGGCACCCCAAACGGCGGCGACCCCTTTGGTCGCCGCCCTTCGGCCGCCGGCCCGAGGCCGCCGGCCCCGGCCGTTGCCGCGGCTTTGACTCCGCAGGGCGCCTCCGAGACCCGCCCCGTCGCGCACCGCGCGCGCCCGATCACCTGGGCTGGCGGGCGGCGCTCTCCGGCGCCGCGTGCGGCCGCGCTGGCCGGTGGAGCTGGCTGCCGTCGAGGTCGCAGCCGCGTGCATCTGCCTGCATTCGCTTGCCCGGGAGCGGCGTGATGCTGGGGGTGGGCGGAAGCGTCTCTTGCAGCGCGGGGTCGGTGTTTCCTGCCTGGGGGGCCGTTCCCTCCTGGCCGTTGCCGCGGCTTTGACTCCGCAGGGCGCCTCCGAGACCCGCCCCGTCGCGCACCGCGCGCGCCCGATCACCTGGGCTGGCGGGCGGCGCTCTCCGGCGCCGCGTGCGGCCGCGCTGGCCGGTGGAACTGGCTGCCGTCGAGGTCGCAGCCGCGTGCGTCTGCCTGCATTCACTTGCCCGGGAGCGGCGTGATGCTGGGGGTGGGCGGAAGCGTCTCTTGCAGCGCGGGGTCGGTGTTTCCTGCCTGGGGGGCCGTTCCCTCCTGGCCGTTGCCACGGCTTTGACTCCGCAGGGCGCAGCTCTGGTATTGGTCAGGCTCCACATTTGCTACTATGTATGCTCTTTATTCTACTTGATGCTTTTAAGTATAGTGACCTCGCTGAAGTTGCAGGTAGATGAACACCTCCAAAGACAATGATGACAGCAGCAGCAGCATCAAAGAAATGAACCTTGGAGGCCTGTTCAGACCTCTCATATGGAACTTGGCTGCTGGGCAAACACAGTGCTCTTGGAACACAATGCTGGGGCTTGTTCACAGTGAGTGCTGGAAGGTTCTTAAAATTCAGGGCTGATGCTGCGCCACTGAATGGGGACCGTGACCTCAAAGGGGTCTGGGAAATGCAGCGTATCACGAGAGCTGCCGGGAAACTTAGGACAATAGAGAACATCGAGCAGCAGCATCCTGAGTGCCTCAGAAGGACTTTGCAAGGCGAACACAACACAATCATTAAAAGCCAGACATTGTGCTATGTACCCGTCAATTTTGGGGCTGTGCATTTTTCTATATAGCCACAACCAATACAGGCAGTTGATTATTTGGGGTTTCATTTACAAGCTGGAGAAAACACATGATGACGGAATTGGCCTACCTTTGGACGACATCAGCTTGAATTTCTTCCAACTATCACTGGGCTGGATCCATAAAGTCACAGCCGTAGCGTCTCCCTGTCATATGATACCAGCATCATTAGAATAAAATTCCAATGTTGTGTTATTTTCATAAAAATCAGACTAAAAAGTGTTGCCTGATTAGCTTCCTGAAATGTATTCGGAACCTCTGAGGGTTTTGCTGTATGTGCTGCTACTGGCAAAAATTCTCATGCTCTAACAATGAATAAAATGGGCTCGGCCTTAAGGTTTCTATGGTTTCTACTGCCAGCCTTGAGACCCAGTATCAGCTGAAATCCACAGAGTGGTAAGGAACCAATTGTGAAGTCATCTATATATGCCTCCCAAAGCTAACCAAAAAGACCAAGTGGTGGTCTGCATATAACAGGTAGCAATGAACATTAATGATAAGCTGGACAACTGAACAATATAATACATGTATATTATGTGTATGATAATAAATTCCTAACAATAGTATTCAACCTGTGAAAACATTTTGACCTAACAGATTTTCTTCAATGGTTGGTATGCACTGTTATTTGTTTGTGCCCTTCTTACTATTTTTACTAGCTCTTGGAGACCTATGTTCATTCGGAGCTTTACTCTCTCCATTGACTTACTTGTACTCATTTCTGTATTCGTCTTTCCATTTGCTGTATATGTCCCATTTACATCGCAGCTTATCAGAAAGCTTCTTAGGAAGCTATTCTTATTCCTTTAGATGCCTCTCGTGTACTCTTAATCGCTGGAATGCTTTGCCTTTATTTACATGAGTGTGTTTGTTTTGCTTTTACCATTGGTTCCTAAATGCCAGTGTGGTGTAGTGGTTAAGAGTGTGGGACTGGGACTCAGATGATCTGGGTTCTAGTCCTCACTCAGCCATGGAGCCAACTGGTGACTTTGGGCCAGTCACAGACTCTCAGCCCAACCTACCTCACAGGGTTGTTGCTGTTGTGGGGGTAAGACTGAGAGCAGGAGAATGATGTAAGCTGCCTTGAGCCCTTTGTAGGAAAAAGGCAGGATATAAATTGAAAAATAAATAAATAAAATAAATACTGTACAAGCTGGAGTTCGCAAGTCACGTCACCCCCAAAGCTGGAAATGTGGGCTGCCTTCTTTGGCCCTGACAACATCAGGTAGGAAGACTGGAGAGGGTACTCTGTGTTCCTTCGTATCTGGATGTCTGTCTGCATGCTTGCTTTTATGTCTATTCATGTAATGTGGCTATACAATGTCCTCTAGTGAGCCTCTGGTCTAGAGGGCAATCTGTTCCTTGGATCGAATATGATACCCCCACCCCACATTCTCGTTTACTTACAAATGCAATTAAAAGCATCCTGAGCCCATGAGTCCACATACATGATTGGGTACTTCACCCCAGAAACAGCTGTAGGGCCCTAGATTTCCAGTCTGTTCATAACTTTATATACTGCAATATCTTTTCTCACTTCCAAACCCCACTTCTTAGCTTTTCACATTCTATTCCTCTCTGTTTGTACAACTTTTGCTTTTCAAGTTATCTCCCGAAGGTTAGAGCTGTTTTAAAACAGCTCTGTCTTTCTCCAAATGCCAGAAAAATTGGGAATTGGTTTCTCCCACTTCTGTTATGAAAAGACTTTAAAAAAATGGAGATTTGGGCTGGAGGGGGGTGGGGTGCTTATTTCATTTGGCTACCTAGGCTTGGGAGTAAGTTTCCAGATGAACTTCTGTGAGCCCCCCATGATGATCCCTATTTAGGGATCTTTGAGAATTTCCATTCACATATATGGAAGCATGGCCCATTTGAAGCTACAAGTGCAAGAATGCATCTGTTGATTTTTTCCCACAAATTGCTGAACATGTGCTCGCATTCATCTCATCCCAAATTCCCAGCCCACTTTGTGTAATCCCATCTGTCAATTGAATCAATTGAACCACGTTAGCCTATATAGGAAATTTGCACAAATGAGGACATGTGTGCAAATTGGAGGGAACTGCACAACCTTTTTGTGTAGAGCAAGCAGTGATTTGAATTCAAGCACAAGATGATGGCATGGTGATGTTTGGAGAATCCCAACAACCTTGAACAGTGCTTGTTTGCACAACCCTCTTGCTGTTTTCTTGGGGTCTGCCTCCCCCTGCCCCTGTGGCCCTCAAAGGAGAACTGAGGCCAGACAAAAACTTCCTCTTTCCATTGATTGTCCCTGTGGTAGGGAGAATGGAACAGCAGCGAGCAGCGAGCGCATGAGCACTTGCAGATTTACAGACTGGGGCGATTTTGAGAAGATGATGTGAGTTGTTTTGACAGTTTGGCCATTTTGAGTGTAGCAACCTCCGCCGCATAAAGCTCAGTTTATAAATAATTCAGGAGAGGGATTTTTAAGTGTCACAAGCGATCACATCTCAAAAGGTTCCACACTGTGAGCATGATTATGCATTGACTACATGCAGTAGGATTTCATTGCGGCTTGTAGTGCTGAGTAATGAAAATGAGGCTTTCCCCTCTTCCTTCTAGAAATACAGGTGCATCTGGCAACATGAGCAACCATGGGCGTGTTTAGGGGTCACTGATTTCAGGGTCACTAATGTATAGATGAGAAGATTGCTGTTGAGGTCAAGAATGTGAGCTGTGCACCAGGAAGTTCCCGGTTAAATTTCCTATACATTTACAAATTGGCTTTTCAGATTTGCATCCAGAAGAGAGATTATCGCTGCGAGGGCGCTGTATGATGGTCATGAAGAAGCTGAAAGACCACTTAATGGTTAGTGCCCGGGCAGGCCTGCTGCATATTTTGCAGGAAAATTACCAGCAAATGGGTTCAAAAAGGCTAGCTAGAAAATAGGTGAAGAAAGTAATCCTATGGAAGGTGGGGAGATTTCAAGCAGAAAAATGGGCAGCGGAGAAATCGTTAAGGAGTCCACAACTGCTTTGCTCAAAACTTGAGTCTCTTGAAGCTGCATTGGGAAGTTTCTTCAAAAAGCTGAACATACTGCTCCGGCACTGCTTTGGAGTGCTGATACCTGCCCTCCAATCTGCACATACAGCAGCAGTCTATTGCTTACAATAGGCTGGTGCTACTTGTGACTGCCAAGTTGATAGCAACCTACAAGCTCTTGCGGCCAGTTTCAGATTTGAATAGGGGCTCCTCAGGAGAGTACCTTCGGGTGGTCCCTCACTCCACCAGTGGCAATAATACTTGTCTTTTTTAAAAGCAATTTTGAGACACTACAGATTTGAGCAAAGCAGTAGCTAGCAGTGCTCCAGGTAGTCCTGTGTTTAGGGAGGCACCATTTCATTTCCCACAATGCCGAGACAGATGTTCTGGCAGTGTGGAAAATTAAAATAGCAGCTGGTATTTGGAGCTCTGCACAGCTCTTTTGATTTTGTTTTTGCTAAAATGCCAGTGGAGGGCCTTCCTAACGTGCCAGGAGCTGGCAGCTGCCCAAGGATGCCAGATTCTAACCACAGACTTCCTGCTTTCAATGTATTGAGGACTGCCAGCTGCTTCACGTGACCCACCACATGGGTGGCTAATGCTTGGTTTAAACTTTGAACAATAATATACTTTTAGTAAATGTGGTTGCAAAAGCTACTCTTGTGCAGGTGGTAGCATAGCAAAATACAACACCCTGAAGTAATTGAGTGGTTTGGGTTCATAAACACTGCACATAGCCTAGGAGAAGAAAGCGGTCCCTTCCATGCCGACATCCACCTCAAATGTGTTTTCAATATGCCAAATCACATCAAATACAGAATGGGAGGGTATATTTTTCAGTACCGAGGCTGTGAGGCATGACAGGCAAAGCAATTAAAAACCAAGTTCCCTGTATGACAAGGTACTCTGCACATGCTGAGCATCATTTTATATTTAAGATTAAACTTGAATGCTGGGTGGCATCTTTCTTTTTTAGAAACTGCACCCTGAAATGATGATACTTGAAGGTTGCAATCTTATGCCTATTTATCTGAGAGTAAGTCCTATTCAATGGGACTTGCGTTTGAGTAGATTGGGATAGGATTGTGATGGCAGGCGAAGTCTGCAAGTGGGAAAGTGGCCCCTACTTCTGGTTCCAAACTTTTAGGAGCCTGAATATTAATGACAGATTTTAACTTCAACTTTGGAGCACCTTTTGTCTGTCCTCACAGCCAGCACAGTTCTGTCCCTGCTGGCCGCAGAACCAAAGACTCTTGGAGACTGACCAGCTGCAGGTGGGATTCTTCGGAGGTGCAGGGCAGAAATAGTAGGTCTTAGGCACTGCCGTGCTATGAGGAATCCGGTGATGTCTCAGTCTCCTCTCTTTTTAAGTGTTTAAACAGCTGAAAGTTTTGAAGGGTGAAGGAAGTGCTGAGCAAAGAATTCCCTACGCATTCCAAACTCAGAGGGCCATGCCATGTAAATCAACTTGGGCACCATTCTATGCATGTTCAGACAGCCTACAAAGCTTTGCTGGCTGGAGTATGTGGGGAGTTGTAGTCTTTTTTTCCTCTCTAAACTTGCACTGTGTAGATTTTGCCAACAAACAACCTAAAATTGTGGACCCAATGAGATGTGCTTTACAGAAAGGGGGAAAGTAATGGTCTTTCTTTCTCCCACTGCATATGTCATAATTCAGAGCCCCATTTTGAAGGATTATCAGAAATATAATGAGTAGAATTCTAGAGCTTCAAGGGTGGCTGGAAAGTTCCTTGTCCCTACCACCAACTTTATTTGGGCAAATGTCTGTGCTTCAGCACACCACCCTGTAATGTGCAAGGTAGTTGTACAATGCAAGGATCATGGCAAGATGCAAAATATGACCATAGATAAGGACGTGGCAAGGAGGAAAGATGGCGTCGGAGTAACATTCTCTAACTGCAGTTCCTGTTTGTGCCTGGGTTTGTTGCAACATTATAGCTATAAGTAAGGAACAGCTTTAACTAGGAGGAAGAAAAAACTGCGGAAAAGTATAATCTTATGGAGAGCCCCACTGAGGAAAGAGAAGCAAGGAAAAGGAAGAAGAAACACTTAAAATTGAAAACTTTATCCTCCCTTCCTTGAGACCTCATATGTTGTAAGTATTGAAAATGGAGACAGTTGTGCTACTCTTGAGATGGAGCCCTCTAAAGATATAATATGGATTGGTGGGCACTGGTTTAGGCATCACCTTTCTCTTATATTGATAAGAGTGGTCAAATCCCTGAAGATTGGGGATCTGCAATTATTATTCCAATACAGGCTTATTAGCCTACTTAGGACTATCAACAAGCTCTATGCAAGACACTTATATGATAAGCTTAAGAGCTGGTTAGAACAAGGACAATTACTTGCAGAAGAACAAGCAGCTTTTAGGGAGGGCTGCTCTACCATTGATCAATGCATTGCACTCCAGCACTTAATTGAGAAGTATATCTCTAATAGGGTGACCTCCTTATGCTGCTTTTATAGATCTTATGGCAGAGTTTGACTCTATCTTGTGAATTAAATTATGGGAGGAATTGGAAGCTTCTAACTTCGACCTATGAGTATTACTGCTCATTCAATCTTTGTATAGAGACAAATCCCTTAGGGTTAGATACAGCTTAAAAGTACGGTACCTACGCAGAAGGGAGTCAAGCAGGGATGTACCTTTACATTGATTCAATGGTAGATTACCTTAATAGCAGTAACTTTCACCTCCCCCCCCCAAAGATTGTGCGGAGGCATACAGCCATTTTATTATATGCCGGTGATACAGTTATTCTTCAAGGGCTCCCGTTCATCTCAGAAGAGTCCTGAGTGCATTGACCATCTATTCTCAAGAGAATAGCCTCATGATCAATTATCAAAAAACCAAGGTTATGGCATTTGCTAGGGTGCCTAAAATTTGCTTGTGGAAAATTGATGATCCAGACAAATGGGCTGAAACTGGCAGCTTTGGGTCTTTCCCCATCAACTCTGTTCAATATGGGCTTTGATCAGGCTAAGGTAACTATTAAACAATGAACTATAGACACAGAGCGCCAAAGAGATCTTAGCAGCGTAAATGAATTTTAAATTAGTGAATCTAAGAGATAAGGTGTATCTATATTATTATCTCACTCAGCTGGAGGTTCCCAAATACAGAAGGGCGTTCACACTGGCCCGCTGTGGTGGACTTCCTTCAGCAGTCCTAGAGGGCTGTTATAGAAAGATGCTGTTTTTAGAGCAGTTATGTCCTTGTGCCTCAGGACAAATCAAAACCATGGACCATGTTCTGTTTAACTGTATGTTCTATAGAGACATTCATGCTGATTTTAGTTCCCCATTGCTGAATAGGTTCCCAGGATGTACAAGTCAATATTACAGCTATTTGTTGCTATCAGACTATAAACCCACCATTACATACAGTGTCTCCAAATTTCTTGCGACTGTGATTAACACCCAAGAAAAGATGTTGGGACTGTGGTGGTTTCTAATGTGGAATATGAGAAATGTTAGACTCCACGGCCCATTATGATGGATCTTAGAATTGTTAAAAAATAAGTTAAAGTGCATGGGATTATATAGCAACACAATAAGGCTAGGTTACTTGGGAGGCTTTATTGATATTTTATGTTTTATTATTAACCCTAACTTTACCATCATTTTAGTTTTGAGTCCACAATTGTAGTATTTAGTATGTTTAAATCCTATGTTGTTTATGATAATGGCGAAGTGACTTTAATAGTTCTGTTTTATGCTGGTCTGCGACTGTAGTAAATAATTTTAATTTAACTATAGATAACATTACTGCCGTGTTCTGCCCAAACCTGCTTGAGGATGATGAGTTCATGGCAGAGGTGAAAGGTTAGGGCGATTCACAAGTTAAATATGGCTTCAGCTATGGGTCAGTATAGACACGAAAGAAATAAGTATCCAACGGGTTCTATCTTATGTTACTCTATCCTAAGTCCTATTCTTTGGATGGGTCTTCTCTAAGAAGGACTAATACAACTGTGATAGTCTAGCAGAAATTCTTTTTAACTGTTCACAATACATTTTTCCGACTTTCAGTGTTGCTGTGAGTGGCCTTGAGGCCGTTTAAACAGAAAAGCGACCCATGCATCCCTTTCACAACGGCACTGCGGGCGACAGAGTCCCCCGAGCCTCCGCAGCAGGGTCCCGACCAGCGTCTTCCTCCTCCTCCTCCGCTCGCGCGAGGTGCAAGCGGCTTCCGGGCCGGCAGTCCCAAAAGCGAAGCGCCGCCACCTGGCGGCTTGCCACCCCCACCCCGCCACGTGCTCCGGAGGGCCCCTGGCTGCCTGGGACGCGAGGGCAGGGCGGCCAGCTGCCCGCGGGAATGACCCTGCGTGCGGCCGGCCGGCCGGCCGGCGGGCGAACTGGAGGCAGGGCTGTGTCCCCCCGCCCAGCCCGCCGCATCCGCCTCCTCCTCCTCCGCCGCCGCCGCCGCCGCGAGTGCAGCAGAGCCGGCGAGGAGGACTCGAGGGAGGCAGTGGCTTCCGCGACAACCGGAGAGGTGGGTGAGAAGGGCGGGCAAGCGGCAACTAGCAGGGCCCCCCTGCCAGCCCGGACGCGGCGCCCGGGCCGCACTGCCGCCAGCCCTTTTGCCTGCGGGAAAGAGGAAGGGGGAGAGGCCAGCCCGCCGCCTCCTCTGAGGCGCTTGCAGAGCAACTTGTTTACTTGGCCGCAGCCGGGCCGGGGCAGGGGCACCTGGGAAGACGAGCGGCGGACTGCAGCGGCTGGGAGAGCCAGGCGCTGCCGGGAGGGGGCCGCTCCGCTCCGGCCCTGCGCTTGGGACGCCACCCGTGGCAGTTCGGAGGCGCCAGGAGCACCTCGGGATCCACTATTCCAGCCCCAAGCCCCATGCAATTCGCTAGCTCCCCCCCCCCCCCCCCCCCCCCCCCCCCTCTCTCTCTCTCTCTCTCTCTCTCCAGTTTGCCTCTCCGTTACAGCCTTCCTGGCTGAGTATAACCCCCATCCCCACCGTTATGTGCCTTCCCCCTCCCCGTTCAGCCTTGCCCACTTGCATAAACCCCTTCTTGCCCTTTCTGCTTTTCGTTGTTTGCAGTTTATATATATATATGTTCTATACCCCCCATCATCCCCCTCAACTCCTGGTAAATGCTTTCAAATCTTCCTGTGCATCTCTGCAGCTCAATTCATTTCTGCTCATTTCCTAAGTTTTCCTCCCAGTGTCTTTATATCTGATTGTTTTCTATGCTGAATTTCATCTGGATGTTTATGTAAATTCACAAAAGTTGTACACACACACACACACACCAGGAATATTTAGTAACTTGCCTACTCACACTTAGTTTGGCTAGTGATGGGTTGCATTGTCATCTCAGCTAACTTGGCCAGGCAGATAGATATTTACAAGCCTATCCTTGTGCCATTCAGTTTTTTGTTTGTATGCCTTTAAAAGACCCCTATCTTGCTTTAGACCATATAGTCTTCCCTTCTCTCCCCCTTCCTCCTCAATATATCTACAGGTTTCCTAAGCACCTAATCCTCCCCAGAAGGTTATACATATTTTTCTGTAGTGCCTTTCATTCTACCTGCCTCCCTTCCACTCTACTTGCTACAGTAATTTTCTAATGGTTCTGGTGACTTCTAAAAGGACAATATTGATTCCTTAGTATCATGTTGCCCTATTATCACCAGTAATGCTTCAAGACAGAGGGCACCTAGAATTAGACAGCATGGTATGCTTTTCCCCACCTTTTTCTGTGGTATGGAGAAAAAGCAGAAGTGATGGGAAAACCAGGAAGAGCTACAAGTGGAAAGACCACATGACATTTCACAAAAGAGGTTGGGTGATGGTTTGATAAAAGTCCCATCTGAAAGTACCCCAGGAGATCAGGGACTCTAGAGCTGCCTCCTCCATCTTGGTGCCCTCCAAATGTTTTGAAAAGCCCCAGCCAGGATAGCCAAAGGTCAGCAGTGCTGGGAGTTGTAGTCTTAAACACCAACTTGGGGAAGGCTGCGGTAGAGTTTCCTCAACAGATGTTCTAAACATGTATGTTACAAGCAAGAACCACCACATAGCGGTGATCATGTTTTGCTTTTTACAATTGCTAACAGGTGCATCTTTCCCTATGCATGCAGGACAAGGCTATACCTGTTGAATTTCTGCTGTGCATATAGTTAGCAAAAGCACACAGCATTGGTAAGGGGGGGAAGTGGCAACACTATATCCAAGTTGTAAGTCAGTGTCCTGGTCACTCATTTCCCCAACATTCACCCGCTTTTTGTTAAATGCATGTTTTAATGCTTTCATTAAGTAAGCATATCACCAGTTACCTTCACAGCTGTATCGGCTTCTTGTTAACCATCATATGTTCCTCCTGTCCAAACTCTGCATCTTTATACTAGAAACTCAAGCATGAGAGAGTGCACAAAGCACTGCTTAATACTAAATTAAATATTCTGACTTTATGGTAATAGAGACACGGAAACATAAAAACAGAGCAAGTCAGAAGGGGCCTCCTGGGCCAACTAGCTATCTCCCAGTTCCACCTGGCTCCGCTCATTATTTATTTATTTAAAACATTTCTATGCCGCCCCCATCGCAACAAAGCCTCGGGGCGGCTCACAAAAAATACAGAAAAACATACATAAACAATAACAATACAACAATTTAAAAGAAAAAAAAACATTTAAAACCCCCAGTGCATTCTCGGCTAATTTAAAATCCTAATAAATACAATAATTTAGCAATTAAAATAAGTTTTAAATAAAAAGGTCTTAGCCTGGCGCCGAAAAACAAATAATGACGGCGCCAGGCGGACCTCTCTAGGGATGTGCATGTCAAGCCTATCCTTGGACACCCTCACTGATGGGATATAGATGTGATGGGGCTGAGTCAAGGCCTGATTATGTCTGGCTTCTATAAGTTAGTACCTGCAGCAACAAATAACCATTCTGAATTGCAAATAAGGAAGAAAGGTATTCTTTTCTCTTTTGCCCCCTCTGCCCTTACTTTCCTTCTGCCCCTTTCTTATGTTCACATAGGCTTAAATATCCTGTACCCAGAAGGCTAACATGCTGCCAGAAAAAGACCCTAAAAGGCAAGGGGAGAAAGACCCCAAAGAAGATCCATCAGTTGCTCTCTTCCGGGAATATCTGAGAATCAAAACTGTTCAGCCTGAGCCTGATTATGGTATGTAGACTGTTTTTACTTTCTTCATGTCAGAAAGGCAAAGTTGTGCTGTTGTGTGCCTGAATCATAGCAGGGTAGTGACACAGAGAGCAACTATTGGGAGTACATCCAGAGCTTAGTTTCTTGAGCAGCCAGAGTTGATGTTTTTGCATCATTTGCTAGAATGAGCAAGCTGATTCTCAAATTCATTTAGGTTAGGCTATGATGTTTTGAATACATTTGCCATATACAATCCAGCTTAATCTGAAAAAAGCCTTGGCCTATTTACATCAAACCATGTACATCTGTCCACTCTTATTTAATGGGAATCCCTTTCCTCTCACCGTATAACATGTGTTTTATTGCTTTCTTTATGGGGGCAACATATCACCAATGTGTACCATGAATGCCATGTTAAGTGGTTATGTGGACATAAACATGTCCATAATATGTGGACATGTTTCTTGGTGGTTCAGAAGAAGGACATAAGAAGGATGTTTCTCATTTGAGAAAGGGGACTGTACTGCACTGAGGTCAGTACCAGTGCTTTTACTGCAAAATGGACATAATGTTAGCGGGAGCTGAAATTTCCTGAGCAGATGCATATTTTCAGTGAATTTGTTTGGGATGTCATTTATTTGATAGGTTTGTCTGCCACTCTATCTAGGCAGCTAAGAACAGCATTTTAGACTTACAGGAAACCTATGAGACGGGGTCTTCAATTCAAATGTTAATAATCCTGCTCTCAAAATATAGAAAATAAAACTTGTCAACAGCAGTATTAATCCTGTAATACGATATATTCTTCAATTCATCATTCCTTGTTCTACTTAGAACATTTGTTATTTATGTATCTCTTCAAGTTACTATCTATTGCATGTTTAGACTGAAAAAAAGTAAAACAATCCTTAGCATTCCCAGCCAGCGTCTAAGCCTGCATAGGATTGTGCCCTAAAGCCTTTTCACACCATTATTCAGCTCCCGGAGTAGATTACAACAGCAACAACAATAATTAAAAAGATGGTCCCTGCCTTTAGACATACAAAATAAGCCAAAGGCACTCTCAGCAAAGTGGCTGGAGCGGCTCTGTTTGTCATCCCCTCTTTCCATCATAGCATAAAGCAAACATATCTTCTACAGGACTTCTTACAATAGCACTAATATGTTTCTTCTGACATTTTCCTGGGATTTGACCCTATGAGAAGAATTATGGGCCCAAGACACTAAGTGAGTTTTACAGTTGAGTGGGGATTTGGATCTGAGATTGTCATGTCCAAAAACTCTTCTGAAAGCTTTGTTAGCTGTAAACAGTATACAAAAGCAGTAAATAAATAAACAAGATAATAAAAGGGTGATTATAATTGTTTACTGTTGTTGGCATGTTGCTCCAGAAGAGGAAGCCTCTGCCACTGAGTTGGCATCCTTGCTTCTTGGCTGAACCCTTTGAGACTGCAGCTGAGTTTTTTGAGACTTGTATGATGGAGCTTTTCCATTATACAAATAGCATACAGAGAAGAATAGTCTGTAATGAAGAATTCTGGCATTCTCCTCCCTGACAGCTACTTTTCTGTGTGCAGGGAATTCCTTGTATAATGAAGCAATCATGTGTTCAACTCTGTCTCAGTCTAAAACAGATTTTCCTACCTTAGCAAAAACTAGGCTTTAGTCTTCAACTGTACAATTTCCAGACTTATTCCCAACTCTGAAATACTAGGCTAATTGGTGGGAGACAGGTTCAACACTGGAAAATAGCAAAATGAAGGTTCAGTGGGCAAGACAGTGACATAAACAGCCCAGGCACAATTTAATACAGTTACATAGTTAAGCATACTTAAAGCTTCAGTCCTATAAATCTCAGTAAGTTTTTGCAGTGCAAAAGACTGCACTGCAAATATTGCAATAGATTGGCAATTTTAAGATGTAATTTTGTGCATGCTTAGACAGAAGAAAAATCTCAAAACTCCCAGCATTCCTCAGCTAGCATGTCTGCTTGGTGAATGTGTGGGAGTTGTAGTTCTTGTTCTTCCTTTTCATACATAGCAACTTTACATTCATGTAATGTTAAAAAATGTTTCTCCCTCACACAAGGATAGGCTCACCACCCAGGTTGTAATGATAATATTTCAAAGATGGTTTTATTTATTTGTTACAGTTCTATATCACCCAATAACCAAAGCTCTCTGGGTGGTTCGCAGCAAAGATTGGGGGTTTACATGAACTAGTTTACCTTGCTTTACTTACCCTGTACGGGAAATCATAAGGGCAATTTGTACAAGGACTGTGGTGCCATCTTGACACTTATTGTGTCCTGGGGGAGTTAAGACTTTGATAAAATTAGCCAGTGTGGTGTAGTGGTTAAGAGCATGGGACTGGGACTCAGCTGATCTGGGTTCTAGTCCCCGCTCGGCCATGGAGCCAACTGGGTGACTTTGGGCCAGTCACAGACTCTCAGCCCAACCTACCTCACAGGGTTGTTGTTGTGGGGATAAGATGGAGGGGGAGAATGATGTAAGCTGCCTTGAGCCTTTTGTAGGAAAAAGGCAGGATATAAATTGGAAAAAAAATAGCTCTCCCTTTCAGAGTCTCTTTCTGTTTTATGTGGGCCTCCTATATCCATGTGTGGCCAAACGAAAAGGGGAAAACTTCCTCTGCTTTCATTCTGTGCTTCTCTCAGGAGTTCATTTGGCCAAGCATTGCTTTGGCCAAAACTTTGCTGGATTCTTCTCCCAGCAGGGCCCCTCCTGCAGGACAACAACAACAATAATGGGAATAAGGAATAAGGGGAAATCTCATTCCAACAATTCTTGCTAGAGTTTTGTGGTGCAAGTCTCCTTGGCCCTTCTCTCCTTGGACACAGGGAACAATTCGTACAGTTTTCATCTACCAAGCTCAGAGATCTCAGAAATATGCAACATTGGCTGTTCAACAAAAACCTCATGGTTTCTATGTTGCTGTCCCATGAAACCACATCAAGACTTTCCCTCAGTTTTTCATGAAACACTTAAATTCTTCTGCTTCTTTTGCAAACCGGATGCAAATGTATACCAAACAAGCTCTTTGCTTACAGAAGGGAGTAGTTCCTACTTTATTCCTGTTACAGCAAGATCCTCTGGGTTTTAAATCCGTAGCTAATAGTTCTCAGTGTCTTCCGCCTTGTCCACCCTTTCCCAGGCCTCTAGGTGATCAGGAAAGTAGCAAAGTTCTATCCTATTTATTGGAGCACTGTAGAAAAGTAAGGGCTGCTTTAAAACAGGGTTTTGATAGGGGCATAAACCGTTTTCATAGCTGCATCTATCCCTATAAAAAACACATGTTTAGTCCTGTCAGAAACTCTGTTTTTTAAAAAAAACCTTTACTTTTCACAGGTGTCAGAATGAAGTGCTCTCCTAAATTGGGTGCACCACACCTTTCACTTTCCTAAGCACCTTGAGGCTCAAGAAAGGGCGGAAAAGGTGGACCATGCTGAGAAATATCAGGGTTATCCACAGTGCATCTTGCTGCAAAGGGTGATTCATCACTCTCTTTCACAAGCAAAGAGCTTCACAAGCTTTGTTTTCACTTGACAACTCACCATTTAACAGCTTTCAAGTGAAAGCAAAGTACCATATTTTTCGCTCTATAAGACGCACGACGCACCTAGTTTTTAGAGGAGGGATCCATGGAAAGCTTCCTGATAATCACAGGCACATTCCCCGTCACTTCCCCATGGGCTTCATTAAAAGACGGGTTGCCATTTGAAAACACACACCGACCTGTGATTAACAGCTCTCACCTGCGCTGGTGGAGAGGGGCTGGCGGCCAGGTGTGGTGCAGCCGGGCCGGCAGCGTGCTGGCGGTGGTCTTCCGGGTGGTGGGGATGAGCAGTCCATCTCTCCATGCGGCCGGCGGGTTGAAGCCCACGGCTCCTCCTCCTCCGCATCGCTCCCCCTGAGCAGCACAGCTCTCACCTGCGCTGGAGCAGGGGGCAGAGGAGGGTGCGCCGAGTGCGTGCCGGCCAGGTGTGGTGTAGCCGGGCCGGCAGCATGCCGGTGGTGGTCTTCCGGGCGGCACAGCGGCGGCGGCGGCAGGTCTTCCCGGGCGGTGGGGATGAGCAGTCCGTCTCTCCGTGCGGCCAAAAAAAATGACTAAAAAAGAGATCAGAAGCAGGGCAGGGCAGGGCGAGGCAGTAGAACTCCATTTAGGCATTTAATGGAGTGGCTATCACTTGTGGTGGCCTGGGCAAGCTTGGTAAAAGCAGCAAGGGGTTTGCTGAGTGGCTTGCTTGCCCTTTCCTTGGACCCACAATGGGACCAGTATGTCATGCTTGAAGAATACACCAACCCATCTTGGGTTCAGAAGCTCTTAAGAACAAGCCAAGGGTTGTTGGGGTGGCTTGCTGCCACCAAATCATCCAACCTGGAGAAAGCAGTCTGGGTTTGCATGAGACACCAACAAACCATGGTTAGTTAACGGTAGTGGATTGCTATGCTGTACAAACCCAGTTAGTGAATGCTAAATCATGACTTCTGTGCATGATGGCAAGTGCATATGGCTGAGGACACAACAATGAGGCTTCTCAAGCACTTTGCTATGGCCACCATCTCATGGATGGATGGGTGAATACACCCTCAAGTGATTTCTTTTCAATTGAAATACAACATCTCGCATCTCAAATAAATTTTGATTGGTTCAGAAAGTGCAATGCTATGCTACTTAAATGCATCAGCCAAACCAGGCAGAAGTTTTCAAGCTGTATATTCTAGAGCAGTCACACTGACCTCAGTTATCAACTTCAGGTTAAACGATTTGAGAACTGGGACCAAAGGACATTTGGCAGGGGTACACATGCCAACGTAATGTGGAGTCCATTGAAGGAGGAGGTTCACATGGCTTCAGCTCAATGCCTGCATGAGCTAAGTGGATGGCAGCCATCCTATACTACAAACAAACAAACATCACTCTTGCAGTTTAACTTACTTGAGTGCCCAATGAACACAGGTTTACTGTTGCTGCCTTAATCTGTCACTCATTAATGCTTCAGGAAAATGGGGGGAATGGGTGTAGATTACATGACTGAAGAAAACTCTGGAATGTGGACTCAGTGCATAGTCCAAAAAGTAGTTAAATGTTTCCTCAATAAAAAAATAACTTGCTACTTCACACTTTGGGTAGCTGTGGGCGCACAGTATTCCTGCTAGGCTTCTGAGAAGAATTCTCTAATCTGAAAGCATATGAAATATTTTCTGTTTCACATTGCAATGGTCCTGAAGAAATAATGCCTCAGAATGGTCAAGGATAGCTTGCCAATATGGATTTATGTATGGATTTTCTTGTTCTGGCATGTGTGGAGCAAGAAACAGGGAGACAGATATCCTATATGATGTCCTCCAAGGCACAGCTAAGCACCTTGATCAACTTCTGGCCCTCAGGATATTTTGGCCTACAGCTTCCATGATCCCTCACTATTTACCATGCTGGCTAGGAAGGATAGAAGTTATAGTGCCCTGATCTACATATTGCTTATCTGCACCAGGAAGGAGTTGTGTGATAGTGTGAGATTAGGAAAATTTAGGGTTAGTAGACCTTTTCATGTGAGTTGGAGAACATTATAAAAAAACTGCAAATAATTCATTGACTCATGCAAGGGCCAGAGGTTTGCCTACCTATGCCACTTCTTCCCAAATCAGAATTCTCTAAGGCAACTCCTGCACATCATGAAACATTTCCTCTGATCTAATGGAGGGACTGCCAGTGATGGTTATAGGAAGTAAGAGTTCAGGTTGCACTTCAACTATACACTCATGTGAATGGCATCAGACAAGTTGCTCTGTTTCAACCCCAGTTTCCCCCCATAAAATGAAAATAGCAGCAGCCTCACTCACCAGAATAGCAGATTGTTAAAGCCCTCTCATGTCTAGTGTGCCCTATAGATAGTGCATATTTGTTCATAATCTTGAGCATTAGAAACTGGATTTTATACCACTTTTGAAAAAGCTGTGTTTCTCAAACATCCTGATGCCCAATACAAATGTTGAATTCCAGAAAATTATCATTTTGAGGATCTTTCAAGCAAAAGATTTTTAAAACTCAAAAAGTTTTAAACATAGTTTCTGTATGGTCCTAGGGTGATCCCATGAAGCAGATTGGTGGGAGATTCAGGACAGACTACTTCTTCACACAACACACAGTTAAACTAAGAAAGTTGCTCCCACAAGACAGTAGTGCTGGCTGCCAATTTGGATGGCTTTTAAAAGGGATTAGGCAAATGCATGGCAGGGAGGGGGCTGCTGATGCACTCCTGTCCTGCTTGTGAGTTTTCCATAGACGGCTGACAACCGCTGTGTGAACAGAATGCTCAACTAGATGGACCTTGGCCTAATTCAGTCTGGGTCGCCTTCTGTTCTTACGTTGAAAAGTTTTCAAAAATAAATGCATATGTTGAACTAATGCTCACAGTTAATTCCATGCAGCTATCAAACAACGGTCAGGTAGAAGGCAGAAGACATGGACAGGGACCTTCCTCTCACTTCATGCTGGACTACAGAGAAGAAAAGAAATGGTGCACACACCCTTTTTCAATGCCTGTGCCCTCTGTTGTAAAACCGATCTGAAGTAAGGGACTGGCCTCTCCCCTGCCTCAGCAACTCTGACTTCTGCGCAGGGAAGGGGACTTGCCACTGATGACCTGATGTGGAGCTTTCGTAAACCCGGAGTAATAACTTAAGATCTCATGATTTTATGAACTTTGTAGTTCATAAAATTGTAGGTTTTTATACCTTTCCCTCTGCTTTAATGAAAGATTGTATATAATTTGGATGGCATGTATCAGAGAAATTAGGATGCTCACTCTTAGACAAGTATGGTGACAAAGTCTATGGGCCAGTGGACAAGGTGATAGATAGACCTCGGTACCCATGTTTGGCTCAGTGCTAACTCAGTGGCATTAGGCATGTTGTTGTGTTCCCACCTCCCCACAGCTTTCATTAAAAATGCTTAAAAAATATATCAAGAAGGGCAAATACTGGATATAAATGAGTGAAGTTGAGCAAGGGAGTTTTAATACATGTTGGAGAGGCAGAGCATGCAAGCAAGATGTGTTCCCTGAAATAATGTCGTCTTCAACCTTATGCAGCGTTTCATCTCCATTGGTAGCCCACCACTGGAACAATGTTCTGCTGCTCTCAGGACACAATGGGGATTGTCTTATAAAGGCTATATGTTATTAATCGAAAGCTGAAATGAAAAGGGAACATGTTGACATTTGTGATCTTTGTGGTCATTTCCTCCTTTCTTCCAGACACAGCAATAAAATTCCTGGAGAGAATAGCTTCTGAGCTTAGCCTACAGTGTCAGAAAGTAGAGGTAAGTAATGAGAAATTCTTGCCTCCCTGAGTTCTGCCAGGATGTATGATTAACCATGGCTGATTTGTTGTTGCATGGTCTCTCTAGGGCTTATGATTCAAGAAATATATCTTTAATTTTGTGCTACTGGCGACTTTGTGTTAAAATACTGATTGTTGGCTTCCAGGGAAAGCAAAGAGCTTTAATTTCACCATCATATTATCAAATTGGGTATCACAGCAATCATCAATATTCTGTTTCATTCTGTTCATTCTGCAGCCCTGAGAAGGGATGTTTCTCTGCCTTCTATGTCTGTGTTCATTTTACTGTCATCTGCTGAGTAACATTGGAGTCACGTTGGCAAAGCCTTTGGAAGAGTCCTGTTAGTCATCAGTGAGACCTAGAGCACAGCTTTGGATTCCAGAGTTAGGAATTGCTGCTTTAAATTCATAGCCCAACATCATTCCCTTTCAGTCAGAAATTTGGGTTAACATTTTTCCAGAAGAAACTGCTACATAGATTAGGGGCTGAAATGCAGTTAATCACTCATTAGCAGTAATGAGGGAGTAAGTGCCTTTGGCATTCTTTGATATCAGTCATGTACAGTCAGCCAGCATTGGTTGGTGAAAGTGATAATCTCACCTGTCCTGCTCAAATTAACATCACCCAAGGTATAAGAACACTAGTAATTAAAGCCAGCTGTGAAGCACCAGTCAGTAGAGCCACTGGCTTGCTTCTGGTGGTTTGTCAGCATATTTGCTCATATTGACATTTTCCCACACCTTACAGCCTGTGCTCCTTTTGCAAAAGGCTGTGGTGGAGCATGGTTATGTGAATACTTACGAAAGGAATCCAGTAGCACTGATACCATCGTAACAGTCAGAATATAGGAGTGCCTGTATAGTTAGCTAGACAGGTAAAACTGCATTCCAAACCTACACACAACTAGCAGTCTTTTGATTAATACTGTATTTTTCCAAGTATAAGATGCTACTTTTTCTTAAAAACATTTACCTAAAAATGGAGGTGCGTCTTATACAAAGGGAGCCAAGAGGAGAACCGCAGACGCACTCGGGGGCGGGGGGGAGAGACTGGCGCGATCGCGCGTGTGCCTGGGGGGCGGCGAGGCGGCGCGTGCAGGTGGGGAGGTGGCCCATGTGCTGCAGCAGCAACTTGCTCACTGGAGATCAGTAGGAAAAGTGGGGGGCATCCTATACATGGGGGTGTCTTATAGATGGAAAAATACGGTACTTCTCAGGTCAGTTTTCAGGTTAGACTGCAATCTATTTTTTCTCTAAATACTCCTGAACAACCAAGTTCACTTCGATTTTTTTGAAACTTTGATTGCTACATCAAATTTAACATTTAACTTAGTAGTAAAAAAGGCAGTATGGTAACCCTCTTGTCTTCACACTTGCAGGCTGCTTACAGATGGTTGTTAATGGGACTGAACCAACATTCAACCATTATACCATCCATTGGTGGGCTTATGTAAAAGGGAATTATATTTTTCTTCTTCTTTGACTCATATTAGACTTTCATAATTGCCTGGCCAGTTTGTTGTATTTTGTTCTCTGAAAGCCTAGGAGGCCTCTTATTTTAATAAGCTTTCACATAAAATATAACCATTATTCAGAAGGTGTCTGGAATTCCCAGGCATTACATCCTCACAGGAGGGCAATCCTGTTAGTTCAGTAATCCTGTTAGAGGACACCCAGGTGATGAACTTCAGATCTATTGGGTGCTTGTGGTTCGCATGTTAATATCCGGATCCTTTTGCTCCTGACTGCTCTGTGCAGCCTTCCAGGACAGCAAAACATATTAAACTAAGTGCTACAGTAGCCTTCCACAATCTGGAGTCCTCCTTTAGATGTTTAGGATTGCAATTTCCATCACCTCACCAGCATGGCCAATGGTCAAGGATGGTGGGGGGTACAGTCCAAAACATCTGGAGGACACCATATTGAGGAAGGCTTTGTTAGGGGGATGCTAGAAAAAAAATATATAAAAATCATCATGGCTGAGCTCCTCCATAACAATACAAAGGAGGATTCTTGCAGAGAGAGATTCTTCCGGGCACGGGAGTCCCTGACAGAGCTTTCTGTCCCTTCGTCTCCAAAGACAGGAAGAGCGGCTCCCGGCTGACTTTATTTTCTTTTGTTGCAGGTCTGCCCTGGCCGTGTGATCACTATTCTGACCTGGAAAGGCACAAACCCACAGCTCCGCTCCATCTTGCTGAATTCCCATACAGATGTTGTGCCAGTGTTTGAGGTTAGGTTGAATTTTTTTTTTTTTTTTAGGTTGAAATTTTTTATTTAAATAAAATGTTGGAGCATGTTGGAGATTCAGGTCTTCAGCCTTGTTGCTGCCTGTGATGTGGCTTCTGGGGAAAGGTGTGGGTGGTACAAAGGTGTTCTTCCCTTGAATACCTTATAACCCATAAATAATGCTCCAGAAGAGAAAGGGGCATGCTGTGAATCAGCAGATGATGTGGATTAATGTGCTTATGAAGGTGTAGTTTATTTTCTTGCATATACCATCCATAGCTTGGATGATGTTAGTAGCACATACAATAGAACTCACACACTCTTAGAATGAAATAGATGAGGAATGAGATGGAGAATACTTTTAGTGAATACTATAATTTCAACTCAAGGGAGGCCCTACACTTCAGATTTGTATGAGCCATGTAGCAAGAATACAAGCCTTTGGTTTCTTTAATAGTGACAGTTTCAAGAATTGAAAACACTAAAAAACCATACAGCACAACTTGGATCATAATCATTCCCCAAGGATTGATCTGATCAGCATTCTTTATTCCTGCATTATTACCTGACACTCCTAACCTCTGGGATCTCTATGAATAGCAACGAGAATTTCCTTACTGGCTTTCTCAGCTGGCTGTGTGTGCCAGGTGATTTTCCTACAGAAGTTTGCTTACTTGAAGTTGAGCTGAGAGGATCAGAGGAGGACCATGGCTTAGTGGTAGAGTACATACTCCATATCCAAGAAGCAGTGATGGTGTTAGAGGATGGTAGGTACAGGGGGCCAGGTTAACACTGTTGCACCTGATTTCCCTGGATTAGTTGTCTCTCTTGCCCATGTGTGCTTCACATCCTGCTGAATCTTTCTGCTTGAGGGCAGAACATACATCCCCCCTTTTGTACAGATAGTAGTGTCCTTAGGAGCCAGGGACACGCACACAGAAACTTTAGAGCAAATGCAGGTCAGTGGGTGCAAATCTGTGCTTTTTTCAGCCTGTGGACCTGAGCCCCTGAGGTACCTAGCATGAAGTCTCAGGTTTGATCCTGGGCATCTTGAGGTAGGACTAAAAAGGACCATGGACTGAAACTCGGGATGGGCCTGATTTGGTATAAAGTAGCTTTCTGTGTTCCTAAAATCTGTTTCACACGGACTGACTCTGTATGTCATGCAGGAGTCTTAAGTGGCTCCAGTTGTCCTGAATGGCAGAGAGGAAAGGCATCTGCTTGCCTTTGTTACTGAAGTGATTTGGCATCATGGGATGTGGATCATAACATTTGTCTTTCTGGGCAAGATGTGACACAGTTAGCTCTTCAGTGATCCAACAAAAATACTTCTCAACTTGTCAATTTTAAAGGATCCATTTGCTCCAGAGAGCTCCATGCAAGACCTGCTGGCTTTTCTTTTGCTCCATTAGCCAAGATACCCACGTGTACAGCCTTGTGTTCTCCTCCATGCCCATCTTTCTGAGATGTTCTGTATTGCTTTTCTCCCTACAGGAATACTGGGACCATGATCCCTTTTCAGCCTTCAAGGACGCTGAGGGAAACATCTATGCACGTGGAGCCCAAGATATGAAATGTGTCTCTATCCAGTAAGCCTGCCACTTGCCCCTTCACTTGCATACTGTACTATGTAACTATGCAGGGGTTCATAGAATGAGCTGCTTGCCAATTTTGTCTTGGAGAACGATGGAGGAGCAGAGGGATGGCTGAGGGGGTTATTCCATCCTATCCCGGTTTGCAATGTTCCCACTAAAGTTATGTCCGTGTGAACCCCTCGCACTGATAGACATCAGTGGATAAGTTAAACCCAGTCACCCACCATGTTCAAGTTCTTGTGCCTTGCATTAAATGGTGATGGGTCTGGTGCCCCAAAGGTAAACTGGAATAGGTACATGTAGTAACTGGCAGAACAGTGCATTAGAGCCCGCAAATAAGGAAAATATGTTTCACCAATTTACTGTTACTGTGATCAGCTTACTTCTGCTCTGCCCTGCAAGGCAAATCTCGAGGGGGTGGGGGAATCTTGATTCAGGCAGCCGTGACTCCTTTGCATCACTGCCACATCACTTGTCTTTAAATGAAGTATCTCAACTGTGATTGTTCGTCTGTTTTAACCCTTCCTTCCTCTGTTTACAATTCTGATCAAGGGTAGGTCAAATATCTCTGGGTCCCCTCAGCCACTAAATAAGGGCTCTTCCCATTAGGTACATAGAGGCTATCCGGAGACTGAAAGCCGAAGGGAGACACTTTCCACGAACAATTCATATGAGCTTTGTTCCAGGTGAGTACCGTTGCTCAAAGTGATCAGAGCAAGAGACAGGGTGGTCCACTCTCTTTGTTTTCGAGTGGGGGGTTACTCCTGCCACAGGCAAAATTACCTGCAATCTGAGTTCCCCAAAGATACATGAAGAAGCTAGCAAAGTACTTGTATCTTTTCAGCATGGATCTGCTACATTTCTCTGCATTGGTTTGAGTGGCAAGCGATTTCTTTCTTCTTGCCAACAGAATGCATTGCTGTCCAAAAGGGATGCTCATTTTAACGAGTTTAACAACATGAGGGTATGAGGGATGGGCAGGAGATAAAAGAGGCAAAATAAGTGCTAGAAAAAATTAATATTATGGTAAAACATACTTATTGTGATTTTAAACAATTCTTTATTTCTTCTCCATTTATTCATTGTTCTTACCCCCTAATATATTCTGCTCTTTCCCTAATTATCTCTTTCGTTTCATCCAAATTTTAAAAGGGGCAGTTGTCACCTTCCCCAGAATATTTTTTTAAAAGAGAAAATATATAGAAATCCAAACAGCTGTTCCAGAACCCTTCACATGGCTGATGCAGCTGTTTTAGAACTCTTTGCAGTAGGGAAAATGCCAGAGGTCCACTGGAAAAGGCAGCAGCAGCACTAGCTGCTAACAGTCCTTCACCATCCCCCTTCAGCTGTAAATTGCACCAGGTAAATCCATCCAACCCTATTAAATGTAATGCTTCCCATACAAATTCTTACTGTCTGCTCTCAATAACCAGCTTCATAAAAGCTGCTCCAAAGTCCCCGAGCCATCAAGGGATGCTATAGAATCGCTATAGCTTCAAATTTAGTGCCTGGCCACAGTGCCCACAGCATGCCTCTGGAGCGCCAGCTTAAAAGAGGCAGTCTTTGCAGGACCTGGAATTCTTCACCACCCCTGCTGCAGTTTTGCCCTTGGAACACTAAAGAGCCCATGTCGAGGATGCATGTACACAAAAGAGTTCTGCATTCAGCAATACCAGTTACATTTTCTATGATTAAAAGTAGCTGCTCTGTCTCCCAGTCTGGACCAGGCTGTGACACTTGGGGAAGTGGGTTAATCCTTTTCTCTTGTATTCATTTCCCTGAATTAAATTGCCCTGACCCACAAGCTGTTACTATGAACTGCACAGGGGTTGAAAGTCAGGTACAATATAGGTATCACTCTCCCCCTTCCCCTTCCCCTCCCCCAGCTCATTGCAGCTGTTGGCAGGATTTAACTCATGCAAGAATAAGGTAAGAGTGAAAGATAAGACATGATAGGGAGCTTATCATAGTTCTTCTACAGTGCATCTAATGTGTCCCTCTGTTGCAGCCCAAGTAAAGAAAAGTACTGATACTGGCTGTCCCTGTGGCCTTTTCAGTACTGTTCTTGGCAGTGGTTTCCTTGTCCTTTGACCAGATAAGCTTAACAACAGAAAACTGTTTCTGCATTTCAGCTGTCAGGGCTCATTTATGGAAAGACTGATGAATGTCTCTTGAAGGAAGAGTAAATGCTTTTCCTCCATGGGTTGTGCCTGGGCCACGCTGGGTCACCATTATGGGCTGGATTCCCATGGACTAAAGCTTTCTAGGTTCCTGTGGGGTAGTCTGTGTTGCAGCAGGCTCTTGGCTCTTCTATTCGGGAATGCATAGATTTGGCTGATCTGAAGAACAAAGCAAAGGTGATTACTTGATCATTTACATATTGCCCCCCTTCTTTTTCTTCTTGTGCAGATGAAGAGATTGGGGGCCACAAGGGGATGGAAATGTTTGTGAAGAGACCTGAGTTTGCCACACTTAATGTTGGCTTTGCTTTGGATGAAGGTGAGAATTGATTGGCATGATACTGAAGAAGCCATCTTTGGCTTGGACTGTGTAATAGAGCCAGCCTGTTTCTACTTTTCTTCCCATTAAAGCTGTCATTAGCAATTATGTGGATGTCTTTGTCATTGCTTACCATTGCATAACTGAAAGAAAGATCCTCCTCGGTCACAAGTTTGCAACCTAAGAAGGAAGCACCAACTGTGTAGTCTTGATGAAGATCCTTTCACTGGCACAAAGTTAATTAAACCTCACCTGCATGAAGTTAATGAATGCTTAGGAGTCTAGCTCAGTGCCTTAGCTGATGTCCTTGTCAAAAGGTGCTGCAGAAAGCCCACTGTGTCTTTTAATTTACTCTTTGCCACTGCCACTCTCTGTCTCCCTCCAGGTCTGGCAAATCCAACAGACACATTCACTGTATTCTATGGCGAGAAATGTCCGTGGTGTAAGTAAGATTTGGAATTTCATCTCTTTCTTCTTTATTTGGGGTGTCTTTTAGTTGCTTTTGATCTTATTTTATAAAGACCTGCTTAAGAAAGATCTGTACTGAAAATTCAGGGCAAGCATGATGTTTGCATGTTTCTTTCCCAAGAAAGGCACAGATTCTTCTGAACAGTTTGGAAGTTTTGCTGTATGTACATCTTCACTGTGAAACAGATGCATGCATAACCTTTCTCTTAGCTTGTGCGGCTTCTTGAAGGAGCCAGAATGGATGATGAAACCAGTCTCTTGTTGGAATTAGTTGGGAATTACATAATTCTTAGCAACAGCCATTTGTTCATTTTCTCTGCAGCTTATAATATGTGGATTAGTAGCCACAATTACATTGTTGGAATGGATGTGAAATTTTAGACAATCCCCTCTTGTTTGAGGAATTTTATACCTTGACATTTTTAGTAAAGGCTCATAATTGATGGAGTATTCACATATCTTTCTCTGGTTATCTCAGATTTGGTGAAAGTCAACATTTCTCAAATCCTTGGAGGCAGT
This sequence comes from Varanus komodoensis, assembly GCF_004798865.1. Lineage (NCBI taxonomy): Eukaryota > Metazoa > Chordata > Lepidosauria > Squamata > Varanidae > Varanus > Varanus komodoensis. The sequence goes on from NW_025336346.1 coordinate 5,394,498, forward strand.
GGAAACTCTAAACCATTGTCAGGGGGTAATGAAAGTTCATAATTGGGGATGCTTCTTGATCTCTCACTGTTTTGGGATGTTCGTGCAGTAATATTGACAAGGTGTGCTTTTAACTAGATACACCAGTGATGTCCTTTCCTGAAGAAGACAAACTAGACCACAGTCCTTCATGGGCTGAATATATTACAACTCTTCTTCAGCGGTGTCTGAAAACCTTGTTTGGTCCAAACTACTATCCCCAAGGCTGCTCTTTGGTGTTCATTTATTACTTTGGTCCTGTGCAATGATTACTAGCCTCCCAATAGTTTAGGCCCAAGTCTCTCTGTCCTAGCCTGGATGCTCTTCTTCCTGCCTTATTGAAAGGTAGATTTAATAAAGTTCTCGGAGAAATTTGAAGGCTGGTAAGTTCTCCCCCTCCCCGCACCAGCTTTGAATCTTGTCAGTTCACCATTTTATCTCACCAGCTCTTTTTATCAGTGCGTTTATACTTTATTGACAAGCTGTCAACAATTAATTAGCTTGTTGTTGTTTTTAGCATTGTCTTATGGTTTATATGCTATTATACGATTCAGCATGAGCAAAATAACTTGTGTGCAATGTGAGATTTGTGGATGCTTCTGCTGGAAGAGCTCTCACTGCTGAACACATAAGCCTGCTGTTCAGATTTGGAAGCAGCAGCCTTCCCCGGCAGTAGCAACTCCACAGCAGAATGGAACTGCACTTCAGCAGCTGTATCTGACTTGCCCTTCCAAATGCGTACTTGTTCTTTGGATCATGAGACGCCTCCTAAAACAGTTGTGATTGAAGTCGTGCTCTGGTGTGGTACTTGCGTATCAAGGTGAGGAAACATAGGTGGGAAAAAGCTTTGCTGGCCTGTCTTTCATGTTTTCTGTTTCCACCCAATGCTTGCAGGGATAAAAGTGAAGGTAGAAGGGAATCCAGGACATGGATCTAGATTCATTGAAAACACCGCTGCTGAAAAGATGGTAAGAGAGTGCCTTCTGTAAGGATCAGTGGTAAGGTGGGGGGCGGGGGAGTGAGGCTGCTCATATATGGCAGCTGGGGAGACCATCTGCTTAGATCTAACAGCAAGCCCTTCAGCTGCCTGCATGGATGTCGCTGTCTCATTGCTTCGGCCAGAGTGCTGCTGTAATGTATGGTCTAGATCAGAGGTGAGCAGTTCTGCCCCTTCCAGGTCCCATCAGCCACAGCAGGGCCAATAGTCAGCCATGATGGAAGTTGTACTCCTATAGCTTTTGGAGAGTGACAGCTTGTTATTCATGGTCTAGACCCTTTCCATAACCTTCTGTCTAGATTTGCTGAAGCAAATATGCCCCATCTTCACCAGCAGAGAGTGTCAGTGGAAGGGGGTTTCACATTCAGTGGCTGTGAGGACAAGCAGATTCTTTTTATATTGGTCATTCAGCAGTTGGCAAATATCTTCGTGACTCATGCATTCAAATTTCATGCATTCAAATTTCAGCATGTTGACTTTTAGAATTCCCTTTCCGTAGCACAGGGTGATCACTTCCTTCCTGGAGTTCCGAGAACGTGAAAAGCAAAGGTGAGGAAAAGTTCCTTCGAGAAGGCTGACCAGGTTGGGAAAGGGCTATTCTTGATCTCCACTGTTGCTTTGTTCCAGTTACTAATCCCTTGACAGGTATTGTTTGTTTGCAGAGATGCAACAAGAGAAAAGTACTTTGGTATCTCATAAATGAACAGAATGTTTGTGCTTTGCTCTTTCATAGGCAGACACATGAAATAACTCATTCTTTTCCTTTCCCATTCTTTAAGCACAAATGGACATGTCACTAAAAGCAGGTTTGTTGGAGTTTGGCCTTTCCTTCCTGGGGTTTCTTTAACAGCCTATGGGACACTGGCCCAAGCATCTCCCTTAGTTCACTGTGTTCCTGTAGCAATTAAGGGCACCGTCTTACACATGTTTAGACAGAAAAAGGCCTTAAAATCTTAGCATGCCCCAGCTGGTATGGCTGATTAGAGGGACTCTGGGCTTTGTAGGAAGTTTTTTCTGTGTAAACATGCATAGGATTTGCATCCTAAGAGGGTGAACAATGACCTACACATTGAACTTGGCTTCAGTTGCGCCAACTTGATCCAGATCACAGCCCTGCCATAACCTTAGTTGGTGGCCCTAGAAATTAGACTCTGGAATGCCCTCCCTAGAGAGGTTCACCTGGCACTGACTTTATATTCCTTTTGGCGCCAGGTGAAAACCTTTTTATTTGCCCACTATTTTAAATGTTAGGAATTTTAATTGGCTTTTAATACTCACAGTTGCATTTTGATTTTGATTTTGACTTTGTTCTTGTTGGTAATGTGTTTCTGTTGGTATCACGCACATTGTTAATTGTTGTTAATTGCTGTTTTGTTTATTGTTTGTTTTGGTTCCTGTAAGCCATCCTTAGGCTATTATGCATATAGGATGGGATATAAATATTCTAAATAAATAAATAAATGTGTTCAAGGGCTTTCAGTTTTTAGTTTGAGCCCAGAACTAAGGCTGAGTTCTGTCTTAGGACCAGTTCTGGTACTACTTATGATTGGCTTGGCATGTTACAGCCCCACTTCTTTGAGCAATGCATCTGGGATGCAGGTCCATGTGCAGCTGTTCTGTATAGGCAAGGGCAAGAATGCTCTAGTGGCATCCATGCTTCGGACAAACAGAGTTCCAGAGTGTGTGTGCCCAAGCCCAGCAGCAAGATGTGGTTTGAGAGAGGTGTCTTCTGTTCTCTGCTTTGCATGGATGGACGCATTAGATGCCCTGACCTGCATACACGTATGATTGTTAGATATGTTTGGAAGACTGATGTATGCTCTTTCTCCATGCTCTGGGATTAGGAAGAAGTTTAATCCATATTTTCAAAGAGGTGGGATGAAAAACTCTGTGCTCCTTTCTTTCTCCACAGGTTAAAATCAGAGAAGCACCTTACTTTAGGTGATGTAACCTCTCTCAACCTGACCATGTTGAATGGGGGAATCTCCTTCAATGTGGTCCCTTCTGAGATGTCTGCTGCCTTTGACATCCGCATCCCACCTACAGTGGATTTAAAGGTACAGAATCCAGCTGCTGAAAGGACAAGAAAAGGGAATGATGGCCAATATTTAGCCAGTGAGCCAATTTCCAGAATATCCAGGAGCTACATGGAGTGTGTAATGGTTCTTCCCATTTCTTAAATTTACATTGGTCGAAGCATCCCACGTTGCTTAAAACAATGTCTCCTTGCATTATTTACAACTGGTAGTATGAGGATGCCTTGCAACCCTTCTTGGCTATGACTGGGAGCAGTGGTGTAGTGTTAAATTTCAGTCTCCATACAGGCTACGGACAGTCTCCATAGCCCTAGGAGAGGCCAAAAATGCTGGCAGTTTTGTTGACCCATCTCACAAACCAATTCTAGCAGGTCTTTTATCAGGATGTTGAGTCTTAATTGCCCAAGTCACCCCAAAATACTTTATAACAGGGAACAGTATGTTATTGCTGGGGAAAGCTATTGTGAGGATCGCAGTTAATTTTAGAGAGAGCACAGATGTCTCATGGAGATGATAAATAATGTCAACAACCCTACTAATAAAGCAGGGCATCCTGCAAGCCCTGGTTCCACTACACCACTGACTGGGAGTATTAGAAGACTGGGTTTTTTTTCTTTCACATTAAGCCTGGAGGAGCCTGGAGAATTTTCCCATTTAAAGGAACAAGGCATGTCTCTTCCAGAGACAGATAGAGGATAGCTAAGGGAAACACTAAGAGTCCTAGAACAGATTTAAGGCAGTATGGAAACTGGAACCGAATGTTAAACCTAAAGTTACTGCTTACAAGGCATCTGACTGCTATGGTTTTGGGTGAAGGACTAGTTAAACACGGCAGGAAGGAATGCAAAGGCTTCTTGGATGGAATCATTGCAGGACTGCAAAGTACACAGAGAATAGAATTTATGGCTAAGAATAATTTTGGAGAGTCTGTATTTTATATGTTGGTTTGTTTCTGTGTTGTAGGCATTTGAGGAACAGCTCACAGCCTGGTGCCGGGCAGCTGGGGAAGGTGTTACCTATGAATTCCACCAGGTAACTACAGACATGAGGGAGCATTCCAGCAGCTTGTTGCTTCCCCTTAGATCTAGGAGCATAGCTCAGTTCCTGGCTTTTGCCTGTCTTGCCTTCCACGCTGCTGCCACTGTATCTCTCTCCTGGCCCTGGTCCATGGGCCTTTTGTCTCAGTGTGGCTACCCTTCTGTCCTGCCTTATATCCTTCAACCTCTTGCACTCTTGCTGCTGCTTTTGCTGAGCCCTTGCCACAGATCCCTCCACTGTGGGTGCCCTCTTGCCTCCTCCCAGTTTCACCCTCTACCCTTTTCTTTGGGCTAGAAATACATGGATCAGTCGGTGACCTCCACAGAGGAATCTGACCCTTGGTGGAAAGCGTTCAGTGGCACCTGCAGGGACATGTGAGTAAGATGCCATTCTTAAACTCACTTCTTTGTTTAGACCCCTGTTGGGGCTGGTGACTGTCCCACCTGCCAGACACAGAGAGAACTATAAACACATTGTTTTGAGAGAAGCTGACATTCACAGCATTCAGGAAAAGCCACCCGCCCCCGCCAAAAAAACATTCTGTATACAGGATAGAAGAGTGGGCCCAAACTCTTCTACCTTTCCATTGTGTCCTTTTTTGTATCAGCCAAGGCACCCTCTGCCCTTCTTTAAAAGTTGAATTCTGCTCCAAATGATTTGGAGCTCAGTGGCAGGAGAAAGAATAGGATAACTTAGCAGTAGGATCTCCATAGTCATTGTGTGCATGTGCACCTTTCTCTCTCTTGTCAGGAACATGAAGCTGAAGTGCGAGATCTTCCCTGCTGCCACAGATAGCCGCTATATCAGAGCAGTGAGTATCAGTGTATTGTATGTACCTTGCCAGTAGTCACTGAATGTTCTACTCTGGTTTGGTCTGGTCTGTTTTGTGGAATGAAAAGTGCATCCTTTACACAGTGTTTTGCCCTGACATTTTTTTCTTTGTTTTGTGATTGCAATGTGCTGTACTCTCACTATAGCAGACCTGCAGTAATACTTGGGATCCAGTTTGTTGCAATGTAAAATTCAATACCAGACTTTTTCACTCAAAAAGCTACCACAAAAAAGCTGGAAAGCTCAGGAAAAGCTGTAGAGGACAACAGCGGCATGAAAAGGCCCTGCAGACTTCCATGAGTGAGGGATCATGAGTGCAAAATAAATGCTTTGTGTAGAGAAGCCCTTTGATTCTTCTGCTTTGCTGCAGTATTGCTACCTGAGAATTACTTCTCCTGCCTGATAGTTTCTTCTCCTTCCCCTGTGTTACAGGCAGGTCATCCAGCGATTGGCTTCTCCCCCATGAACCATACACCTGTACTGCTGCACGACCACAATGAGTTCCTAAATGAACAGGTCTTCCTTCGTGGGATTGACATCTATGCCCACCTCATTCCTGCACTGGCCAGTGTCCTCCCACTGCAAGCAGAAGCTTGAGAGTTTTAGAAGCAGATAGCAACAGTCTGAGGGAGAGAGAGACCAGAAGGAGGGACGGGAGCTGGAAAACTCTGTAGTTTCCTGTTGTGATCCAGAGCCCTGCTAGGACACAAGCCTGAGATGTTGTGATTGAGGGCTGATGGTTTGTTGTGATCTGTTGGTACAGCAAGACAGCTACGGGATGCCAGCATATCCCTGAATGGTAGGTACGCAAGAGGCAAGCCATGCTACAAGCAAAAACATATACAAACACAACTAAAGCAGGGTTCTCTAGGTGTCAGTGACTGTTGACCTGCTCCTTACTGAAGCTCTTGAAGATCTTTGTCTCCACCATCCCTGTAGGAAGACCACAGCTCCCGGTCTCTGTTATCTCTCTCTCCTTATTTTAAGAGGACAAAAGGATTATCTTCATGGCTCTTCAGTCACCCAGTGTGAAGGATGAAGGTGCTCATCACTGAGGCTTCTTGGGATGTGCGACAAAGTGTTATTGCCTGATACTTAGCCCCTTCCATGCTGCTCACCCCTTTCTCTAGTGCTGCATCTTTCTGCAATAGGATCCCCATAGGAAAGAACACCCCTTGCCCACCTACCAAACATAAGGGCAAACCAACTGGAGAAGCAGCAGAAGTTCTAACCTTTAAGCATCACTGAGCTTCCCTTAGCAGTTTGCCTCTTTTGGGGCTGCTCTTAATTCCTGGCTGCTTTGTTGGCTATCTCTTATGAAACATACCTTGTTCTAATGTTTCCGAACAATTCCAGGCTCCATGAAGTCTAAATTCACTTTTGCCGCCACATGTTGTGTTACACCAGGCAAATCACCTCCTCTTTGTATTTCATGTTACCCATTCATAGAGGGGTCCCTGGTCCTTTGCCACATGAAAGCTTCCAGTGAAAGTGCTGATTCTGAAGAAAAGATAACAGAACATAAGATATCGAGTATGACAAAGGAGGCAGGTTTGGTGGGGGACATCGCAAATAAGTTGCTCTTACTGGGAACCAGCCTCCCCAACCCCCAGTGAAATGGTGTCACCATGAATTTTCACTCGTTGGGATTCAACACCAAGGTGTTAGCCGCAGCATGCTGCCTTAATTATCTGTTGGACTGAAGACTTAACAAAGCAAAGTTGATGAAACGTAAGAGCAGAGTGAAAGCGACTTGGCTGATGGGGTGGCCATCTCTCCCCCTGCAAGAATGCCTGTGGGAATAATGCTACCACATGATATTACATTATCCCCCTGGGGGCATTGTGTCCCAAATTATGATGGGCCACCACTAGGTTGCTAAGAGCATCCAGCCAATACAGCTTTAAAAGGAGAAAGCTTTCATGGTAGTCTCCCTCAAGTTTTTAGAATTCATCTGCTCCCTGAAAGTTGCTGATAACCTCCTTTTCAAATAGAACAAATGATCCTGCAAAAGGATTCTGGCCAGCTTTAGATTGCTAGTTTGGACAGGTAAATGAGGCTGCCCTTCAGAATTTTGAAATTGTACCTCTCTAGAAGCTGAATAACTTACCTTTTCATTTATATATAATAGCACTCAGCTGACATGGATGTAGGTTTGTCTACATCAACATACCTGTGCTGAATATTGCTTTGTTGTTCAGGAGCGCACTGATGATCCTCTTGATTAAGTTTAGCCAGAAAAGACAAGCAGCAGCTTCCTGTTTGAAATCCAGCAAGGGCAGCTGCTTTGGAATTTGAGGTGCCACATCTCATCTAACTCAAATGGTACTTACCATGGTGTTGCCTGCATATGGATTGAAAAGCCATAGTTGCTGGCATGGACTTTTGTGTGCCTTTAGTCAGTTCTGCTCCCTGTATTGCAGATGCGCATCTCAAGAGGAGACACTCCTGATGGGGAAGGAGAGGTGTGGTTGTGGCACATGGTTCACATGGATAAATTCTGTCCTCTTTGGTACAAGGATAGCATGCAAGGTTTATGAACTAAGCCATTTTGGAATCTTTAACTTCAGAGGATGCATTAAACCAGCAATATCTCTTTACACAAGTCCCACTAAACATCCTGGTGATTTGTGCTGATACTGTATATCTCCCTGTTACAGAGCAAGCTCACCTTTTCACAGGTAGAACCCCCAGATCTGCTTAGCTTTCAGCATGTGGCACAAACCTCTAACTTCTATACATACTCAGCAGATATGTCCTAAAGCCCAATAAATATCTAAAGTTGTAAGGCATGAACATGAAGATAACCCAGTCACTTCATCCTAAATGTTTCCATCTTCTCTTGTGGACTGGTTTGTAGGTTTAATGACAAACCCTGGTCTTCTAGGCTTATGTTCTCTGATCTGCTTGCTGTCTGTCTACTCAGGCTTCACAATGTGATAAAACTTACCACTCTATCTAGTGTCAAAAGGACACAAAATGTGCAAACATTATTTTAAGAGAAAAATATAATTAAGATATTAAAATATATTCAGATTTTCCAGACTGAAAATGTCCTAATTCCATTAAACTTGGGGAAAGTACTTTTAGTGGGACTAGTTTAAATCTTTGGTTTCCACCAGATGGCACACTGCGCCCAAAAATCATCTAGTCACGAATGATTCACTTGACGAGGGAGCAGTGGTGCATTCAGTGCTTGTTGCTACAGACGCAGGACGTGTGAAAGAAAATGCGCATTTCCAAGCATTTGGCTGGTGCCTGATGATGATATAGCTGTTTATGTATGGTTGTACCAATCGCTATGATGATCAACTGTGAACAAGATGAGGAGGTTGTGGGAGGCAGGGACCTAGCACCGCAACAAATGTTGTAAGGGTGTTTCTTCTCTGCACTGCAGTTGTGGGGGTTCAGGGTTGGGGAGAGATGAGAGGACCTGGTTTGCTTCCCACTTTCCCTTGTACAAGTGATGCAAGGAGACATGCCAGCTGGGCCTGATGATCAGTTTGGTTGCCTGTCTTTTAAAAGTTTACCATGTCAGTACCCTTGAACCTGACTTGAGTATAGTAAAGTACATTTACTCCTAAGAAGATAATGAAAAATCCATGCAGATTTAAAAGAATTGCAATAGGACATATTTTTGAGACTACAACCAGAGCAGCATAAGAAACAGGACACAAAAAGTTGCAGTGCTGAGCTGACACAAAATTGATAAGCTGTAGCAGAGTGGTCAAGGGGAATCACTCCAAGCATTATGGGTCACTCCTGTGGGGTCTTCAAAGGCTGCTGTTACCTGATACCATGTTCTGGGAAGTGGAGTGGCTACTCTCCAGCCAAGCAGGGCTGTTGGAGCAGGCAAGGTCCACCATCTGTTAATGGAATTTTGAAAGAGAGTTGTGGGAACTCTTATAAAATGGCTGCTGTGGAGGCTTGCCCATTCATAACATTGCTGCCAGTGGTGGGCATGGCTGGTCACAAAATACACATCTGAGAAAGCAAACTGCTGAAGCTAAAGCAAAGTAAGCAAAGAGTCTTGAGAACAAGACTGAGTTGGGTTCTTATGATATAAAATCAGGAAGGACATGGAATGGAAGGTACCAAGAGATGTTTGTGGATACACATTGGTGACCCAGGTTGAGGGGTAGGCAGACAGGTGCTCATCAGATGTCTTGGAGCACAACACCCAACAACCCCAGCTTGCATGCGCCATGATCAGAGTTTAAGGGAGTTGTAGGCCAGTACTTGCAGAAGGCACTGGGTTACTACCTCTGCCATTGTGCTTTTCCATCTTAGGGCCAGGACTACTATGAACCAGTAACTGAACTCTGAATAACTGTCTACTTGGTAGTATGGTCCACTGTGTTTACTGGGCCTTATGCCCAGAGAAGTATGCATAAAATTGAAGTTCCCATTTGCTGTAGGTAAGCAGCCAAGTTGAGTGTTAGAAGAATGATGCACAATTCTTCTGCAGTTATTTTAAAGTCTGACCTTACATTTACTGGACTAACATTAGTTCATTGATACATATGTGCTATGCTAGAGTCCATAAGACTTTTATGAAAGGGACCTACTTTTATGTCAGAGTCATGACATAAAAGAGAGCTTTGAACTGATAACAAAAAAGCAGATGCAAAATGCTGGTTTCTCTGAAAAAAGGGTACAGAGCAGCAATGTTCCTAGGCAGCACCAAGGGCCAGCTTTATAATTACACAGAGTGTGGTGGCTTGCACAGGCAGCTGGCTTAGGGTATCATAAAATGGCAGCACATCATTAGGTACTAAATTTATTGTTGTAGTTTTACCCTCAGAGAGAAGTGCATGTGACATTTTGTATCTTAGGTGCCAAATATATTGGTCAATCTTGACTTAATATGATTCATGCTGGATCAAGCCAAGAATTCATGAAGTCATGATTTTTGTTCACACTCTAGGTGACCAGCTGTTTGTAGAAGGCCCACAAGCCCTCATTTGTGTTCTCAAGCAGCTGATCTATGTAGACCTACTGCCTTTGATACTAGAGGTACCATATAGCCATCATAACTAATAGTCATTGATAGCCTTCTACTTGAATTTGTCCAGGTCCCCTTTAAAGCCAGCCAAATTGGCAATCATTGCTTCATCTTGCTGAAGCAAATTCCATAATTTAACTACAGAGGGTGCCAAAAAAGAAAGGAAAATATTAAATTTTAAGAAAGGAAAATATTAAATACTTTCACATGGTACTGCTAGTAATTTGATTAATACCAGCTTTAGAGCTAATGTCATACTACACATTGCTACCATAATTCAGTTGAACTTCAGAAAGTAATACATAGATAACATCTCTTAAAATGTGTATACATTTTGGCACCCCCTGTATATGCTGTGTTTTAGCTGTCCTCAATCTCTCGCCAATCATGGGGTAAGGCTGGGTTCTCGTATCAAAGAAAGACAGAAAAATGTCTCATCCACTTTTTCCACTCCATGCATAATTTTGTGTACTTCTATACAATCTTCCCTAAGTTGCCCTTTTTTGAAGTTAAACAGTCCTGGAAACAGAAGCGTTGCTGCAGCCTCTATGATTTTGATTTCCATCTTCTACCTCTTTTCTGACTTTGGGTGAGAGGGTGCCATTTGTTGTTCTGTCTCAGGCAGGAAAATGGCTTGCCATGCAGCAGGTTTATTAAGAAACCTGGACAATGTGAAGGTATAATTCACCAGTGACACAGAAATGTTCAACATAGATCCTTCTTTCAACACTGGAAAGCGCCTTAGGGGAAAATTCTCTTAAGACTGGAAAAATGGGAAATTACACAATGGTAAGTTTGCAGCAAACACACACTTAAATTGGAAACACACATACAGTATTATTGGGTTTCAAATTAGCTGTTATAAATACTTGAAAGGGGGAAAGATCCTGGAATAACTGCTGTCAGTTTGTGGAAAATCTCCCCTAAGTTTGTTGCAGCTGTCAAAGCAAAACAAAGCCACCATCAGGAAAATTGGAAAGTGAGTTATGAGTATTGTGTAGCTGATTGATACAGTTTCTCTGATCACTGCATCTGGTACTGAGTAAAGGAATGAGAATGCACTAGGTGGAGTGTTGGTCAGATTCAGTAATGGAGCTCTTCAGATGCATTTGAATTCACCTCTTGATATATGGTGTACGGAAGAACAGGATGTTCATTACCTAACAATACTGAGGGGGAGCCGTCTAAAGTTGTTTGATAAATATGAAACACAGGTGTGATCAAAGCCTCTGGAAGAGACACAGCCAGTCACATCTGGGATTTGACCTAGATCTAGCTGGGCCTCCAAGCTCGTGTGTCAAATTGGGCATTTTCTCCCACCAGATAAATCAAGCCAGGTGTGAGGTGGCATGATTCTGACTTCAGCATCGTTGCACTCATTATCCTGTAGCACACACATCCACATGGTGCAGTATGTTGTTTGGGAGAGCAATTCACATGAGAACAGCATGGTGTCCCTCTTAGGAGGAGAAGTTGTTTCCACAACAGCCTGTTGAGGTTGCGTGCAAATATTTGCAGAAGCCCCTTCCTCTGCCGCCCTGCTGTCTCCACTCTACTCAAAACACAACAGCAAGCAGAACAACTTAAAGGCAGCCGTTGAAATTGAAATCAGATGAGATGCAAAAATATTATGCTTTGGGTCTGAACTTTTCCTCTCCTCACAGATGAGATCCATGTCTCCCCAGGCAGGGACTCTCTCTTGGGCCCCGAAACCTGCCCAACTTGATAGAAGATGATGAGTGAGCAATTGTGATGACAGCCTTAATGGAGTGAGATGCATCACTGGTGGGCAGGTCTCAATCATTCTGTTTAGTTTCCTGTTAAATCTGACGGTCCCGTGTCAAACCCCAGAGAAGTTGGTACAGGCTTTTTCTCCACTCTGTTTCTTCTTATGCCAGCGATGCAATTGACCAAGAACTAATCCAATTGCCCTGTAATTGCTGGGTCTTGTAAGGCAACAGAGGGACCTAAAATTTTAGATTAGTTTTTCATGGTAAATAAAGTGATCCAGTCTGATAAATGTTCAGTATCAGCTTCTTGGATTCACATTGGAAAACTTTGAAATATTAGTTTATGTAGAAGAAAGTTATAAGTTGAAGCTGTACCAGTGGTGTAATTCCTAAGGCCAATGCAACAATTAATTTGATGAATAGATTTAAATGTAGTGATGGAATGAAAATATCCTTTATATCTAAACTACAGTGATATCCCGTGAATAGTGAGGCTGAGATGACTGCTTTACAAAAGTCCTTAACATCTGATTCAGGCAAACCAAAGTAGGGTTTCCAAAAACAAACTATTTGTTCACACTGCTATCATTCAAAAATTTTAAAATAGTCCCTGAGTTGAGATGGGTGTTGGGGATTCAGCAACTAAGGCTGCAATCCTATGCATACTTTCTGGGGAGCAAGACCATTGAACTCCATCCTTCTGAATAGGGAGGCACAAGATTGCACTGTACAGCTACAATTCTATACATGTTTACTGCAGCATAGGTTTTACTAAGACATTTTTAGCAAACAAAAGCTTTTCAGTGGTCCTGCTAATTTCTGCAAATATCAGCTCTGATTTGGAAAGAAAAAGTAACAGATGCAGGGACAACTTGTGCGTATCTTGGCTCCCAAAGTGTCCTGGCAAACTAATCTGGTCCTGCTCCCATTGCAACTACCTCCCTTTTATGAACCGACCTGTTAACCCAATTCATCTCTTCTGTTCCAGCCATGATTACCTAGTTAAATTCTGCCCAAACTAGAAAGTTGTGTCCAGTAGAGCAGCCTGCTTTTCAAGAGAACAGGGCAATCTTCAACCCCTATGTGTTGGGTGTGCAATCATCCTCCTAATTAAGGAACAGAATGAAATGCAACAGAAGCATGAGATTCTTTAGGGAAAATTAATCAAATGCATAGTATAAGATGGGGCATACCGAGCTTGACAACAGGACATGTGAAAAGGGTCTTGGAGTTGTAATGGATCGCAAACTGAGTTCTCACAACATGACAACCCATCCTGGGTTATTATCCACAATAAGTGGCATCATGCCTCCTTGGATCAGTTCCTACAGGATGAATTGTTCACGGGCAACAAGCCACCTAACAACCTATGGCTTGCAGTTGGGATTGTTACATTCACAAAAGGTCATGACAGCTGAACTTGTACAATCGACCCCATCACAGGTAGCAGAAATCAGCTGCAAAGCCACTTGGCAAGAGTGGCAAAAGCCCCATCCTTTCTTGGCAAGTGTTCCCTGGCATCCACCAGCGCCGGTCAACCCACTTGTGCAAATTGGAGGTTTACAAGTGCAAGTGTGGAAATTCGAAGGCTTGTCTGGGGTAATGTGCGTGGGACATGGTACCTGCTGCCAAGTCACAGCAGCTACTAACCCTTGATATTGTCCCAAAGAGACTCCAAAGAAAGTTTTTCCTTTGCAGTCATCTGACAGCTGTCAAAAGGAGAACTGTGAAGAGAAAGCAAAGATGTAAGTTTGCTTTCATTTCACAAAAAGGGCATGGTATGACTTATATCCTTTCTTGGCAAGAACCCCATCTCCCCCACCCCACAGTGCTCAGGGTGGTGCATGTTTTGAACTTTCCCTCAAGACTCTAGGTGCTCAGAAAAGTGCAAAAAAGCATCACGCCCCCTTTTCCTTGGGAAAAGGAGTTTACACAGCTATCAAAAGCCTTTAAAAGTATGTTTTGACAAGCCAATGGCCAGTATTTAACTGGCCCTATATGTCTGATAGAGAGCAATCTAAATGGATCTAGTGTCTAGTTCCCCTTTTTACCCTGAGCTATTTTCTCCTTCCTGTCTTTCCTTTTTGATGCCCCAGACAAAGCAATTCAATTCATTTTTTCTTGTATGTGGAAACAGCAACCGAACTAGTTCTGGCAGAACTGTATTTTCCTACTGGGAGCCTGGAGCCTGCTCAGCGTTTTGTGAGTCTTCTGCTTGGTGCCTGCCTGCTGACCTACAGATGTCTCCATGAGGCCAGATATTTCAACTTGAGTCTTCGTACCATATCTAGGCCTTTCCCTGTTTTAACTAACATGGAAATTTACAACACTTGGACTGTAACCAGGGCTACTTGTCCTAGACCACTTGACCTAGACCAGTCATAAGTTTGTCTATAATGAGGCAAACCTGTCTTGCTGCTCCAACATAAAGAGTTCTCCTTCCAGACAGGGCTAGATAAATTACTCTTGTAGACTCTCAAGGAGCCATTTTTCATCCTAATTTGACCAAAGGAAAGATTTAAAAATAATCAGACTGGATCTTAGCTATGACACAAATTCACATAACTCTGTTCCAAGCACAAATGGGGCATAGGGACCCAATGGTTTATGGACAGACAGGACAACCTGGTTGCCTCACCCAATCTCTGGGCAGTCCTGCTTGCTTGAAATTCCCACAGGCTGCCCTAGTTAACCTTCCCTTTTCTGTAGATTAAGCCTCAGTGAGTAAACATGTTGGATCCTGTTTCAACATCCTGTTGAAATAAGGCTTCTGGCTAGAGATTCCACATGAAAGAGCATCTAGTGTGGGTTAGCCATCTCTTGCATATATATATGGCATACTATACGTGTGTGAGGGGGGTAAATTTTGAAGGGGAAAGAAACCTTAAGCCCACCTGAGGAAGGGTGTGGGGGAGAGGAGGGGTCTCTAGCTGCCTGCCAGATAATGACTTTGTTCTTGAAGTGTACAGGACCCTGCCTCTGGAATTACTCACCAAATAAACTTCCTTGCTTAAAACACAGGGAATTAGCTAGCCGCAGTTCAGGAAAGCCTTGTTGAGCAGGGTAAAGAACATTCACCAAGAATAACAATTTGCCAACTGGGAAGTTAATAACTCTGCCAGATAAACCTAACCTTGAGTTATCCCATGCTGTGAGCTGGCAAGGTGATGCCATAAGTGGCTGAAGCCCATGCCTGACACAACATTGCAGGCACATTTCACAGGGAACTGAAACCTGGTTGTCCCTCCTCATTGTGTTAGAGTACAGTGCAGTTCAGAAGTGACAACATCGATGGCTAACCTGGCAGAACTCAGTCTCTGCCCAAATTTAGATGGTTCTTGCTGTCCATTGCATGTTCTCCACATCTTGTTTCAGCTGCATTCTGCCCTGCCTACCTTCAACTGACTGATCCTGTTGGCAAATCTGGATTGCAGAGTAATTCCATCAAAAGCACAGCAGTGCTGGCTTGACCACAAAGAGATTATCATTCAGTGTCAGGTGCACCTGCCATTTCACTTACTACATGACTATGCCACCAATAAGCAAAGTGCTTGAATGGTTTACAAAGATCAAATTCTGAAAAATACAGTGCAGTATTTTTAACACAACATTTTAAAGATCAGCATAACCTAACCTAACCTAACCTAACCTAACCTAACCTAACCTAACCTAACCTAACAAAGATCCCATTCTCTGCATTAGGAAAAGTCCATCTTTGTTCTGCTGCTGATCTCTGGTAGCAGGGCTGGGAACCTTGCTTCTGCAGGCTGAAGTCTTTGCCCAATGGACAGGTGGTCTGATCAGATTGAATATCTACAAGTTCAATAAAATGGTTGTACAATGGGCCATATTACTTCATCCTCCATATCCTACA
Organism: Varanus komodoensis; assembly: GCF_004798865.1. Lineage (NCBI taxonomy): Eukaryota > Metazoa > Chordata > Lepidosauria > Squamata > Varanidae > Varanus > Varanus komodoensis. Next base: position 5,410,027 of record NW_025336346.1, read on the forward strand.
TTAATTATTTTTCTGCCAGTAGAAAAGCAGTTTAGGGTGAAAAGAATAAACTAGAACCTTTAAGTGTGCTAACTTTCTAACTGTAGGGATGTTTTCAGAATTATTATTCCCTGTTTGCTGTCTAAAGTGGTACAGATTCAGTGCTGCGGGATTCTGCCATATCCTGTTTCATTTATAGACCCAATTAAGACTATTTATTGTACAAAAGCCCTGTGGACCTTGAAGCTGCATGCAAATCTACAGCACAAAACTTCTGCTGAAAACAATGACACTTTGAAAGGCAAGAGCAAATAAAATGCCAGCGCTGAAAAAAACAGAGTCAACCAGCAGACATTAATCCCTGCATAGCAGGAGTGTTAGGTGTTGGTTTTACATGTAGTTCTGATAGCAGTCATACATGGCTCTCAATGCAAAGAACAAATTACCCATTTGGAAACTATCATTTTCACTGCTTTTAAAACATGCTAATTCAAAGTCTTAATAGAAAGAAAGACTTCCTTTTGTCAGTTGTGCTCAGAAGCAAAAGCACCCCCAAGCTCAGAGGCAAAAGCACCCCCAAGCTGAAGCTTTGCTGCAGAACTCTTTTCAGTTGTCATGTTGGTCGGGCCCATATCCAAGCAAAACACCAACCAGTCTTCCTTTAAGTGAAACCCATAGCTTAAAGGGATCAGATTGGATGGAATGGGGCCTTTGATGGTAAGCAAGAATCTTTCTGCGGGCTTTTCCTCCTGGCACAGAAAGGAGAAGCCTATCTAAACTACTGCTAGCTTAGATTCCCCATGTATTGAATTTCCAAGAAGCGTAGGCCACAGAGGTTACAGAGTTCTTAGGAAAGAGATTAGTGCTCCTAGGGTTCTGGGGAGAAATTGTTGAATGTGATGCTTTTGCTTCCATTTGGAAACCTGCCTCTTATTAAATACAAATATTGCTTCACTGGATTGGACAGAAGTACATCTAGGCCAGCATATTTTTTATTTTCCTCTTATTATTACATTTAGAGTTGACAGACCGTGGGAGTTGACAAGTTGGGCAAGATAGCAATGGACTTTTCCTGTTGGTTGCCCCCATAACACCTGATATGCTGTGGTGTGCTGCTTCTCTGTGGATTCACACTGAGGACAAGTAAGCTCACTTCCTAATGTGTATGTTGTGGCTCCGGCTAAAAATCATTGATCTGGTGGGAAAGAGAACACATTATCTCAGAATTTCTTGCTGGCTGGGCTGAAGAGCAAAGCACAAGGCGATTCACAAGGAGACATCACAAAGTATCAGCAGTGCAATTTTCCTGACCTCAGCATAGATGTCCCAACTTCATTCTGGAGGACTGTTCACATTCAAAGTTGATTTCCTTTGTTCTTTCCTGATGGTGGCAAAAAGGTTTGGTAAGGGCAGAGGGGGAAGGAATCATCCCAAGAGAATATGAGGCTTTTGATCATTCAAATAAGGTAAGTTTGACGGCAAATGTATGTAATATCTAGATTCTGCCCAAGGCTAGAGTACAGGTTGTGGTGAAGGGGCTTGCAAACTGCAATGAAGCTATGAGCTATGCCATGCAGGGGCAACCAATATGGACAGGTCATAGCAGAGAGTTCTGACAAAAGGTGATCCACTGGAGAAGGAAATGGCAACTCCACTCCAGTATCCTTGCCATGAAAACCCCATGGACAGTACCAAAAGGCTGTTATCACTGACCTCAAGCCAGACATCCTGGAGTGTGAAGTCAAATGGGCCTTAGGAAGTCTTAGCAATGACAAAGCAGCAGTATTCCAGTTGAGCTATTCAAAATCCTAAAAGACAATGCAGTAAAAGTGCTACACTCAATATGCCAGCAAATCTGGAAAACTCAACAGTGGCCACAGGATTGGAAAAGGTCACTTTACATTCCGATTCCAAAGAAAGGCAATGCCAAAGAATGTTCAAACTACTGTACAATTGCACTTATTTCCAACACTAGCAGTTATACTCAAAATCCTACAAGCTAGGCTTCAGCAGTATGTGGACCAAGAACTACCAGAATTATAGGCAGGGTTCCAAAGAGGCAGAGGAACTAGAGATCAAATTGCCAACATATGCTGGATCATGGAGAAAGCTAGGAAGTTCCAAAAAATACATCTGCTTCATCGACTATGCTAAAGCCTTTGATTGTGTAGGTCACAGCAAATTGTGGCAAGTTCTTAAAGAGATGGGAGCACCAGACCATCTTATTTGTCCCTTGAGAAACCTGTATGTGGGTCAAGAAGCAACAATTAAAACTAGACATGGACCAACTGGTTGGTTCAAAATTGGGAAAGGAGTACAGCAAGGCTGTATATTGTCACCCTGCCTATCTAATTTATATGCAGAGTACATCATGTGAAAGGGTTAGATGAATCGTGAGCTGGAATTGCCGGAGAAATATCAACAACCTCAGATATGCAGATGATACCATTCTAATGCCAGAAAGTAAAGTGGAACTAAAGAGCCTCTTGATGAGGGTGAAGGAGAAAAGCGCAAAAGTTGGCTTGAAACTCAACATTAAGAAAACTTAGATCATTGCATCTGGTCTGATCACTTCCTGGCAAATAGATGGGGTAGTGACAGATTTTATTTTCTTGGGCTCCTAGATCACTGTAGATGGTGACTGCAGCCAAGAAATTAAAAGACACTTGCTCCTTGGGAGGAAAGCTATGGCAAATCTAGACAGCATACTAGAAAGCAGAGACATCACCCTGCCAACAAAAGTGCGTATAGTCAAAGCTATGGTTTTCCCAGTTGTAGTGTATGCTTGTGAGAGTTGGACCATAAGGAAGGCTGAGCACCGAAGAACTGAGGCCTTTGAATTGTGGTGTTAGAGAAGACTCCCAAGAGCCCCTTGGACTGCAAAGAGATCAAATCAGTCAGTCCTAAAGGAAATCAACCCTGACTGCTCTCTAGAAGGATAGATACTGAAGCTGAAGCTCAAATACTTTGGCCACCTAATGAGAAGGAAGGACTCATTGGAAAAGACCCTGATGCTGGGAATGCTTGAAGGCAAAAGGAGAAGGGGATGGCAGGGGAGGTTGAGGTGCCTGGATGGGGTCACTGGGGATGTGGGTGTGGGGTTAGGTGGACTCCAGGGGATGGTGGAGGACAGAAGAACCTGGAGGCATGTTGTCCATGGGGTAGTGAAGAGTTGGACATGACTTTGTGTCTGAACACCAACAACAAGAGAACAGGTTCTAATACTCAATTCATCTTCCTGTAAAATAACAAGACCCAATTCGCAACTACTGATCTGTATTCTTCCTAGGCAGACTTCAGTTTGTGATTTAGAGACATTTCTACCACTGAGCTAACACCAGTCCTCTTTGCCCAATGTCTGACTCTCAAAATCCTTTCTCTCTAAAACATCGGCCATTAATTCCAACAGAGCAGAGGGAATTCTCTCTGTCCCCCATCTGCACCGCACTTTCATCACCTGCTTCTGAGGAAACCGCTGCCCGTGGACCAAGTGGATGTGGGAGAGCTGACTTGAGGTGTGCATGACTCCAAAGTCACTTGGGGCACGCTCAGCATGGCCCCAACAATAAGGCTATTGGTGATGTTGCCGGAGGGGATGTCTCCGGATCGCTGACTGGCAATTTTAGGCTTCACTGGTGAGTAGAGAATGTTAATGGAAAAGGCCAGTGCCTCTGCACGTGGGTAGCCTCCCTCCTTGAAGAAGGCGGCCTATAGAGTTGTGCTTCTTCCGTTGTAACCAGAAACTGCCCTCTTCCTGGCTTCTGCCTTGAGGCATAGTGAGAGTAAATGAGGCCTTTCCTCAAAGGACAAAAACTTACTTTCATAGCTTTGACCTTGTCTCCCTCAAGGTAGGGCTGTGTGACGGCTACTACACTATTCTACTCATACACTACAGTTCTAAGCTGTAAATCCTTCATGTCTAAGCTAGTACCCTCATGGCTACTCCTTTCCTGCCACCCACTTTCTTGGGGTGCACATTATTTCCTAATGTCTTTTATTCGTGATCAGCAGCTGGTGCTACCCCTCTGCACAAGGCAAGTGTCAAAGGTAGGGATTGCTGAACACCTGCTGAAGCCCCCATCTCTTGCAGCCCCCCCCCCCGCACTTCCACCCCTTGGAGCCTCCTGGCTCTGCTGCGGCTCCTTGGTGTCACTGCTTGTTCTTCTGTCCTCTCCATGCATGTAAGCTTGGCCAGAGTAAGAAGATGGAGCGATGGCCTTCATTTGCCTTGTGTTTTCCCTCTGGCAGGTGTGCAAATTGGGCCCAGAGTGTCCGTGAATGAGCCATGCAGAAGAGGTGGTCTCTCTCAGGCAGGGACCACCTCTGAAAACTATTTGTAGCAGACCACCCAAACTGAGAACGATTTGTAGCAGGCCACCCAAAAACTGGAACCAGCACTGGCTCCATAAAGCTCTTGCTTGGCCAGCTTGCTCTGCCTTCAGGAGACCTTGTTGCCAAGTCACGGCCTACCTTAATGTGCCCCTGGCTTTTGTTTGTAGGGCTCTTTCCCTTTCCTAGTGGCTCGTGTGATGATGCAGGGTCTAAGCCAACTCCCCTATGAAGAAGGCTGTATCATGCGGGGTTTTTACCATAGGAAAAAAGGGAGCAATGCAAAGACATAATAGACATGTTTAACATTATGTGGAGAAAGGGGACAGAGAGAACTGCTCTTATATTAGAACAGGGAAGCTGCATAGGAAATTTAGGTGAACAAAAGGAAGTACCTCTTCACTATGTTTAACTATGGAATACACTTCAATAAGATATAGCAATGGCTTTAAAAGAGGTTAAGCCCAAATCATGAGGGGTAAGGCTTGCAATGGCTGCTTATCATGATGGCCCTGTCTTGCTTCCAGTGGTGGAGGAGGCTAAAGAACACAAGCAGGATGGTGCTCCTGTGCAGATGGGCTTCCCACAGGCACCTGGGTTTTCGCCCTGGAACAAGACTCTGGACTTTGTTTTAATGACCACTGTGTTAACCCGCACAATATACTGTGCACATACACAGTCTTCACCAGGGGACTCCAATATCAAATGAAAGTTTTGCATGTGTTAAATAGTCATTACAGTTCAGATGCCCCATAAAGAGCATTCATGTTATCATCCATTCACAATACCTTTCAACTGTGGCAATTCATCTCCTGGAAGTCGCTGATATTATAGGATATGAATTGACGCAGTGCATGTATGATTCAGTACTAAATGTGCTTCAAGCAGAGCCCTCTTCAAGCGTCCTTTCTGTATTCCCTGAAAGTGTGAGGAAAGGATTGCTTTAGTCCCAGCTCCTTCCTCACATGATGTTTCCATGGTCCTGGGCACATAGAGGGTAGTGGCCTGAACAAAAGAGCCTCCAGTAAGCACAGAGGCCCTCCAGGCGATCTCGGAGCTTCTGTGTCCATGCATGTGAGACAACTGAAGTAAGCGAGGTGGGCCTTGATCAGTGAAACCAGGAAGAATGGCTAGAGGGTGTCAGTCATTCATTGTCAATGAATATGCCTGGTATGGATAAGCTTAATTGATTCTTGTTTTTGTCTGTTATTTTGTTGCAGTAGACACTGGATCAGATCTAGATTCCGTCACAGAGCATACCCATTGATATCAACCAATAGGTCTACTGTAATCTGGTTTCAACCCACCAATGTTGAGATAATATATTATGAGTGATGCTGTAGCAGTTCGACACTTTCTTTTACACTTTGAGAAAGAATAACTGTTCATTTCTTACACCACTTTAAGTAGAACAGTGTACACAACAGCTGTGAATATCCATTCCAACCACAGTGCACTCTTTAGAATAATCTGATTTTCAAAGACCTGTCAGGAACAGGATTAGGCTTCGGCCGAAGCTGCAGAGGAGAATCTGTGTCTGAGTACAAGGGAAGTTGCAGTGGTGACACTAAAACAACATTCTTCCTGGTTTCTCAACAATCGAGTCCATGACTGGACCATAAGGCATTCTTTACTGAACAGCAATACAAATACATAGTTACTATCCTGAGAACCTTGTTTTCACACCCACTAAAAGTAGTGTTTAAAGAGGCCTCATTCATGCAAAAGGACATGAAGCTCAAACATAATTAGGGAGTGACAACAACCAGTCAGCCTGATATTTTGGGGGGGAATGGGTTGGGATTGGCTGTCCGTCAGTCTGTCCAGGCCCTGTGGCATCTATCCTGAGGTTCTTGGGTGAGACTGCTCTTGTCATGGAGCACAGCAAATGGCCTCTCTGCTGTCTGACTGACTCCTGGCCCCTGTAGAATACATCCCATTAAATCTAACAGTAGGGACCATGCTGCTCCTGCTGAAGCAGACAATAGATCCAATGTGTGCTGCTTAATGAAAGCATCTGACTCCAATTACAGCTCCCTTGGATTTGCATTTCGGCTTAATTGAGGAAGTGAGAGGAAGACTGGTGTGGGCCCTTCCAAGTTCCAGCAGCCTTTTATCTGACTAATGTGTGTTTAATTAGCCCACAATGAGCTGGCTGCAGTTATCCCCAGAAGGACTTAATGAAGTCATCTCCCAAGATGCATTGCCAGTCCCAGCATGGGTGACAAGGCACATGGGATGTCTGTCCATATGAGCTGGGGTCAAGATGCTTGGAATGATCAATTGGTGGCCTGTGTGGGACTTTTACAAAGGGAAAGGATAAACCTTTCCCTTTACAAGGTTTAGCTTGTAAAGCAAAAGACACATGAAGCTCAGATCTATGTGTACAAAAGCAAAGAAGGACCAAGCTTGTTCGGGATTTAATTGGAGCCATCGTTTTCATCCCACAATGTGACTATAGAGCTATATGAGTAGCTGCTTTGATGTTATGCTAGAAGCATATGAAGAAGATACAGGTTCTCTCTGCATTTCCAGTACTTTTTGACATGATGGTATTGCCAGAGGTGGTAGTACAGGTCTGTGGCAGCCATGTTCTTTCTTAGATCTAAGATAGGATAACACTGAAACTGGGTCATAAGCAGCTAATGCCTCATAGTGTCATGTGACAGGAAGACCCACTGACTACTCTTCCTCTGAAACTAATTCACTTGTCTCTTGGGAATCCTCTTTTGCAATGCATACAATTGCCCAGCCTCAAGGCCTTAAGAAGAAATAGCTTAAGGTATGGATTCAGTCAGGCTTTGCTTATCTGCAACAGTACTGGAAAGGCCTGGCTCTGGGTCATGTCCAGACACACACCCTCCTTTTACAGGACTTTATCGCACTCTTCATAAATACCTCAAGGGGAACCATATCTCCAAAAGCTAAACCTGCCACTTCTGCTGATTCCGTTCTGTGAACTTATCTTTCAATAGGCCCCTGTGATCCTAGCTGTAAGTGTTTCAGAGACCTGTGGAAAAAGCACAGGGGCCTTTCTGAGAACCCCACTTCAAAGCCTCAGCAGATTTGGGACTCCTGCTGCAAGGTGATTATGAACTGTAATTGTTTCTAATGTGTTGATGCTTGTTGCTGCCTCATATGCCCAAGGCCCTAGTAAACGTTGGCTACTACTACTTACTAGCCAACGTTGGCTACTACTACTTACTACTATACAGTAAACTCGGGGGGGGGCGGGGGGGGGCCTGTATGATCTTCTTCTAGTCCACTACAGCAGGGATGGGCAATGTGTAGCCCTCCAGATATTGTTGGACTGTTATTCCTATCAGCCCTAGCCAGCACAGTCAATGGTGAAGGATGATGGGAGTGGCAACCAACAGCACCTGGAAGGCCACATGTTCCCATTCCTTGTGCTATGCAATCAAAGATCATTCTACTGGCTCTTTCAAGTACGCTGCCCAATGTTGCCAATTTTGCACATTTACTTTTGAAAGTGCGTGCCTTTTCTGCAGATTCCCAACAACCACACAAAATTAGCTTCTCAGTAAACGCAAAACTTTTGTTGTAATATATAACACATGCATTACTTGCTCTTTTAAATAAACCTGGCATGGTAGATATTCTGAACAGTCAGATCTCTTGGCCAGTTTAGAGTCTCTTTGGCAACAAGAACTGCCATCTCAAATAATCCAAATGGATGCTAATTTACCCTGTGCTGATGTTGTCACTGTCCTTGACACATGGCCATCTTGATTTTCTATTTTCCAAAAGCATCCGTGTGACTTATGAGTTGCATTTCCACAATGCGTTCCCCATCTGTTTGGCGTCTGGCAACTGCATGTGAGAAGGGGGAGCAGCAGGTTGGTGATACCTCTAAGAACACGCTCAGCATTATCAGTAGGAAAACGGCAACATGGCAATTAAGTGATTTGGTATAAGTAGATCACAAAGTGATAGGAGGCAAAAATATTTTTGCCATTGGTTTTGACTGAATTTAATGAAATGGGCTGCCCTATCAGGTTTGCCCCGTCCCTCTACTTGCTGGTTCCTTCACTCAAGAAATGTTTATTCATTTTATTGCAGATAGTATTTTGGTTTGTTTATTCTTTTCAGACTGCCATCTTTACTTACACTGGGACTGTCATATAGAAAGTAAAAACTGTTGCTATATATGAAAATATATACCACTTTTTCACATGGAATTCTGGGGAGATGTACATAGGGTTTCTAGATAATGTCCTTTTCAAGCACTAACTGGGTCCAAACCTATTCAGCTGCAGCAAAATTGCTTTTTCATGTGTCTCCAAACCAGAATGTTGAATTAAATATCTCAATTAAGAGAAAATTAAAACCTTGTTCTTATTACAGTCCAGTAATGCTGTCCTGGATGTGTGCTGTGAAAGCAAAGGTGAAGTATAGGGCAGGCCCTACCAAATCTGAGTTGGCTTTTGATAATTGTGCAAGGATCAGCAACTGTTTTAGGGTAAGGCCATGGATAAAAGCCAATGCTGCATGAACACAACAGAAATACTCTTCCCTCTCCTTCCTTTGTGTAGCCGCATGCTGTCAAATCTGCTCTGGAATGGCCTCCAATCTCTAGAGTAGGTCTCAGAGGCAGGAGGAGGCTATTGGGAGAACTGCTATTCATTCTGCTGGTGCTTGTTGTTCCCTTGATGGAAGATGATTGTTCAGATAGGCAACCTGTTGCCTTCCAAATGCTTTGGACTGCAACTCCCATAACACATGAACATTGGCCATGCTAGCTGGGCTTATGGGAGTTACACTCCAAAACATCTGTTGGATACTATTTGATACCACCTTATGCTTGAGATGTATACATACATAACTGTATTCTGTTTTTTGAATGGAAGAAGCTACTTTGAGCCAAGCAGCTCATTAGCCAGTTCCTAGTTCACCCAGGTTCAACCTGGTTGATCACCCAGGTTCAGAAAACATGACAAGCCAACATTGGTACAACAACCTGTAGAACAGGCTCTCAAAGTGGCTTGTTGTACAGAAACAAACAACCCTGTTGGAAATGGTCTGGGTTCAGATGGCACAACAACTCATCATGGGTGTATTACAATACATAATGGGTTGCCATGTCATGCAAAACCCAACATTCAGTAGTTGTACAGAATGCATTAAAGACTCGAGTCCAGTATTTATCATTAGCTTTCGGAAAGAATAACATTTCCTCTGCTATTTTTAGTGTAGCCCCAAGGACCATGAAAAAGGACACCACAGACCATAGGATTAGAGTAAGTGCTACATTTTAAAGCCTTGATGTTCTTTGGCTTCCTCTATTGCACCCCCTTCATCTCTCTCTCTTTGACTGTAACTAAGATTCAGTGCTGTATTGTAAGGCCTTGAAGTTCTCTGTGAGCTTTGCAATAGAACCTTACAAACCCTGGGTCCTGGCTACCTGAAGGGCACCTTCTTCCTTATGTGCCCTCCCACCCTTTGAGATCTGAGGTGGAGGTCCTGCTCCGTGAGCCCTCCTTGAAGGAGATCAGGAGGGTGGCGACCCGGAGGAGGGCCTTCTCTGTGGTGGTGCCCCATCTATGGAATACGCTCCCCAGAGAGGTTTGCTTGGCACCAATGCTTTATTCTTTTTGGCATTGGGTGAAAACCTGTTTATTTTTCCACTATTTTAATTTTTAGTTGGTTTTAACTGAGGTTTTTAGCTTGATTTGCTGTGTTTGTTTTCTTTATTTTATTAGTTCCTTATTGTAAGCTGTCCTGAGATGTCAGTGGTGGACAGGATAGAACAGTTTTAAATAAGATAAAAATAAATGAATAATTGTCTAAATAGCATAGAAACCACCCCAAAGCATTCAGATAGTCCACAAGTCACCTCATCTTGAATACCCATCACCTTGGATTCTAAGCAACATGTATCACTCCCACTGGTAGAGCTTATTAATACCTGTGGAGCTCTGTACTAGAGAAGCAATTTCCTAAACTATATTGCTTTTGGAATATATGAATGAATGGAATATATTATATGAACAAATTCAATTTCTCTGTAACTGATAATTATAGTTAAAGCTCTGTAATGTATGGGTTAATTCCTATGATTATTGCACCATTTCCTTAATATGCACAGCACGTTTGAAACAGAGTCAAAAGCCTTTGGAGGCAGGTGATATATCTACTGTATATCATTCATCCACAAGACTAGTAAACTTGTCAAAGAAGGAGATTAATTTTTCTTTGGCATAATTTGTCCATGGTACCTAATTTGTCCTATTAGTAATCGCACATTTTCTTCGAAATGCTAATAAATATGTGGATTACTTCATCTAACAGCTTTTCTGGAGAAGACAGCATGCTGGCACCAGTGGATGTTTCCCTTTTATTGCGAAAAGCAAACACAGTGGGGTGGAGTGCATTTTGATGAGCTTCAGGCTTGACATTTTTCCTACATGTAAATCATCTCAGAGATGGTTATATATCAGAATCATGACTGCATGTTTTGCTGTAGTTGCTGAGTGGCTTCCAGCAAGTGGTGACGTATATGAATGTGCACAGATTTCATGGTTGTACACAGAGATTGTCTCCATGCAGGAGCTGGTTGTGACTTTCCTATCTCAGACCCATGAACCAGCAGCAGAAACAGCAAGTGGCAAAGCAGGATAGGGGGAACTGCTGAACATGCTGCCATTTTGAAAACCTGCAACAGTGTCATTGAAAGAAAGCATGGAGAAACAAACTCTTTTGCAGGTGACCAGTTCACCAGAACATGCTGCCTCCTGTCTTCTAAGAACATAAGGAAAGAATTGAATCAGACCAAAGGTCCATCCAGCTTCCTGCTCACACAGTGGCAAACTGCTTGTCCACAGGATCCCTCAAATTGCGTATGAGCACAACAGCCCTTTCTGCCCAAGTTCCCAGCAACAGGTGCACATAGACCATCCTGTCTCTGATACCAGTGGCGGCATAGAGCCGTCAGGACCAGCAGCCACTGATAGGCTTTTCCTCCATGAAGGTATCCAATCCCCTTTTAAAGTCCTCCAAGCTGGTGATCATCACTACTGATTGTGGCATAGCATAGCTTCATTTCTTTAGGTCTTTGACCTGAAACAGGGTAGGTATCAGTCACTAGCCTCTTCCCCACCCTCCTGCCCTTCTTCATTTTCATTTCTATACTGCCCATAGCTGAAGCTATCTGGGCTTTCTTCTGTTATCACCAGCAGCTTTATGTAAGGCATATCATAATCCTCTGCTCTGTTCTGTCTGAATGCTACATTGGAGGGCCAGTGTGGTGCAATGGGTTGCATCTGGGTTTTGATGGAGACCCAGGCTCAGACCCCACCTTTGTTGCAAACTATGGAGAGCACCTTGGGCAAATCATATGTAGGGATGGGGCCTGCTTCTCTCAAAATATGGCATTCCAAGCTAGAAAGCTCAGACTCTGAAAGTGTGCTATACAAAAAAGGGGAAGGGAGGGTTTGAATGCATGACTGAATTGCCAAGGTTAACAAGCAAGCTTAGCCCAGTAGCTGGTGAGAACCAGCTTGCCTCTGGTTCTGGGGGAGACACCACAGAACACTGAGTGCCAGAGCAAGAGGAGGCAAAAGTTAATGCCTGGCATTCCTGCTGTCTGGCCCTCAAGCAGCATGACTGTCTCTGAGGGTGCAGCCGGCCCCTTTTGGGGAAAAGGGGAGCAGGAGGATTCAGTTTGGAATCATCCCTGACATGGGCAAGTGCTAACTTCCCAAACCAGAGAGATCAATTCTTTTATAGATGTTATTTATAGCAATGTTGTTATTACTCATTCTGTATTGTAAAGCCAGCCTAACTCAGCAAGGAGCTGTTTTTAGAAGCTTTCGCCTTGATCTTCTGGAGAGGGAAAAGGAGAGAGTGCTCATAAACTGGTAGCCTTGCCTTCTTCAAAGCAAGAATATATATTACATTGTAAATAATTTAGTGCACTGTTACATTTCTCACTATAATACTATTATATTTTGGAGCCATTGTAATGTAGTGGTTGGAGAGCTGGACTGGGACTCTGTGGACAAGGGTTCAAGCCCCACTTGGCCATGAAGCTCATTGGGTAACTTTGGGCCTGTCTGATTCTCAGCCCAACCAAACTCACAAGTAGATGGTTGTGAGGATGAAATGGCGATGAGGAGAACTATGTAAAGCAACCACCCTTCCTTGCAAGAGGAACAAAGTTGGGATTTAAATGTAATAATAACAATAATGGGATAAAAATGTGGGAAAGAAAACAGGAGTATTAATATAGCTTACTATATCCCCCACATAACGCTTCCAAGTAGGCAAGGCTGAATGTATGTGAATTGCCAAAGTTTGCAATTCAAGATAACATTCATGGGCTTATCTCCACTCTCTCTGAGGTAGGTTAGGCTGTGAGTTATAGTGTTTGTTTCAAGGCCATTCAATGAGATTCATATCTGAGTTTTGAACTTGACTTGCTTACGCTCTAGTGTAACATTGTAGCCATGTTGCCATGCTGGGTCATCAAAAAGTACCCAAGGGTCAAGTAATTTTGTAATGTGTAATTTTGTGGCATAGTTAATAATCAGCATTCTTACTGTATATGCCTGTATTCACAGTTCCTCAAAAGATAGTGTTAATGGCCCTTTTTTTTCCTTCTTTTTTTCCCCTTTTGCCTAAACAGCAAAAGCAGTTTTCATCATGATGTATCATATGGATGCATCTTGCATCCTATACAATGGCCTTTCTAAAAACTATTTATGGAATTAAATTGTCCCAACTGAGGCTGAGGTGGCAAGGTTTGAGCTTTTTGGGGTGGTGGCCATCTCCATGATGTAATTGCAACTATGTGTCACACCTGATACAATACATGATATCCTTCAACTACAGAGGATTATGAATAAAAATAATTTTAAAAGTCATTCACACACAGGTATCACTATCTTTGCCCGAACGCAGTTTTTCCATATATTACACTCCCATATATATTATTATCCCATATATATTATTTCCATATATTACACTAATATATATTTACACAAATATATATGTGTAAATATATATTACACATATATATTTGCATCTGGGCAGACTCTCACTTTTCTTGCTTGAGAATCCAACCTATATTTTTTTTCTCATAGACATAAAGGAAAAAAGTGGGAACTTAATTTTTCATTATGTTCCAAGCAATGTGCACATTTTCTTTCTTTCTTCCTTCCTTCCTTTCTTCCTTCCTTCCTTCCTTCCTTCCTTCCTTCCTTTCTTTCTTTCTTTCTTTCTTTCTTTCTTTCTTTCTTTCTTTCTTTCTTTCTTAACACTATAAGAGCTAGAAAATTAGTTGAAAGCATAGGAACCAGAAGACATGCTTGAGTATTAAGTGGAAATCTGGGTTTCTAGACAGTGTAGCAACCCTTATTACTGTGGTAACCTTTGGAACTTCAAACAGAGGAGAAAAAACGTTATGCTATGGAGGATGCTAAACAACTAGAATGAAAATAGGCCTGACTCTATAAAAGAAGATTGATGAGTTGCAATATTCTTGTACAAGGATCTGATTCAGTGTCAGAAGAATTACCAACCAGAGAATTGTGCTCTTTTGACTTGCATTAAGAGTTGCCTCACATTTGGGGTTGCTAAGGAGGTGATTTTGTTGTCCTACAAACTATAGTTAGGCAACCACCTAAGAATCCTTCTTCTTAGCCTCCTCTTTGTCTCCCTCATGCTCTCTACCCACAAACCAGAACATATGTTTCTCTTAAGTTATCAAGAAGTTCAATTGTTTCCAGACCTGTTAATCTCTGTCAAAATATTGGTTTTCTGAAGCTGGAGGTCTGCCCTTGTTTCATGATCAGAAATGTTCTCTTTATAAGAAGTAATGACCAATTTCACTCAATGCAACAACCCATGATGGTTTATAATAATAATAATAATAATAATAATAATAATAATAATAATAATAATAATAAGCCACAGCCATGTCATGGGATGGCTAGTCAGGGTGACAACCCATAGCTTGTGGTTGGGATTGGCGTATGACCCCCCATGGGTTGTTTGTCATCTGAACCTAGATGACATGACCCATCATGAGTCAAGCCCCATGGCAAAAGAGCCACTGGGCAAGAATGGCAAAATCCCCTTGGCTAGCTGGCAGGGCCCCTGACGGCCACTCCCAAGGTGCCCAAGCAGCACCTGAGGATGGCAGGCAGAGGGTCCCGCTGAGTCCCACTGCCACCACCTGCCATTTTATGCTGGCAATGCCAGCAGTGCCAGCAGGGAGCCAGCTCCACTTCCCTGCCATCCCCATCCTCCCTCTAGGCCTAGATCATGTAAAGCTCTGGAAGAGCAATCGTTTTGTACCAAGAGAAAGCACTGGGTCGGGGGCGGGAGAGATTAGCTTATCAGACCAGGTCTTGTCAGAAAACTGGCAGAGTTGTGTCAGATCCTGCAGGAAGCAGGCCAAACAGATTTGAAAAAGCAAACCAGCAATATTTATTAAGACTACAGCATGCAAGGCAAAACTGTTTACACGCATGTGTATAGGCTGAACTCCAGGCAACAGCCCCCATCAATAATAGAACAATGCTTTTATTGTTTACATTACTCTAGAGATACTTTCTCATGGGCCCCCACCTTCTTGGTTATTCGTCATACATCTTGGCATGTCTTCCCTCTATTCACACTTTTATCTCTAGATTTTCCTTGGAAGGATCAAACTTGAAGGCTCATCCTTAGCCCATTTGAATCCTTGTTGTTACTTCTTACATGGTGTTACAGTGCCTGAGTTGTGTTGTTAGTATCTAACTGAATTTTCTGATTCTGCATGTTCCTACACCATCTATTTTCATGTGTCAGTTTCTTTGCTCGTAAGCATGAGAAACGAAGAAAGGAGCATTTATGATTTTTCTCCCACAGTTGCTCTGTACAATATTACAGAGATCATTCAGGGTTATTGTCATGTGCAGAACAGTATGATGGAGATGGATGAGATCATGAACACTGTAGGGAAAATGATGGGAACAACTATGTGTCCTTATTGTAAAAGCGCAAAGGGACATATAATGAAATTAACAGGAAACAGGTTTATGACAGACAAAGGAAGAAGTGCTGGTGTTTCATATAGCATCCAATAGATTGGAGAAATTCACTTCAAAGAACTATGTGATGGCTGTTGGGGTAACAGAGTTCTGAAAATGATTGAATAAATATGTGAAGGATTGGTTCATCCATGGCTATTAGCCAAAATGCTCAAGGGACACAACTCAGTCCTTTTCAAGATATCAGTAAATCTCTGAAAGATGGTTCACTCCGTATCTGCCCTGTTTCTCTTTGATTTTCTCATTCCAATATTCTCTTAATGAGAATCTCCTTGAAGGGGCCTAGACAGTTTCTAGGCATAGCAGCCCCCCTCCTCATTCCTTCCAAAAGATATACCTTGCATGGTTTGGAATGTTCTAATCAAGAATGCAAGGTTTACAAATTCATCCTCACTTTGGAATGAATGACTTTTGCAAAAGTACTTTTGTTTCTGATGAAATGTTGGCCTTTGTAAGAGAAGGAATAATTTGTTCTTTGCTTATTTTTAGTTTTGGGAAATGTTCCAAGCACTAAAAAGTTAGTTTCTGAAATAACAGTAATTATAATTTTTCCAGATAATTATATTTATATTTTGCGCAGGAGATGGACAAGATGGAAACAATTTATTCTGGGTTTTATAAAAAAAGGTTGTAAAAACATCAAGTACTGTATGTTTTAAATAAAACGGAGGCTGTGACCACAAATGCTTAGTGCTGTTCGTAGATCCATAATATCTTTGGAGAATCAGATGCTTTAGGAGACTTGTGCTTGTGCCTCTTTTAAATATGATGCAGACCACTGGATCTGATAATGTCCTGCCTACCCAATGTATGTTCATGCTTCAATTTTTTTTGGTTTCTGAAAGAGGCAGATCTGATAGTAGACAGCCTTAGAGAAAAGTGGACACTGACCAAGGGGACAATAAATGAAAGTTGACAAAAAATTAAGCAGTGGGAGAAAATGGTTTCATTATGTAGTGGGCTACTTGTGGCCTTCCAGATGTTTTGGGTTATAACTCTTGCCATCCCCCTCTGTTGGCTTTCCTAGCTAGGGCTGATGGGGATTGCAGGCTAAAACATCTGGTGGACCAAATGTTTACCTCTACCCAAAAAACCTCCATAATAATATGAAGTATCCTAAATGTTCTACCACACCAAGTTCAGCACTGGTATATGTGAAGCAATAGGAAAGTTGTGAGTAACCATGACATGCCTAGAAAATCTGAGAAATCTAAGACAATAATCAGAATGCATAATAAAATGGTATCTTTAGAAATTAGAGCTCCGACCTTTTTATGCACATCTGGTAGTAAGTCTCATTAAACTCAGTGGGAATTAATTCTGATTAAGTCTGCCTATAGGCTTGCACTCCATATGCTGCTTTCCCCTAATGTAAATGTTCTTCAGGTAACTTTTATTCAACACTCACCCTGGTTATATGGTTTTGATTAAAATGTCTAAAGTCATATTTGTGGGAGGATATGTTCTTCAGAACAATTTTTTAAACAAAAAACAGCATACTTGTTTCATTTAAACTCCAAACAAACTGGAAATTAAAAGAATTGGAAAATTGATGGAAAATTCTATATTCAGATACGAATAAAAAAGACCCTCTTAATATGGTATCTATCTCTGGTAGGGAATGCTTGACTGTTTACTTTTGTCCAAAATTTCACAAGCTTTGCTAAACCTGCATGCTATGAGTCAGTCAAAAACTCTAGCTAACATTTGTTATAAGTTCTTTAACATACTCTTTCAGTGGAAATGTGCTTGAAGTCCTTTTGACAATTATCAATGTGTGATAACCCATGTAGCACACTTTCCTTTTTAAAGTGTTTTGGCTTTATTGGAATTTGAGAGCTCAAGTTTCTCTGATGAAAAATGACCAACTAGATCCTGGCCATACTTGTACAGAAGCAAACTCACTAAGATTTGCTCCTAAGGACTAGAGCCTTAGGTGTCACCTGTCTCTATGTTTAGTTCTTACAATATGCTGCTATGTTTTAAGTGACCTATATTTATGAAGAACAAAAGCAGAACCTTACAGATTATTATTATTATTATTAGATGTTAGAAGGGCAAAGAATGCAAAGTTTAAATGGCTAGAACATTGACATGTTTATGGAAGCAAATTAGATCAAGAAAAACATAATCTTGTTACAATTATCTTGTATATTCCAAATGTCATTACTATCAAAAGGACTATAGCTAGCTGGATTTCTTATGTTATGCTAACCAGGGAAGGAAAACAGAAGACATTAACTCCCTCAGTGCTGGGAGGTTTTTTGTTGTAATAACTGTAAAATAACAAGCTGCAGTTATGATTTCTGAAAGCTTGTCATTATTGTGAACTGCTTTATCAAAGGGACCATGTGAGCCTTAATCATGAAGGGCCTTAATTAACACTGCAGTAGCCTTCCCTGTGAAGTTGCAGTGCTAGAGCTGCCCATTGCCTGCTCATTAGGGTTGCTAGACTTGGAAAAGTTCTTGTACCACTAACTTTAAGACTGGCATAAAAAGGAGAAACCTGCCCAATTAAACCTGTTGTTGTGGCAACACTTGGATTCCCAGAGCTGTGTCTGGTTAAATTCTCTTTCTTGACCGCTCCATTCTGGGTCCTGAGAAGACCCCACAAGAAGTCTGTGGGGCTCTCGGAACTTGGTAACTCTGCTCTGCAGAGGACTGCTGGCCCTGTAAAGATAAAGTGGGAAGTGCAATCCTGTGGGATTCTCAGAACCGGATGCTCAGAAGCCTCTGCATCCAGTGTGCAACACCCTTTGCAACTTGGCAAGATGGCAGCTTTCTGTCATCTAGCTGCAATGCTTTGGAAAGAGACAGGAGGCTGGGGCACAGCCGCATATCCTGAAGGCTCCAGTCTCCCCACCCCGGTCCCCCTCTCTGAGGTTGTTCTTCCAACCTTGGAGAAGCAGGCGCTTACGGTTCTTTCCATACCCTCATGCCATCTGTGATATGGGAGGCGGATTATGATTTTTACATTTATATCCCACCTTTGTTGCTTATGAGGAAGCCAAAGCGGCTTACATGGCTTCACTGTATCCTCACAACAACAACCCTGTGAGGTAGATTAGGGGTAGAGGGAGTGGATGGTCCAAAGCCACGCAGTGGGCTTCATAGCCAAGTGAGCCTTGGAGGTCCCGGTCCAATACTCCTGCCACCACACCACACTGACTCTCAGGTCAGGTCTCTGTTTCCAGCCTCAGACCTAGCCGTCCGAGCACTCCTATCCCCCCTTAATGCTGGCTAGACAAAAAGCAATGCGGACACAAACTGCACTTACCCTGCATCAAGGAGGTAGGTGTAGCCTTCCTCTCAGCTCACATTGTCCGTAACACGTTGCATTGGATCCTGCACAAAGTTTCCTGCAATGTTTATTATGGAATGTTGAGACAGCTCTCACTCCATTCTCCCACTTCCACGGAGCAGACTAGGGTGCTCAGACCTCAGAACCATAAATCTAGTCCTCTAGTTGTTCCCAAGACAGTCCCATCCCCTTTCCCCTGCCACTGATGCTTTCCTGGCTTTTGCACATTTTTCTCCACGCTGCATGGTTGAGATGCCTCTTCTAAGGCTTCTGTGTTACCAGAATAATATCGAAACGATAAGAGATGGCATTTAATCAATTCTTTATGTTTTCAACTCCACTCAAGACTAGAACATGGCTGAGTCTCCCCAGCATTGAGTTCAGCCCTTAGACTGAAAGTGGTTTGGCGCTCTGTCATGCTTGGGCTAGAGTGGCCCACTCAGCCAGACCACACTGACTGCGTCTTACACAGACCCAGGAGAAGGACCACTCCCTTTCGCAATCAGTTGCAGGGCTCTGTGGAAGTTAAGGCTCTTCTGGCATCTTCACCCAGGCAGGGAGGAGAGAGCAAAGGAGATCTACTCCACTGGAAGAGGAAGTTAAGGGTCTTTCTTTCTCTTACCAAAGACAAAAGCATCTCTCCCAGGAAACAGGGGAGCTTAATGCAGCCACCAGAGGAGACTGTATTAAGATTTTTCTCTGATTCAGTTTCTACTTTGTAGGTCTCGGGTTGGGGAAGAACTGACATAGCACCAGGAGAACACCATGGAAATTGCCGGTCTTCAATGAACCAGGTAGGCAACCTGGGCAGGGCTGTGCTAGCTAGACTGCACTTTATTTTTTATTCACCTTAAACTGCTTATTGCTTTGTCTTCTGAATCTGATTAACCTTTCTCCTGTTTTGTATGTTTTCCTGAATCCCTAATAAATCCTTTAGTGTGTTTTCACCAAAGCCAGACTGTGTGCTTTGGGGATGAAAGGAGGGAGCTTCACTAAGGGGCATGACACACCAATAGCGCATGCAACATGCTGAGCAAAACCTGTAAACTAGCTGAGCTCCCCCAAGGACAGAGGTCTGCAAAGAAGAGACCTGAGTGGGTCCTTGACCAATCGCTCCCAAGGAACCAAGAGTACTTGGGAACTGAGAAGGCTTTACTCTTGGTGACGGCAACAGGTAGCAAGCCTTGCAGCTCTAGCAGGGATGCCAGCGGGTGCCAGGTTACCACACAACCCTGCTGGGATGCCGCCTCAGAAGGTAGCCCCACAGAACAAAGTGGATCTTAATCCCAGATATGCGACCATAGGCTTGCAGCCTTGGAGCAAATGCATCTTCTTGGATTCAATTTCAGTACGATGTCACACGCAAGCAAAGATGCCCCCATCTGCAGTGTTAGCATGAGAACACATGCAGTGTTTGGCCTGCCTGGGCCAGGAATCCCTGCAGATACACACAGCTGAGGCTACGAGGTTTGGATGTGACTCCAGGCATGTGGGATGTTGCATGGCATCCTTTTTATGCAGGCATGGCATCATGTTTAAATTGGGCCTTATCTGTAGCAGTTGATGGGACTGAAGAGTGGGTGGGAGAAGGGGATAGCTGAAGAGAAGAGTCCCATTCTTGATAAGAGAGGAAAGTAGGGCGGGGTTTGTCTCTGGGCCTGGCAGGTACGGTTTGTGCAGCATTGGCTGTGTTAGGGCAAAATGAGTGAAAGCTTCGCCATAATATGGCTGCTAAAAACCCCATACTGCAGGAACAGCTTTAGGCTTAAAGTGGGATTCCTGATCTGATCAGGCATCCGTATCACCAGTCTTGCTTCCCACATTCACCCTAGGAATGCTAATAGGCCTGTCCTTTTGGGGAGACACACCTTAAACATGCTAATATTGGCCTTTCCTGAAGGTCCTTCTTTTTCTATTCTGTTCAACCCTATTGTTTTACCCTAATGAGCCTCTAGCATATTGTGTATTTGATCCCCCTCCCCTCCTCCAAACTGTGTATGTACAAGTAACAGATCGGTTATAAAAGCACCTTGTACAGACGCCATCTTTGTAGTCCCTTCGGGGGCTGCCACATGCCGCATGTATTTCCCATATGTCTGAGTAAACTGTAAATATTCTTTTGACTGTGCACCCTCAGTGTACCTGCTCTTTCTGGTTTTTTTCTTGTCAGCTGTGTGTATGAATATTTCTCTTGATGAAGGGCCCCTTTTTAAAACATGACTGAAATTCAAAGAGAAGAAACATTATCCAAAGGTATCTGTGATTAATGGGACTATATGCTGCATCCTTCTTGTGGACACACTCCTGAGCCCTTAAATGTGCTAAATGTATTGGTGATGAAATTGTTATACTTAGAGGAATTCTACATATGTTTGCAGTAACATTCATTGACGGAAGGAGACCAGGAGCAGCGGACTCATTTCTTGGCCTCCTTCTCTTTGTTCCTTGTCTGAAGGATGACAGCCAAGAAAGCTCCCTCTCCTCAAAGCATAAATTAAGATTCAGGACAAAGGGCTGTACACTACTCAGCTGAACTATGGAATGGGAAAGATCAAGAAGGAGAGAAAATTGGATTCCAATCAGCTTGCGCCAAGCTGGCTCGGATGCTGGCATGCACCCTTGCATGGTTTCTAGGAATAACCTAGGCTAGTTTATGCATCCCGTGCCATTTTAACAGGACTGCAATTGCTTCCTTAAGGGAAAGGATTACATGTTCCTAAATGCTCGTAGGCCTTTTCAGGGTGAACAAAGAGCGTATGATTCCAACCTGTGCCAAATTATCTTACCCAGCCTTTCCCATCCTGGTTTCCTCCAGATGTTTTGGACTATAGTTCCCAGCATTCCTGACCACTGGCCATGCTGGGTTGGACTGATGGGGAGTTGAAGTTCAAAATGTTTGGAGGGCCACAGATTGCGTAAGATTGATCTAGGCTGTTGTTTCTTGGCCATATTCTGGATTACACAGCTTCACTGGCCAGATTGTTATCAAAAATTCCCTGCTTGCTTTTCTTCTGGAGACTCGTGAAGGCTTGTGACAATGGAAAGGGCTCAGGAGCTCACCTTCTCTGCCATCTGCTTGCTCTCAAGCAAGCTCTGGACATGCCTCAGGGAGGGCTGCTGCAGTGGATAATTACTGTACCTGGTCATGCACGTAATGGCCAGGTACAGTGCAAGTCAAGGCCATAAATGCTTCCTGGGAAGACAGAAAGATTTGGGCAGATGCAACTTGCAGTGTCACGGAATTGCGGGAGAGACAAATTGCCCCTTGTCACAATTGATTCTTCTACCCAGGTATTGAAATAAAAGTTACCCTTTCTTGTATCTGGTCATCTTATCAAACCCACTGACAAGATGGGCAGGGAAGTGCGTTTGTCTGTGGATGGTGATATTCAAAGTGGAACTGTTCAGGATTATTGTTTGGTCAGAAAGCTAAGACTCCCTTCTTAGAAATCTCTGGAGTAGCCTTCTGCAACCTGATGACCATCTGACTACAACTCCGGTCATCCCCAGCTTATATGGTTGCTGATAATGGGATCTATAGTCCAACACACCAGGAAGGCAGCAGCTGGAGCAAGACATCTTAGAGCCTTAGCTGAGCTGCAGGTCTCGGGTCACAGTCCTTTGCAGTTAAACAGGTTGTAAGTTCACTTAGATTTGTAATGCCCAGAGAAAGGGGGTTTAAATGGCTTTGCTCCAGGGTCTCATATCTCCTCCTACATTTCTAGAGTGTGAGAATAAGAGTGCCACCCTTGTTTCCATTAGATAATTTAAACATCATGGAATGTTAGCATTAATGAAAGCAGCTTGAAGCAAAATACCTCATTGGATTGGCTTAAAACTGACATTTTGGCAATCCTTAGGCCATTAAGCCACTAAATTAAATATTTTGAAATCTATGGAAAATTTAATAGTCTCTGGGAAATATACAAAAAGTATAGCCAAATCAGAGCTCTGATTATTTTTATTTTCCTGTTAAAGTAACCTGTGCCAGGAAGAGACAGCTTAAGCCGATGTTGTTTGTCGAACAGAAGCATTTTTATATTTGACAATGCAGAATATGAACAGAAAAGCAAATGCAGGCAGGCATGCCCCCCCCCCTCCACCAGTTCATTCATCTCTTTTACGTTCCCTTCAAATTACAGTCCCATGTCCCCTCTGAAATAGCCATCCTGCCAGCAGGATCAGAGGCAATTTTCACTCACTCCATGCAGCTGTGAGGCAAGGATGGATTACAAAAGCAATATTAGGAAATGTGAGAGCAAGGTGGTGGTGCTCGTGGTAGTGGGGGGCAGAAAGGTGGAGAGTAGCGTTTCTTCCTAGGGCGATCCAACTGGAGGCTTGCTCCCTGCTTGCGGGGACTGGCCCACCATCAGTCAGTGTCCATTCAAAATCACGCAAGTCAGACATGTACTCCACACGCTTGGATTTTATTTTAATTAGCTAACCTGGCTGAAACCCTAGAGGAGGGAGCTGGGAAAGGGGCCCTCTAGTATTAATGGGCCTTTCATGAAGTTAGCGGCCTAGAGAACCTGTCTCAGGAGAGGGTGAAAGGTCAGAGAAGCCTTGAGTGTTTTTGGGAAAGGGGAGCTTTTTGTTGTTCCTTTTGACCTTGGAGGCTGGAAGCTTTTAATTAGCTCCCTGTGTCTCCTCTTGGGGCTACAGGAATTAGACATCTAGCTTGTCAGGTCAGAATTCTGGCCACTGCTGTCTGGTGGTTATGCAGAGAGGGAGCGGGGGGAGTGAGAGAGAGAGAGAGAGAGAGAGACAGACAGGCAGACAGACAGACGGCTGTGTGCATATGCTAGCTTGTTAGAGACTTGGAAAGAGCTCTGGAAAGCAGTTATAAGTATGTATGTTCATTTTGTGTGTCCTGTCATGTTCTCTACTGAAATCGGTTTTGCAGGTCATTACCTGAACTCTGCAAAAGTTGAAACAGGCTCCCAGAAGAACATTTTATTGTGCACCACTTTATTTCCTGCATAGCTGTAAAATTTGTGAACCTTTTTGTGATCTCAGTAAAAGGCCTTTCTGCAGCAAGCACAGTGTAGATAGCAGCTGGGCTCAGACAACAGAAGTCATGGTGGTTTTTTGCTATAGTTGGTCTGTTGTGTTGTCCAAAGTCATGGTATTTCATCGTGGTAAATGTGGTCTTTAGAAACCACATTAAGCCACATCAGAAACCACATTTAAAAACAACAGTCTGTTCTTTGATTTCTCCATATTGTCACGGCTTGTTGTGTTGTCTGAACCCAGGATTGTTGTTTCCATGGTCCTGGCATGTAGCAACTTCAGAGACCTCTGAAAAGAGCTACAAGTGGAGGAGACACTCCAGCCATCCAGCCTCTATGTGTGAATCAATGAGGAAGAGACCGGCAACATAGGCAAGGAAGCAATAGACCTTCAGGCACCATGGCTGATAAGATGCATGCAGACAGCAGGGGGACTGAGTGGGGAGGATGGAAACCAAAACCACCTGATTGTTTATCAGGTAGATCATAGTAAAAAACTGTGAATCATGTTGTTTCTTACCTTGCATGAATACAGCCATTGTTTCACTTGTTCCACTTCTCAGAGTGGTGAAAAGTTCCAGGAGTGCAGTGCTTACCTAGAAGGAGGCCACAGAAGGGAAGGCTGGGGCATTCAGTGGAATCCATCCCTCTAGCATCCATGGGCTTCCTCTTGTGCTTGGTCTGGTCTTAGAAAGCAAATGATCACGGAACGAGACTGTGCAACTGGCAACCTTATTCTGCCGCACATGCAGCAGCACAAGCAAAGGCAGCTGCCCTGCTTATGCCATGCATGGGGCTTGACCCCTGGCAAGTGCCCTGGAGACCAGACTCCGGGCAGACAAGTCCAGGGAATCTGATGGACTCTCA
This sequence comes from Varanus komodoensis, assembly GCF_004798865.1. Taxonomy (NCBI): domain Eukaryota; kingdom Metazoa; phylum Chordata; class Lepidosauria; order Squamata; family Varanidae; genus Varanus; species Varanus komodoensis. The sequence continues at coordinate 5,434,566 of NW_025336346.1, forward strand.
CCCCAAAATGGATTCTTCACAGAGCTCTAACTGGAGGCTTATGGCTTTTTACAATATCCAGCCTATTTATAAGTACACACATGGAGCATAAAATACTTCGGTCCGGATACTCCAACAGTCAGCCAAACCCACTGCCTTGGTGGATTTAAACAGTCAGATCTCCAGGGAGAAACAGCGTGTCCCACCGCACACTGTGAGGCACTTGTTGGATCTCTGGTTTGCATTCGTGGAGAAGACACCATGGTGGAATTTTCCCATGGGGATCCTCACTGTGATGGTTGCCCTTTTGACTATTCCTCCATGGTGGAAACTCATCATGGCTTCTCTTTATGTTGGGATGGATGACAAGCCGCTCAAAACTCGAGGGCTGTTTTAGGGTTACAGGTGGATTGTCAACCTCCTCAACAACTCCTTAACTTCTCCAGGTGTACAAGTAAATGCAGCGTGTCTCCACCATGCCCCATGTATTCAAAGTGCTTAACAGGGGAATTCACCCATGGTAGCTCCTTACAGAGAACCAGGCCTGACTCTGTCTCACCTAACTCAAACAGCAGTTTCTGTTGTTTTCTATTCACCACTTGCTTTCCCTTTCTTCTAGCCGGAGGGGAAAGATGGATACATTCGTTTTCTCTAAATATCTCCTGTCTTTCTTGCGCCATTTGCCTGTGATAAAATTGTGCCTGTCAACCTTGTCATTACCTTCTGAGAGTTTTTATAGTGTTCTCAATCCCACAGCTATGTGTTGGTGTGACTGGCACGGGTGCCTGTCGGGGATTTTAGTATGAAGCAGTATAAAAGTTACAATGAACGCGTATCGTATTGCAATGATACCCTGCCTTTTTCCTCTTGCAAGGAAGCCAAGGTGACTTACATAGCCCTCCTCCACCCTGTTTTGTCCTCACTCAACAACCCTGTGAAGTGGGTTGGGCTGAGAGTAAGTGACTGGGTCGAGGTCATCCAGTGAGCTTCATGGTCTAGTGGGGACTAAGACTCAGATCTCACCAGTCTCCCGTCTTAACACTCTCACCACTCTGCCACAGTGGCTCCAGTAATACTGGCTGGAATTCTCTCATCACAAATAAAACAATGTTTGGAGCAGGAAATGGGGAAACTTCTAGTGACTTGGAGTGGGTTGTAATCAACCCTTTTCATGCAATTGTCCAAGATCAGCCTCAGTACCCCAGGACTGAAAAGCAGGCAGCCAATGTAATACTGAATTTTAAAAAAGGATCCAGAAAGTTATAGGCCAGTTGGCTTAATATCTGCTCTGCCTGCATTAGTGGAAAGTATTATGAAAAGTCAAGTTATTAAACATATAGAGCATGTGGGAACATATCTTTCCTGGTTACCACAGATCATTTTGTGTTTGGGCAAAATGTTCTGGTGGTTACTTTTAAAGTCCTGTATGACTTCGGTCTGGGTTACCTAAACAGCCATCCTCTCCAGTTCTGCCTTGTCTGCGAGATCTTTTCTGTGTTCCAATGATGGCAGTGGTAAAGCTGGAAAAGAAACTTCTTGTTGGCCACAGCTAAAATGCTGAATTCCTTTCCCTTGGCCCACTCTCTGCCCCTCTTTTGCTATTAAGCCTTTTTATTCTGATACACTTTAATTTTTTCCATTTAGATGTTAATGACTGATCCCAGTATTTTGACTGCTTCTGCTGTTATTTAAATCTGTTTTAATGGTATACTGTTATCTTGTGTGGTTTTTTTTTAAATCTATGCTATAGCCCTGCCTGAGCACTGCCTTGCCTTGCCTTGTGGCTGAGAAAGAAAAGAATGCACATTTTCTAAAATAAATGAGCACATAAACTGTCTTTCGTGGACTTGGGCTTTATTTGAAAGAGTTCCAACAGCTTGTTCCAGCACCAATCTTCTTCTACAGTATTTAGCCAGCAACAGAGAACTTTTTTTGGTGGGGGGTCTTCCAACACACAATTTCAGATCACAAGAGGAAATATTGAGGGCTAATGATTCCCCCTGTGCATGCCACATGCACTTTATTTATTTATCGGATTTTTGAAGGCTGCCCATTACCATCGCACTCTCATTGTACTTTGTAATGCACAGAGGATTCTGAAGCACGTCCTTCGTTCTGCTGTCCATGCTGCAGTTTGTCCATGTAGCACGCTCAGTACTGGGATGTGGTACAGGGCTGATTTGGCAGACAAGTCAGTTCAGGGAAAATCATCCCCTGAAAGTGGAGCATTTGAAAAGCACCGGGATGCATTGTTGCAGGTCAGCTGTCAAATACTGTCAAATACTACTATTGCTACATACCAGCTGTCAGCAAATATTGAAACAGTGTCATTAGGCATCAGATACAAATATTTAGCCAATTTAAAACATCTGTAGAATATTGACTGTACAAAGATGCAGAGGGGAATTCTGCGGATAATTTTGGGAAGCAAATTCTCTTCGGCTCATGATTGTCCCTGGAAGAGTTCAAGCTAGGTGTCTTTGCAAGAAGGATAGGGATTACCTTGATGATAGACAGAGGTATAATTAAACTCTGCTAACCACTTATATTAGAACTTTGGCATTTTGTAATGCTGCTATAATAGTAGCAGTAAAGTCATGCAGTGAAATTAAAATACTTTTTAACAAGCATGCCAGAAGGCTCTGTTATGCAAATTACGAATATGAAAAGCGGCTGAATGTTTTGTTCTGTTTTCTGGTGTTCCTACAGACTCTGGGGTCCCTCTTTTCTGCGCTGGCCATGGCTTTCCTGCCAGATAACTCACTGTGTCATCACCAGCCATGCATGGAAAAGTTAACCCAGCCGGTTGGAAGGTTAAGCTCTAGAGTGAGCGGCACGAGGATAAAGATGTCAGTGTTGGCAGCTTCCCATGATTCCCAGCATTTGGTGTTCATTCTCAGAGAGTACGGCTCTTGATCTTGGCCAAGGCAGTAAAACTCTTACTGAGACTGCCAATGGCTTCTAAAGGAGAGGTCCCTAAACAGATATTTAAAAAGGAGGCTGATACAAGGAAAAGGGGAATAATAAACAGAGTTTCCCATGCCGTTTATTTGTTTGTTTAGATATTGTATACAATTCATCCTAAGGACTTGGGAAGGGAATATCATTTAAAACAGAAACCCAAACTATTCTCCGTTGGTTTAAATCTGATCACTGAAAGACAGATATTCCAGAATGTCTAATAGAGTTTGAACTGTTTTCAGTCTCCAGAAGAAAGGGAATTCACAGTTATGAAAGGTAGCATTAAAACATGTGTGTCCTTACATGTCCTGGTAGTGTGACATTGTGCAGGCACTGAACAGTCAAAGGGCTGTTTGACTATAGTTAAACTATGGAATTCACCGCTGCAGGAAGCAGTGATGGTCATCAACTTGGATGACTTTAAAAGGAATTGGATAAATTCATGGAGGGGAAGGTTATCAACGGCGCTCGCCTTGCTGGCACTGCGCTGCTTCTGTTATCAGAGGCACTGTACCTGTGTACACCAGTTGCTGAGGAGCTTGGACAGGCAGAGGTCTTGCACCCATCTTGCTTGAGGGATCCTGTGGGCAGCTGGCTTGCTGCTCTGTGACCAGAGTGCTGGGCTGGATGGACCATTGGCCTGATCCAGCATGACTTTTCTTATGTTCGTATTGCTCATCATGGGATTTTTGAGGGAGGTAAGAGCCAAGAACTGGTCTTTTAGGTGTTGTTTATGATTTGATTTCTAAAGAGAGCTCAAGTCTTCCAAAAAATCTTCCTTACCTGAAAGCTCAGATATGTGGAAGCAGATGGTAGTGCTTTGAAAGTGAGGAACTTGCACTCTGTGCATGCTCTGGAAAATAGGTCATACTACTTTACATATTGATTTATACAGGTATTTATAGGCCACCTATAACTGCTGAGGCCTTCCTAGGCAGCTTACAGTGCTTATTTCTGGACCAACCCCTGACATTTGAATCTGATTCCCAGTATGAATCTTGGCTCCAATTTCACATTTTATAAGTTTTATATTATAAGATGTTGGACTACAACTCCCCATAAACTGTGACCACTGACCATACTAGTTGGAGCTTATGGGAATTGCTGTCAGAAATATCTGGAGAGAGCTTGCTTATCCCTGTTTTATAGAGGAAGGTGATCTGTCCATGATTTTCCCTACTCCAGTCCTTTCTTCTGTTTCTTCATTCATGCTCCTCTCCTGCCCATTTCAGAACAAAGGTTTACCCCTGTTTGCTAAGGTAGGTGAGAAAAGAGGTGGACAAGAGTGGCCAAAGTCAAGTTTGCCTTCTTGCTTATTTTTTCAGGACTTCTAACAGTATATGCAGCATATACGCATAGTTCCTTGGCAACCCTAGCATTTTGGGTGGTACAGTTTAATCCTGGTATCTTTAAAACAATGAGTTCTTAATTTTATACAGTCCCATTGTTGTTCTTGGTGCTTTACAGAGCTGTATTTCTCACAAGAAGACATGTGCATCAGGAAAGAAGCTACCATGTTTTGCACCGGCTACTTCTAAATCCAAATAATTATCAACAAAGGGGGACTTTTGGTTGTCTAGCTTTGGAGCCACAAACTCCTGCTTCAGAAAAAACTTTTTACCACACTGATATCACAGATGGTGCTGGATACTATATAGTTCAACCTTCTAAGGCTATTTTATAAGTGAGGAACAGCATCACTCATGATGTGTAGTTCTGTTATTTCAGTGTAAATCAGATGAAACTCATTAACTAGAATGTGAGTTTGATCTGAAAAGGGACCCTTTTCACTTTCTCTTCCTACTGTGAATTAAAGATTTTCAAATGTGATACCTTCCTGACTAAAAAGCATTCTTGTGTGATAATTCACTCCAGCTGGAAACCTATCAACAAGAGTTATGCAAGCCTTAAGGGAGACCTTGGCTGATAACTAGACTGCCATGTTCTAAAGCCCCAAATGCAGGTTTGGCATAGAGGTAGATTCCAGTTCTGGGACCAGGATACCTAAAGGAACGCCTTATTCCCTATATGCCCTCCTGCCCCCTAAGATCAGCAGCAGAGGCCCTCCTCTGGGAACCCTCTTTGAAAGAGGTCAGGAGGCAGAGTACTCAAAGGAGAGCTTTCTCTGTGGTGGCGCCCCAACTATGGAATGCGCTCCCTAGAGAGGTCCACCTGGTACCATCATTATATGCTTTTCGGCACCAGGACATGACCTTTTTATTTGACCAATATTTTAACATAAAGTAATTTTAATTGTATTAGATTTATTTAATTTATTTAAAATAGAGTAGTTTCATGCTTAGTTGTGGAATAGTTAATTTATTTTATTTAGGATTTGAAGTAACGTTGTAAGCCGTCCAGAGACGACTGTGATGGATGGCCTACAAATTTTCTAAATGGCTGACTGACTGAATGAATGTAGGTCTAGAGAGCAGAAAGAGAAATGAGCAGGGCACCAGCCCTTCTGCATATCTACAAGCAGTGTGCATGCCCCCCCCCCCCGCCCTCTCTCTGGGTGTGTTAGGAAGTGTCATGAGAGGAAGCAGGCCGCGGAATCTGTTTCCAGTCTCCTTTACAGGCTGTCAATAGCTTTGCCATCATTTTTTCTCCAAGGAGAAACTCTGTACCTTGGACAGCTATATGGCAGTAGGCGGAAGTTAAATGGCCACAACTTTCTTCGTCACGGCACTTTCCTGTCAGAAGAAGAGACTTTTGGGGTGCTTGCTATGCAGCACTTAAAATGACAAAGCTTCCATCAGGAAAAGGAGGTGGTAGAAGCAGAGGAAGTGTGTTGCACAAATGGAGTGAATGAGCACATTTATTTATTTAGATTTATATGCCACAATCTATAGCCCAGTTCACGGATCGCTGGACAGTATACAATATGTGAAAAATCAGTAATATGAAAATTCCATAAAATTCAACAATATTACAGTAGGAATAAGTAGAGTAGTTTAAAATCAATTAAAAATCCATAAAATTAATATTAAATATCTTCAACATCTGTCTGTGTGACTATCGCATTTATATGATTTATATGTCCCATTCTCTAGCAAGCTTACAGTGCCAATAAAATGCTAAAATAGGATACAGAACCATAATACAGCATAGCGACAGTTTGAAACAGAGTGTGCAAGATTTAAGAAATCTAAAAAGGCCTGCAAAAATAAAAACGGCTGAAATGACCACAGAGAAGTGCTGGGTGAGGAGTCCTCCGTTGCTCAGCTGCCACTCCGGTAAGCCCTGCCTCTCTGTGTTTTTATGCAGCCCAGGCAGAAAGACTGAAGTTCTCTGTCGATTCTGAAGACTGAGAGGGAAGTTAACTTTTTTTAAAACTAGCTTTTGCTCCTGTCCCTTTAAGAGCAACAAACTCTGCAGGCATTACTTGGGCATGATGTTAATCTCCATACTGTGAAATGCTTCACCAGGTGGTGTCAGGATCTGGAGCCTGGGCACAGCCACCCCAGGAATGAGGAGTGCGATTCACCTGGCAAGATCCTGCAGACCCCGAGTGTGCTGATAGGAACTTGCAAGGCTTGGAATGAGGAAGCAGCACAGTGGATCTATCAATCAAGCCTTCCCCGCTGTGCTCAGCTTGGTTGCAGCAATACAGGCCATTGTGAGAGGCATCTGCTTTGCTTCTATCCCTGTCTGCTCCAAGTTCCTGCTTCTGCTCCTGCTTTCAGCTTGACCTCATCTTGCCAGGTGCTTGTTTCTTGTTCTCCTGGTCCTGCTTTGCCCCACTGGAAGATTGCCTCCAGATTTGGTCTTTGGTTCTGCCATGCCTTGTCTGTTCCCGATTCTGTCTTTGTTGTGGGACCTGCCATGCCTTGCTTCTTTATGCCTTTGTTCCTGGCCCTGCTGCATTCTGGCTAAGATGTCCATCATCCCTGCCCCTGGTGCTTCAGGCATAAACACCTGTGGCTATGTCCCATCCTTGGCAAGCGGCAGTTAAAGGCACAGAAGCAGGCCAGGCTATTTTTGCTGGGCAGTTGGCACCTTTGACCTAATGATGCCTGGCAACCAGGCTTGACACGCTGCAGGTCTGGACAGCCCTGCTCTCCTCCCCTCTCTTTGCTGGTCCCACGATCTCCCCTCCAAACCTGATGCCAGTTCGACTACAACTACCCTCACTCCAACCATTTTGCTCGTGGGTGGTGGGAATTGTAGTCTAACACTTTTGAAGGACATTGTGTTGGGGAATGCTGATCTAAGCAAAGAGCGGCCTTTATTCATTATTCCAGAATATTTTTTAGACTGTCGTTTGGGGTAAACACTTCAGGATAGCACATCACAGTCAAGGCACCTGCTTCGCTCTTAGCTACCCCAACATGGCTTGTTTCCTGAGCTCCTGCTTTCCAGCAGGAGGCAAAAAAATGCAATTCTGTCCCATTTGTACGTGAAAGTGCATAGAGTCAAGCACTTTGGATGCAGCAAGGGGTGGACGGCGGCTGACCAGCCTGCCTTGTGAGTGCCGAGTAGCCCCTGTGTGAACTCTGGAGGTAGGGTGGAAGGAATGTCCAAAGCAAAGGGATGAAAGCTGGTGGGGATGTTTAGCTATCTTGATTGCAGCTTGACTCCTTCCTACAGTCTCTGGTCAGGGTCAATGTTCCGGTTAGAACTGTGTTTTATAAATACATTTTACTTCTAATTTTCTGCATAATTCTATGACTATTAACTTCTTATAAACACACTTTCCATCCTCCTCAGAATCTTTCATCAGGAGAAACTAATACTTTGTTTTGAAAATAGCTATGAAGGTTAAGACAATTTCTCCTCTCTTGCCCTTAAATATTATTAATTTAGACTGCAGTAAGCAACAGGGGATAAAAGTCCTTAAAATGGCATTATGGGTTCTCATTGTTGTCCTGGTGGAATCTGATGGTGATTGCAAGAAAATATTTTATTTTCACCCTCTTCATAAAGAAGAGAATGAGGCAGGACTTTGTCTCTGTGATTTCAGAAAAGGAATGTCTGGACATCTTGTGGGTTTTATCCAGCTCCTGCTGTGATTGATACAGGCTGTGAGAGGGAGGTATGTGAAACAGATCACAATACCACTTCAAAGACTCCAACTGTGTTTTGCTTTAAATAACCAAAGATGATGGGGGATGTAAATGTTTGCATCCTTGAAAGGTGATGTCAGAGCACCAAATCAAGCAGCATAGTACCCATGAATGGTCAAATTATGTGAGCACCTGAGGCAGAAAATACCACATACACCTTTTCCCCTTCCCTGGCAATCATTTATTTATTCATTTAATGTATGTTATTTTTATGTCTTTCTACATAAGACTGTTAACCTGCTGTATCTTTAAGTTTTCATTGCCAAATTGTGATCCATATGCTACACAGTGTCTCCTTTTCTGCCTCAAAACTTCTAGGTGGTACTGTGGTACAGTAGAATTGCACAAGTGGAAAAAGCATTTGCTTTCATTTTCATTAATAACTCCTCATTTTTCTGCTCTTAAAAATGTTCTGGGAGTTATGAGAGCACAGTAAATGCCTCATATAACAAAGCTCTTAATCCACCAAATAACTAATATTGCAAACAGTTACAAGATGCCATATGAGCAGTTACATTATAAAATAGAAGTATTTTAAAGAATGCAATAACAGTGAATTAGCTAAGAATTTTCTGCCCCTTCATGATGTCAGAATCAGCTACCTCACATGGACCAACTTTGTCTAATGACAGTCATTGGAACCCTTGGTGGAAGCAAAAGGACCTGATCCTGTGTACTCTGCCTTCTTTAACACTGAGTATTTCAATATGGAGGGCTTCTAGCACTGCCAATCCACAGCTATTCCTCCTTAACAAGTTGTTTTGTTTAGTTTTTGAATGGCTTTCCTCCTTAAAGACAGAAGCAATTATGGGAAATCACAGAAGGATTACAAATATAAATTCATCGGTACCCCTTGTAACATTTCACAAACAAGGCAGAGCATCTGCATGGCAAAAGCCTCATCTATTGAACACTTCCAAAAATTTAATGTGCAGAATTTCTTGCCACTAGAGTCATGAAGAAATGAGGACAGTTTCTGGCTGCCTCAAACTTACTAAAATCATTGGCATCCTGACCAAAAGAAAAGTAGTGCTAACTCTACCTGGCCACAAGAGAAGCAGAAAAATGAAACCTCATGCTCTGGAAAGGGCTTAAATTGGACCAGCAATATGTTCTAAGAATATCTGCTCTTTCTTTGTCACCATGTTGGATTGCCTCAGCTATATGCTTGGGACACAGTTTCAGTCTACGTCCTTTTTATGCCTAAACTAAGCAAACATGGAAAGGACTGTTAACTGCACTAGTAAGCAGGAAGATTTAGTGATAATTAATCTGTCAACATAATGTCTGAGCTGCCAAGGAAGGGAAAGTTGTTACAGGAAACCTCCTCTGTGCTTATCGTCAGCACTAAAAGAGGGGCCTCAAACATCCCCCATTGTCCCCTCAGTTCAAATTACTGAAAAGTCACATGAGTAAAGATGAGACATTGTCTGTTTGAAACAGTTGTCTGATCCACAGAAATTCTCCAAAAGACAAATGCTCTTTCCTATGGCCTTTGCCTACGGTACTAGTAGGCAATATTACCCTCACTTACACCAACTATCATGTTATTTCTGCTCACCAAGATGCGGACAATCTATACAGTAGTATCAACAGCTGCCTGTGGTCTTTAGGCTGACACTGGTCTACTTTTAAATTCACATGGCCCAAGAAAGATCACCTTCAGAGCCATTGAATGGTTCTATTTGCATAGTCCAAAAGAATTTGCTTGTGCAAACAGCTGATGACCATATTAAAATATCCTGCCTGTACCTAATGTGGGAAAAATGATGTATATGAGGAGCAAATGAGTGACACAGGCTGGCAGTTCCAAGGAGAAGGCCTCCTGTGGAAGCAACCGTATCCTTGTTCAAGTGTGAGGAGAAGGTGCCCTCCAGCCCTGTCCTCCTCCTTTGCTTGTCACCTTCCATTTGTGGAAGGAAACAGCTGAAGAGGGGAGATTCCTGAATTTGTGGAGGGTTCCCATGTGAGCCAAAACTGAGAAATCAGCATGTCTGTACACATGCGACCTGGTTTGCACACCATGACAACCCATCATGAGTAGCCAGCTATGGTGGGTTGTCTGGACCCTGCAGTTTCAGCAGGGTGGCTTATTTTTTCACAAGCAAGCTATCCTGAGAATTATGGCTAGTTTGGGGGTTGTTGATACTCATGATGGGTTTTTGGGATTGTCCAAACCCAGCAGGGTGGTATTATCATTTTGTAAGCCACCCAGAGACTTTTAGTAATGGGACAGCATATAAAAACTTTAAATAAATAAATATTGTGCATAGATAGCTGCCAAGAAACCCTCTGCCACTCCATGTGATCTTACTTGTGCCACCTCCAGCTTCTTTGGCAGTGACTGGCCCTCCACCAAGGTTCAAACGGTACATTGAAGGGACCATCACTTGTTCACTACTTTTTAAATTTTAGTTTTACTTGCTTTGAGAGCATGTGAATGGGGGCATTTTCATTCCCCCCCCCCAAATCTTTGGCAAGTGTGCCTGAGTGCAGATTCGGCTGTCCCATATGTGTCTTCTGTGTATATTTCAGCTGCCAGTAAGCACAGAACAATGGGGAAATATGAAGGAAGCCTACCAAATTGGGAAGAACAGTATCTCCCAGTGAGCAATGTAATCTTGTTATTAAATGCTGAACTGAATCTTGTTAGCGTCCTTCCTGCTTTCCACACTTCCCCCAAGTCTCTAGCAAGTCCAGAAAGGGGAGTTCTTGGCTCCCCCACTCTTTCACAACTCCCTTTTGGATTAGTTACTGCAGATGTACCTATTTTCCCTCTGTTTTCTGCCCAGCCTCTAAATTAGTGCAAATATACAAGAAGATTTTTTTAACCCAAAACCCCTCAGAGGGTGGCTGCTTGGGATGGAGTGAATGGGGGCAAGTGTGACTAATTGCCCCTGGTACAAGCATCCCGTTTGCCCTGTCCTTCTCAGCCACCCTCTTTTTTGCATTGCATTCTTACACGCTACCTCTTTTCTTCTCATGAGTGTCACCCAAGAAGCGATGTGAGCTCACATAGCTCTGCTTTATCCTTATACCAACAACCCTGTGAAGTAGGTGAGGCCAAGAGGCAGTGACTGGCCCAAAGTCACCCAGTGAACATCATGGGGGGCTAGAACTCACATCTCCCAGGGCCCAGTTTAACACTCTCACCGCCTCGCCATGTGAATTTGGAAGCGACGTCCCACTGATTCTAGTCAGGCCTACGCCCACCTTTGCGCTGGTAGAATAGCAGCTGTAGTGATGTAATTGCCATGAGATCATCAGCCTTTAAGAAGGTACTTCCAAAGGGAGGGCCCCAGCTGCCACAAGCCAAAGCTGTAGTGCAGCTACTCTGTTCTTCCCACCTTAATTAAATTTTGTGGTAAGGAAAAGGCAGAAGTGGCCATGGAAAACATTAGAGGCAATCAAACTTCCATTAAATATCAGGAATAAGGGCCAATTTATGCATGCTGCTAATTGCATAGCTGTACCTGAGCCTGATATTTGTTTTTACTGCATGTAACTCCGTGTGGTCTCAAATCAGATGGGGACCAGAGTGTTCCCACCCATTTCTTCCCTGAAATTATATGCACTGTCCATGGGGCACATGGATGGGAATCAGGAAGAGTTAAAGAAAAGAAAAAAGTTTCCATTCTCAATTAGGACCACATGCAGTTAAATATCTGGTTCACTTTTTCAAGAGTGAATAACCCAGAGGCACAAAAACCCTAGGAATTTAAGCAGATGCCCCAGTTCATGTGACTTGTAAATGGGAGCTTCACCAAGTTTTGAAGAGCACCCCTACTGCTAGCAGGGATAGGGGAGGCCTTTCCCAGCCACCCCCAAATGTTGCTTTAGCACTCCGGGCTGCCTGGAAAAAGCAGTCCTACTTGATCTTTGGCTAGAGCAGGAAGCTCTCTGCTACTCTTGGTCATGGGCTCTCTGATTTTCTGACCTGACCCTCTTGTCTGGGTTTGGACTGCACAATAAACTAGAGGGGACTTAAAAACCAACCTGTAGGAAGACTCCTGGATTCAGACATCAGGCCAAACAACCATGGCTCATAACCACTGTGGCTTAATGTGTTGTGCAAACCTGGTTCATGGAGTTTGGCCCTGCACAACAAAATCCTTACTGGGAAACATACTTTCAAGGCTTCAATGGGCCTGGAATTGTATCTGTTTTGATTAAACAATGGTGCTGGTAATTGCCAATCTCACTTCATGAGGCTTTTCCTCTTTTTTGTAAGTACCAGTTCCCAGAATCAGCAGAGGGAATCACAAGTGGAAAGGTGGTCCCCTCTGCTCATTTTGAGGTGAGGCAGGGGACAAATAATTTCTTGAGATAGATTAATGCAGGCAGGGTGGTTCTTTTGTTAGGCTGAAGTTGCTTGATTTGATTTTGCCAGCTTTGTTCCTTTGAAGCTGTTCTAATAAAAGGCACCATCTTTCATATTTCATGTTGATCATGTGTATGTTTCCTGTGAATCACTACAAAATGAGGGTTGAACTAGCCATTGCATGCAAACATATAGAACTCACCCCTGACAACCCATATCCTTCAGGGTGCTTTTGACGGATAAAACTTTTGTGGCACAATGACCCTGCCTTGTTCATGGAACTTTACAGGGGAGTCGTAACCCTGCCATGTTTTCCCAAGGCTGCATTTCTTTTTCTCTTACCACAAAAGGTCCTTTTAGGGCACAATCCCATGCAAGTTTAGACAGAAAAAAGGATGCTAGCTGGACCTTCCTGTTAAAAGATACATAGGATTGTACTTTAAGGAAGATTGTGGGTGGGGAGCAGGGACCCAACAGAATTGTTGTGCAGTACCTTCTGATTGTTAGTACTCAGACCTCTCTGTCTAGAAGCACCCAGAAAGAGGCTCACCACACAAAATTGCTCTTTTTCTTTTTTCTAATGCTGCTTGTGAGCTGTCCTGAAGGCTTGTAATGTTATTGCATGGCTTTTGTATCCCACCCTAACCCAAGGCAGCTTCCATAGTTCTTCCTCCTCTTCTCCACGTTATCCTCCCAACAACCCCATGAGGTTTGGGCCGAGAGGTGTGACTGATCCAAAGCCATCCAGTGAGCTTCACGGCTGAGTGGGGACTAGAACAGGGATTTCTCATTTTAATCCCCAGTGATGTGGTGTAGCAGAGAAGATATAAACATTTTAAGTAAATGGATTCATACAAAATAAGCAGGAAAACTGCCAATGGTTTGGGCTAGATCAGAGGTGCCTAGGACATCTGAGCCATAAAAGAAGCTGCATGGGCTGCCCCATGTGGATGCCACTAAGTAAGTGACGTGGGAACTAAAAGCCTGTTTCAGTGGCAGAGTCAACACAAGTCAGGTTGGAAAGAATGCTGCTGATGGAGTGAGCTGCTGTCTCTCCCCTCCTTGCAGACCGCCCCCCCCCCACACACACACACTCTCAACATTTCCTGGGGATTCCCTGGCCCTCCATAGATTTGGAGGGTGCATTGGGGGCTGCAGCGAGGAGAAGACACAGAACCCATTCCACTGTGGTCTCCTTCCGCTGACAGAAGCACAGTGCTGGATCCAACCCATCAGCCATGGGAAAAGGCTGTCCTTTGAGTTCTGGTCACTTTAATCCATTGTGACCTGGGTGAGGGTTGTGGCATTTGACCACAAACATTTCCCCTCAGCCCAAATTGGAATCAGCTGAGCATTTGCAAACTTTCTGGAAGAGCTCTTGGGGAAAAGGTTCAGGAGTTCAACAAAATCTAAATCTGACTTGAAGTTGGAAGAGAGAAACTCTTCCCACTTGATTTAGTATTGCAATCCCAATGCATCCTACTTCTGAACACAGCTGTTTCAGGGGTTCCGGCACAAAGTAGCCCAGGATAAGTTTCCTCAGAAGAAAATTGCATTGTCATCCAAACCTTTTTGTGTCTTTAACCAATAACTTCTACAACTTGGCAAGGTGAAGAACTGTTTATTAACTTGTCTGTGCAATGCAACTTCACCCAACTCTGTTCTTCCATGTCTTGTCTCCTTCCCCTGGAAGGTTGTTCTCCTTTTCCCCAGACCAGGAACTTCTCTCAGAGAACTAATTGGTGACTTATGTCATCTCTGAAATATAAGATTGATTTACACAAATATACTGGCTGAGCAAAGGAGTATCACAGCATTTACAGTCCAACAGATACCAGTTCTTCCAAAGGCGCCAGTTCTAGGGGATCTTTAGCCCCATAGCATTTTCTATGCACAGCGAAGCCAGCTCTCTCTGTACTCAGTTCCAGCACACACTGCCCTCCTATGTAGAACGCCCTTCCTGGCCTCCTCTGGGATTCATTTGGGCAAAGAAAGATGAGTCATCTCTGCCTTCTTGAGCTGACTCAGCTCTCCTGGAAACACATCACCAGAATGTTAACTGAGGGTATCAGCTCTTATCAGGACTTCACAGGATAGGTGTACTTACAGCAAGCTTAGAGTCAGGAATCACAGAGCTGAAGGCATGCTGAGGCTTCTTGCATTCAGGGGCAATGCCACATCCATAGCACCATGGTTTACTTAGCTGAAAGGCTTTTCTCACTGAACACGTGTTTGCAGAGCATCCAGTCAGCCTGAATGCCAGGATGCTCCTGTGCGCCATCTTGTCTTAGAATTTTGGGAGTTGTTATGCTCACTTTGTAAGGAATCCAAAGATCTTTACAAAAAGTCAAATATTCCAAAGAAGGTAATTATGAACTTCAGCACTACCTGTGCTGCGAATCCATCTTTACAATTATTAATTCTAGTATGCTAAAATCTGCTTTGGAACATATTTATAGATAATTTCTTGATTATTATCATGCATTTATTGGCTTGTATAAGAAGAAGCCAAAATGAGAGGGTTCAATTTAAAAAAATAAGTTTAACACAATAAAAGACAAGAACTTTACAAACAGTAATGCATTGAAACAACTTGAAAACTTTAGAACAAATTTGTTACCATAGGTGCATCATAAGCTAGTAGTGGAGATGCAGTGTGGGTTAATATTCTTCTGTGGCTTGAAAAAGCTGCAGAGATAGCTAGAACAGACCTGAAGAACATGTGCACAAGCCCTTGAAAAATCAAAATTGGGCAGGCTGAACCAGATATCAACGAGTAAAGCATACTGTTTTAGAGATCTTATTTCAGGAGATGGATTTACAATCAATTCTTTCCTCTGAAAAGGGTCTTTGCACTTTACACCAGCTTTACTTTTGCTGTTTTGGTCTTCAAAGGAAAAAAAACCTAGGTTTCCAAGCTCCCTTGAGAAGGGGCACAGAAGATGAGTTATACGTCAAAAGCAAAATTGTGTTTTTAACATGCATTTCAGTCCACTGCCTTCAACACAGAGATCCCATTGAACTGAATCTTGCATCCTCACTAATAGTTATGTGGGTATTCAGACATGAAATTTAGAAGTGCAGGAAGAAAATTGATGCATTTGACATATGGTGCCAAAGGAGGGCATTGAGAATATCTTGGACCAATACAAAGATGAACAAGTGGGTCCTAGATCAAATCAAGCCAGAACTTTTCCTGGAAGGCGAAATAACAAAACGGAACCGATCATACTTTGGGCACATCATGAAAAGGCAAGAATCCCTGGAGAAGACGTTCATGCCAGGCAAAGTCAAAGGCAGAAGAAGAAAAGGAAGACCAGCGATGAGATGGATTGATTCATGAAGAGGCCACAACCACAGATGTCCAAGAGCTGAGCAGGGCTGTCAAGGACATGACAGTTTATTCATCGAGTCACCATAAACTGGAGATGACTGGATGATACATAACAGAAATAACCTGAAAGTGCATGCCAAGGTTTCATCAGAAACAGAGAAACTTGCAAACATAACACCAAATAATTGAGTGGAATAAACCAAAGTCATTATTTTGCTTGACTAAAAGTGATGCACTGTGTCTTTTGCCCAATAATTTACAAACCGGCAGCCCAGGCAAAAGAACCGATGTCTTTATACAGCTTGTGGACTAGCCCTCCTTTGAGGTTTCAAGACAAAAAGGCACGGATTAGAGGGGATTCCCTCTCATCAGGAGATCTGTCACAATAAAGTCAGTTCTAGTTACTGTTGAGTATATAACTATAGGAGTGACCTTTGACTTATTGTGACCTTGAGGTCAAAGCCTGGAAAATTCAGTGTTTTTAATTAAGAGAGTTGTGGGATTTGGCAACGTCTTTCTTCAGACTTTCTTCTTTTGAAGGGGTGCCCTTCATGAATTTGAGCAGGTCTTCACTTCCTGTTCCATGTCACATCAGTGATCACATAGAAAATGCAGAATTGCCTCATTTGCCTCCTTGAAATGGCCTGTGATGTTGGCTTGGATGCTTCTGTGTGATCTCTCTCTTCTCCACGTGGTTTCTGAAATGGCAGATCTTCATGAGACGGAGGGGAAGTCATGTCACTCTCGTAACAGAAAAACTTGGCCTTAGATGAATCGCATTCCCATTGTGCAATCGCATCTGGGATAGACCATGGTTAGGTATCATCCTGCTGCTCCTTAACAATGAGATAAGGTTCATTGCAGCCTTCTGCACAGCTTGGTGCCCTTCATGTATTTTGGAATACAATTCCCATCAGCCCCAGCCAGCATGGCCAAAGGAGAGGCCTTTTCAGTAATGTCTTCCTAGTCATAGAATTCTTTCCCATAGAAAGTTCACTACTTTTTCAGGTCTTCCAATTTCCTTTTCTGATTTTTTTTCTGGACTGCCATATTCATTTAAAACTATGCAAGTGCTTAGTGTGTTGAATTTTTCTTCACAATATTATTACGGCAAACCACTTTCTGTACCTGTCAAGTGGAAAAACAGGATGTGAATTAATTTAGCACAAAACCTCAAAAGGAGCAAGGGCTTTCAGTGCCACTCTTGGCCTTTATTTTATAGTTGAATTAAACAAGCCAAAGTCACTATTTTGCTTGGCCAAAAGTGATGCAGTAAAATGCCTGCCTCTGGATATCACAATTCCTTTTCGGGGTTTCTTTTCCAGATGAGAGCCTTCCAGTCACCCAGCTATATTCAGAGTACAAGGTCCTTTGTCGCACATTAAGACTGCAGTCCTGCACACACCTGGCTGGTAGCAAACCACACTGAATTTCACGAGGCCTCCTTCTGAGAGGACGTGCCTGGGCAACGTTGCGCAAGTAGACCAGCATTGGCCACTGAGAGATGGGCAGAGTTTCTTGAATTCCATAGCTTAAAAGGGAGGGGGTTGCCTAGAAAGAGGATGTGCCAATCCCTAGAATGAGAGATTTGGCATAATAAACAAAACATACGTTTAGCATTCATAGTGGGTTGGGTCCACACAGTCATACTTAGAGTAAACCAATTCAAGTAACTGGCACTTAAGTAAGTCATGATTAACTTAAGTCCAATTCATGCCAGTGGGTCTTCTTTAAATATGGATCCAACCCACTGTAATTTATAGTATTTCAGCCCTCACCTAGGCGTGTTCACATTAGCGCATGAAAGTCACAGATTGCAGGAGAGTTTTCTGATGCCATTAGCTGATACATACCTTGTATCATCTTGGATTTTCAGGCTGCCACTGTGGCTTGCCTAGAACCATCAGTCTCTGAGAGTGGCTTTCTTAGCATAAAGCAGATATAAAACTAATTCCTAAAAAGCAAATTGTAACGTGAGTTTCTCAAGTCAAGTTGAGAACAGACCTCATGCTACCTATTAAGAGTTATACCGTAAATGGAGTCAATATATGGTTTTGCTGCAGCTTGAGACTATCAAACCCTGTTTGGCTCTGAAAGAAATGAACCAGTTGAATGTCAGATAGTTGTGAAGCAATCCCGCCATGGGGAGTTGATGCAGAAGCTGACTTAGTGAGCTTGCTGTTCTCCTAAAGCCAACGATTGTGTCAGTTAGTCACCCAAACCTTCCTGGCATGTTTCTCTGACCCCAGCTTTCTCTAACTCCACTTGGCTCTCAGTTGCTGGTTGCTTAGGGAAAGCTGTGTGTTCATAACAGCTCTCTAGATCAGGGATGGGCAACCTTCCACCCATGGGCCAAATGTCCCCCCCTCCCCGGGCTTCCCACTCAGCCTCAAGCTACTGCTGTTCTCTCCAATTGGTTATCTTAAGTAAATGGGCATTTAAAGGCAATTAAACTTCAAATACCACAAAGAATTCTGATGTGCTTTGCAGGCATGATAGCTCTTGCACTGGGACTTACTCCTGAGTAGATATGCTGAGACTTGAGTTGCCTTTTGTATGCTTGGTAGCAAAAGGTTCAAAACAGGTAAGAATTACAACTCTCCCGGGCCCTACCGAATCCCTTTGATCTGCTCATTGCTGGGATCTAGGTAGCTTCAGAGAACTTTTCCAAATGGGAATTCAGTCCATGGCCAGAACAATTTTATCCACTCCTACTATAGATGTTTAGGTGCCAGATCTCATACCTGGCAGGTATTCTTTGACATTTGCCCCTTCTAACTCGATAATCCTGCCATCCACAGGCTTATCTATGTCCATCATCTACCTGGGATGCTTTCCTTCCTCTCATTAGGCAGTGCTGTCAGCCCGAGGTTGGGTGCTGGTTCAAAATGTCCATGCATTGGCTTTGCTTTTCTTCTTTGTTTCTCCTTAGGAAGACCTGTTCAAACACACTCAGAGCAACCTCTTTGGGCTTGCTTTCTCCAAGTGCCAGGGCAAATTAAATGCAGAATACATAGCTCATGGAACAAGGCTTTCTGTCTACACCCTCTGCCATCACCATCTGACTGCAGCCAAAATACACACACTATCAAATCTTCTACTCTTTATGGGCATTCTTTGGCCTGAATGTTGCATCCTCTGATTCATGAAAGCATTGCTAACCCTACCCACTTTCTCTTCTCCACGAAGCCTCTACACTGTGGAGAGGTTTAATATCAGGGTTCAAACACAGGACGGGAAGCAGGGGAGTAGAGTTTTACAAGGCTGCAAACATAGTTGTTATGTGGTTGCAGGGATGCCTTCCAGCCACAACCGTTTTACGGCCAATTTGGAATGGAAGGTTACATCTGTTTGAATGCAGTTATATCATGTAATGGACCAAATGTCTAACCCCGTGCTGGTAGTCAGAACTGTCAAACAGCATAGAAATGGCTTCATGTAGAAGGAACAGGACCACAGGCACAACCATCCCTCCTCTGACATTATCTGCAAACGTCCATTCCCTGCTTGAAACTTCTTGGTTTCATCATTATTGCCATCAGCAGTATCATATTTATATCTTGCCTTTTCCTTCTTTCAAGGAACCCAAATCAGCTTATTCAGCCCTTGTCCTCTCCATTCTATCCTCACCACAACCCTGCGAGGTAGGTTGGGTTGAGAGGCAGAGATGGCTCCAAAGTCACCCAGTGAGCTTCATGGGGACTAGAACTCAGATCTCCCAAGTACCAGTCCGATGCTCCATGCCACACTGATTCTCAGTATGTGCCTTGCAAGAAGTGTGCAAGTGCTGGGAGTTCAAAACAGTTGTATCTTTGCATGCAAGTTCTGAAAAAGAAGGTTGGGGCAGCACCAGTTCTTGCCACCTTGTTCCTCCCTTCATTTTATGTTATTTCATCAGCTCTGCAGGTGTCTGGTCTTCCTCGAGTACTGAACACAATTCCAGAGCACAGTAATGGAGCTATATTAAGGGTGAACTGGCAGAATGCCATTCTGCCATTATGAGAAATCAAGCAGCAGCAGGCTCTGCGGCTTAAACAGAGAAGGCGGCTGAATGGAGTGAAGGAGAGGTAGGTCTGTTGATGGGCTGTGCCAATTTTGAGGCAGAAAGAGCAAGAAATAACCCATTTCCAGGAGCTTAACATCTGAGTGCCCTCTGGAAGTTTGTCAGTTATTGTCTGATTTCTTCTCCTTAGGCTTCCTTTAGAGTAAACATTTCTCCATTTATACAGAATCTTTTGGAAAGCAGCTGATTATCATGGGTGCTGTTGAAGGTGTAGTATGCGCTGTGCACCAGAAGAAGCATAAGGTTTTTCAAGCTGTGCCACTCTTACCCTATTTTAGGCTATGCAGTTCATATGATGAAATTTGGAGGATGGGAGCAGAATATTATGTGGTGTACTTACCAGCTTTCTGGATTATTTATAGAGTAGCATAATAGGAGACTGACAAATGGAATACATAAAATAGGAGGTGTCAGGACGCAAGCCTGCCTTGCAGCCATGCGGTCTGAGCTGGAAGCCATGCTCTTTAATTCAAGATGTTTGGAGGCCGACTGTGGTTCCTCAGGGTTGAGAGGAAGCAGATTTTGACAGGCAGAGCTTTTCAATGAATACACTGCAAGCACACAATGGCAGTCCTGCCAGAACATTTGGGTTAATAACTAATATTCCTCCCGCTTTCCCCTTCTGAAGCTCTTGGAAGTTTATCTTCCTAAGGCAGCTTCCTTAGAAGGAAAGAGCAGTGGCATATGCTTGAAAATCTTTTTTGAAATGTCTGCCACAGGTTGAAAAGGAATAGTTAGGTGCAAGCCCCCAGCCTTCAATGAGTTCAGCTCACATGAAGCTCCTTCTGACTCTTTTGTGCTTCTTCTGACACTTCTTTTTAACCCCCAGCCTGGGACATTATCAGTGCTTGGGGATATCCAAGATTTCTATTGGTTTCCTACAGGAAGCCAACAAATGTCTGTGTTGTCCTTGCCTAAATGCAAGGTGCTAGTTTGTTTAAAGGACTGGATGGAGGAACCGGCTTGCCTGTCATGGGTCCTCTTTCCAGGATGCAGCACTGGCCCGAGGCATTTTGCTGCCAGAAGCATCACAGCCAATGTCTAACCCACTACCCCAAATCGGGATACAAAATACTCAAAGGCAGTCAAGTTATTCTGAAGCCTGAGGCAGAAAAATCCACAAATACCACTCCCTTTCTTTTGCAGTCAAAATGTAACAATACCAAATCAAATAGCTAGCAATTTGCTTTTCACAACATCCAGAAATGGCTGTCTGATGCAGATGTCTTACCCTGTCTCTGGGCAGTCCTCCCATCCCTGGAAAAATGTTTTAGAAAAGGAAATTAGGTCAGAAAAACTGTGACACAGAACCCTAGATAATGAAGACCCCCCCCCCCCCCCCCAGCAGCCAAAAGGGGAAGGGACAAAGGGTGGTGGCAGAAGGAGCAAAGGTCAGATACTTTCTATATCTCTAGAGAAATATGATCATCCTTGGTAATAGTGTGACATATGCCCAGACAACCTGAATGAGGTCACTTCAGCTATGTACGAACTGCAGAGTTTAGCATACAAAGCAAATGGATGGATGGAAGGGATTATATGAGATTCGCAAAGGTTGGCGGGGATTCAGATTGGGCTGGTTATTGCTAACTAATGCTGCCTTTATTAAAAGGATCTGTGGGAAGAGGGTTAAGAGCTTGGTGAGGAATATACGCTTAAGCCAGAATGGAAAATAAACAAACCATGGAGAGCCCGATTGAAAAAAGCTTGAAAAGAGAGGCAAACAACTCGATGCAAGACGAGCCGGCTGAGAGTATGGGAGCCGAGATATCGGAGCTGTCTCTGTGTTAGTGATTCTGTGATTGATTAAATGGGATGTGGATTCCTTGCTGGGGTCTCTGGCATGATGAAGACCTGTTGGTGGTCAGCGTTTCTGCCTGTGCTTTGATCAGAGCCTACAATGTGGTATGAAACCAATTGGTTTGTGAAGAAGGAATGAGGTGTGAGGGGGTGCATGAGTTCCAGTCAGATCTTGCAGGCAGGGGAAAGAGGGGCGCCAGGATCCTCTCACAATCCACATTTCAAAAATGAAGATGATGAAGAAGATGATGATGGTATGGATATGTCCTATAAATGCCATCCTTTTAGTGATTTTACACTAACTGTGTGCTAGCTGCTACAGAAGTGTCATAATCCCTGACACGTGGAACATTTAATGTTAAAAGGAATAGGGAAAATAGAGGGCGAGGAGGAGAATGAAAAGGACATGGAAGATTGATTTAGGGATGGCTCAATAGGTTATATATGGAAAAAGCAGTCTGGTATATCAAGAAATTGCTTTGTTAAAAGACCAGATGCTTGAGGAGAGAATTTAGAAGGAGGAATATTAAGTATCTCAAAAGAAGTGTGTGAGACAACTGGTATTCTAGGTGTGTGGGGAACAAGTATGTTTCTACCTGTATGTGGCGAGGAAGAAGAGTCCTAGGACTGTGTGGCCAAGCTGATTTCTAGATGTAGGGTTTAACATGTTGGATGGTATGAATTTTCATTTAGTATAGGACATTTTACAATTTCTAGGGCAGCTCTCCTAGTGGTGTGGAGGTTCTGAAAAGCTGGTCCCTTTCTTGTCTGTGTGGATGTACTTTTCTAGAATCGGCGGGTGGGGGTCTTTCACAGACAACTTAATTTAGTTCTGGTTCATACTGTGCAAAAAGAAGACATATGAATACTCTTATCTTGTAAAATCTAGGATGAAACAAGAGATCATGCCAGAAGATGAGACTCCCAGGTCAGAAGGCACTGAACAAGCTGCTGGGGAAGCGCAAAGCACGAGTACAAATAGTGTTGTCGTTAATGAGGCCACTAGATCAAAGCTGAAAGGAAGTCTTGTGGCTGACATGCCCAGAGGCAAAAGAAAAGTCTGCTGCTGCATGACACATACAATTGGAACATGGAATTTGGGAAGCATGAATTGAGGTGAAGTGGAAACCATAGAGCAAGAAATGGAATGGTTAGACATCTGAGTACTTGGCATGAGCAAGCTAAAGTGGACTGAAATGGGACATTTTCAGTCAGAGAAAGACAAAGTGCTATACTCTGAAATGACAGACTCAGAAGGAATGGAGTGGCTCTGATGCTGAAGCAGATGCAGCAGAGACAATAGAATGGCCCACATTCCAGTCCTCAAAAGAGGAGATGCTAAAGTGTGCAGCAACTAGAGGCCCATTGCACTGATCTCATGCAAGCAAAGTGATGTTCAATGTGTTGTGACAATGGATTTGACCCTATATGGAGAGAGAAATACCTGATATTCAAGCTGAATTCCAAAAAGGAAGAGGCATTCAAGATCCTGTCATAAATACAATTTGGCTACTGGATCACACCAAAGAATTTCAAAAGAAGATCAGTCTATGCTTTCTAGACAGCAAAGCCTTTGACTGTATGGATCATGAGAAGCTATGGATGGTCCTGAAAGGAATGGGGGTGCCTCAGTGCTTGATTGTCCTGATGCGGAAACGGTCTGGACGGATGCTACCGTTAGGGCAGAAGATAGAGATGCAGAATGATTTCCTATAAGCAAAGGCTTCAGACGTGGGGGTATGTTATATTCCTGCCTTTTCAATCTGTACACAGAACATATTTTAAGGAAAGCTGAATGAGAATCAGAAGAAAGAGGAGTGAAAATTGGTGGCTGATGCATCAGTAATTTAAGATATGCCATCTTATTGGCAGAAAGCAGCTATGAATTGAAATGGCTCCTGATGAAAGTGAAAGAAGAAAGTGCAAAAGCAAGACTGCAGCTGAACATTAACAAAAGTCATGCCTAGAGAAGGATTACAGAACTTTACTGTCAGCCACAAAGAAATTGAAATTGTGAAAGATTTCTCAAACCTTGGCTCAGTTATTAGTTCAAAGGGAGACTGAAGCCAAGAAATTAGAAGGCTGAGACTTGGACTTTAGCAATGAAAGAACTAGAGAAGATCGTAAATTGCAAGAGTGTTTCACTGGAGACCAAGGCTGAGATCATCTATACTACTGTTTTCCCAATCACAGAGTATGGGTGTGGAAGTTGGACAGTGAAGACAGCTGACAGGAGAAAATAGGTGCATTTGAAACATGGTGCTGGAGGAGAGCTAATAGCCTGGATTGACAGAAAGAGGGCCCTAGATGAAATCATATAAGAAGTTTTCTTGGAGGCAAAAATAATGAAATTGAGGCTGTCGTACATTAGGCACAGCATGAGAAGACAAGGCTTACTGGAAAAGACAATAATGCCAGAGAAAGCTGAAGGCAGAAGAAGAGGGAGACCAATTCTGAGCTGGAATGACTACATAAAGGAAGCCACAGCCTTGGATATGAAAGAGCTGAGCAAGACAGTCAAGGGCAGGATAGCTTGGACACTCAAACACAACAGTGTTTGTTTGCAAGGGAAAGAAAATGTGCACTGGATAAAATGGGAGCACAGGAAGGGTACATAGGATGAGGTGAATGCAACCCAAAGTTGCATTATTGTATTTCAGGGTTTTAATTTCTGAAGTGCCCACAGCTTTGGTTATTGGGCAGTAGAGAAACAGAATGAATGCATGGATGCACCAAAATAATAGAATAAGAACATCTTGCATTAAGGCCGGTTGTGAACTTAAGATGCTTTTAGCTTCCTGGATATGCTGCCATCTCTGTGCTGTTTTGCACTATTTTGGCCTGTGTCATCTTCTTACTTGCTAAGTTGTATCTGTCACTTGGAAGAGATAATACTAAGTCTGTGGTATAGACATGAGTCTTCCAGGTACAGTGGAGGTTTAAATGATCTAGTTGTAGGGATCTGATAGGCCATCTAGTCCAAAACTCTGCTTCGTGCAGGAAGGAAGGTGCTCCATATGAGGAGCATCTTGGTAGTGTGTCATAGAGGAGAGGGGTGTGTCACAGTTTCTACGGGTTTGGCATTTGTGTGCATTCGCACAACATTATCTGCTGCATCACACTGCCCTCTAGCCATGTGCTTTGGTACTTGGTGGATTATCGAGCAAAGACAAACGGGTGCTAAGTTGCCAAGTTTTTCTTCTAGTAAAAGCACCTGGGATACCTTTATACAGTTCTTTAGGGTTTCTCATCTTTCTTGTACAATAGCTAGGTTGAACCCAATCAAGCCATTCTGCTAACACAAAGCTTCTACCACTTGTGGAAGCCCCACTTTCTCCTTTTCCCAAGGGTCAAAGCCAAGATTTTGTGTCAGCTCCTGCAAGCCATTCCACCAGGCAATGTACAGCTTTATACAATGTCATCAGTTTAAGCATTGTTTGTGCTGGTTGTGCTAGCAGAACATTAGCAACTCTTGTAATTTTTCCACCACTGTGGCACTGGATATGACTCTATGTATGAAAAGCATATACACCTTGTAGTCTATTTGCCTTTTGTAAGCTTCTCAATAGCACAATCATCAATTCAAAGGGACGCTGCAGCCAAGAAATTGGAAGACTGAGACATGGAAGAGCAGCAGTGAAGGAGCTAGAAATATCAGAAAGTGTAAGGATAATTCACTGGAGTCTCAGGCCAAGGAAGAAATGGGTGCCTTTGAAACATGGCGCTGGAGCAAAGCAGTACTGATAGAAGGATGACCAAGAGAGTCCTACGTCAGATCAAGCCAGAACTTGCCCTGGAAGCAAAAATGAGGAAACTGAGACTTACACAGCACGAAAAGGCAACACTCACTGGATAAGGCAGTGATGATGAAGAAGACGACAAAATATGGGATGGATTGATTTCAGAAAGAAGCCACAGCCTTGATTTTGCAAGAGCTGAGCAGGGCTGTCAAGGATAAGATATTTTGGAGGACATTCGTTCATGGAGTCTTCATAAGTTGGAGATGGCTTGATGGCTAATGAAAACAACAACAACGACAAGCTTCTCAAATATGGTTAGGAAGCAGGGCCACTGCAGTTTCCTTAATGTGGTTACCACTGGAATAATAGGCATCTCTCTATTTAAAAATCAAGGAATACAATCTGATCTTTAAAAAAAAATAATTTTCAGGCTAAAATGCAACCAAATTAACACTACATTTAAGATAAAACATATAAAATTATACAGTAAAATAATTCTTACAATACAGCCCCCCACAAGACTAATGATACATGTTATAAATAAGAAAAACTCATTCAAACATTTCAGGACTTTCCCCCCTTCCAAAACTGTAATTATTCTTTTGACAGCTTGAGTGCTCCCCCACCCTTCTTAAACATACTCAATAAGAACACCCCAAATGTAAACAGATGTAAACATATTTTTCTTTATATGCCCTTTTTTCACTTTAACATGTTAACTTGTCATTAATAGCTATATTCCAAACTTCTCTATACCAATCACACAATCGATGATCTTATTTATTTATTTATTTATTTATTTATTTATTTATTTATTTAAAGTTTTTATATGCTGTCCCCTTGCTATATAACCTCGGGACGGCTCACACAAATAAATAAATACAATATAAATAACAATTACAATTAAAACCCAGAAACACCCTGGCTGCACAATTGAAACCTATAAATATTAAACATGGTTAAAATATTGTTTGAATAAAAAGGTCTTGGCCTGGCGCCGAAAAACAAATAACGACAGTGCCAGGCGGACCTCTCTGGGGAGCGCATTCCACAGATGGGGGCGCCACTGCAGAGAAAGCCCTCCTCCGGGTACTTTGATTCCTGATATCTCTCACGGAAGGGTCCCGGATATTTTACTTTCTGATTCTTAGTTATCATTAATCTCACTGCAGTTATTACATGTGTTATCGAGTCTTTATTATTCCAACTCCATTGTTTCTTATCAAAAATTGAAACTAATGCAATCTCAGGACATAGACCTCTGTTTAGACTTAATATTTTACTACCCTCTTTAAAAAATTCTTTTCAAAATAATGCAATTTGATCTTTTTTTTTAAAAATTTTTTACCCCATCCTTCCCGATAAAACATCTCAGGATGGCTTACAATAATTAAGAACAGTAATAATAATAAAATCTTTGAAACAGTAATACTAATACAATCTTTCAGAAATTCTTTATTAAACTTCTTATAAACATAACTGGGAACAAATAATCATCACTCCTTAATAGGTGAGAAAGTATTTGTAATATTGAGGTAGGAGAAGGAGAGAGACAGGCCTCTCCACACAATCAAGAGTACACCAGCTCATTTTATAGATGCAAATACAGCCCCTCAAATCATAAGCAGTGTCAGTGATGCATCATTTCCGGCAGCCTGCAGCAGAAACTGTTTCCAATCCATCCAATCATTCTAAGAACCACCATTTAACTTAGAAAATTAGTGCCTGAGCTCGCATTTTTCCTCTTCCCTCCTCATATTCCTTTCCTTGTGTGCCATGTCTTAGACTGTTAGCTTGTGTCTAATCCAATCAGAGACTGTCTTTTTTTATTAAAATCTAGGCTACTCTGAGAGACTTTTCAGATAAAGAGTGGAGTAAACACACTGAAACACCCTCCCCCATGGGGGCAGAGATATTTGGGAGGTATGTTTTAAACACCTCCTTAAAATGCACCTGTTTAAAGAGCTTTCCTTGGTTTGTAATTAAGCACAATTAATCATGCTGCTCCTCCATCTTGTCATTTTTGTATTACTTTTATTGCTGTTGCAGCTGAAATTGTATATTTTAGGCTATGAATTTAAAATTGTGGTAAATCCTTACAGGTGTTATTATATTAAGCTGGATGATGATGATGATGATGATGATGATGATGATGATGATGATGATGATGATGCTATCAATAAATATTGTGTTGCCAAATAATGTGGAGGCTGTTTTTGTAATAGTGGGTTAGATGTGATCTTCAATACTGGCTTTGAGAAGCACGGGCACACAGACATAAAATAGGCTTAAGAACAATTTTAAAAGTAAAGCTTCTGGAAAAGGTTTGAAATGTAGAATGTATACTTGCTGATCTTTGAGCTTAAACACATATCCGAAATGGCTGGATGCTCCAGGACGGGATGTACAACAAGAGAACATGCAGCTGTCAGAGACAGATAATGTCCCCTGAAGTTATGCAAATACAATCACGGAGTGGCTGAGGCAGCTGGGTGTGGAATGTGTCCTATTCATGTTTAATGGCACATCACCGATTGTAAACAAGTGCTCAGCATCCTTCCACTGAAGTGGAGTTAAGGCCGGTATCTCTGAGAAGATGGAGGCACCATCCCCTTGGAGCATCAAAACAATCCCAGAATATGGCTGAAGTTCTGCATGTTTGAAAAGGGAAACCACAAAGCACTCAGGTTTATGTCAGGAGAAGAGGATGTTCTTCACATGTACGATAGACATCTCTGTGCAGCAAGTGATGCAATGAGATTCTGGGCAGAGCTGCTGCAATTTAGTGGCATTTACCTCCAAATAGAGCAGAATGAGATTACAGCTTTAGCAAGATTATCAGATAGGCTAGAGGGATGACCCTTTCCAGAAAATGGGTGGGTGCTTCTGCATTTCTGTTACCAACAGATTCTTCTTGTTCTGACAACTGAACAAGGCTTTCAGGTTTAACTCCTGTTTATGACAGAATAGCATAGAGGAAGTTGGAGGAGGAGTTAAAACGAGCCTGCATACTTTTTTCTTTTCTGTGATGGGGTTCCCTCCCACTTCATGCTAACATGTAAAATGGTAGCACTTATTTGCAAGGTTTTTTGCATTCCTAATTAAAAGAGAAACCTGCATTTGGTTAGCTGTGAAGCTCTTTTTGTTAGTACACAAGGTGAACCTATGCCACTGGAAGTTTGTAATGTTGAACTCAGTGGTGCTTACACCAAGGCATGACTGTAGGTAGGTGATTCATCAATAGATCAGTAAATAGGCCGACTGATATATAACCTGAGGTTTTAACTTTGGAATAGTCTGTGAGTCCTGTTTTAGGGAAGCTAAATCTTCCCTGCACCTCAAAATCTACCACTAAAGAGGACTGTTTACCATAACCTCCCAAATCTGGTATCCCTTTCAAGCTTATGTCAGAGTTTTGTTCCACTCTGTGAAAAAATGGCCTAAGTTGAGTGGGGCAGTTCTGCCAAGCACCCCAAAACAAACATTGCCATATCGTCTCCAGACGTATTCCAGATTTTTGTGTCAGCCTTGTGTCACAGATAATGCAGAGGGTAAATTGCTTTTGTTTCACTGACAATGAAATTCAGAGGGCAAGCAAGGCAAATAGTGAAAGTGTACAAGAGAACAAAACATGGAGAAAATAGGAAAAGTGAGGTAGCTAGGTGGAAGGACCAAGTAAGGAAAGAGTGGTGGGGATAAGTGGGTGTAAAAACAAATGGAGGAATTGAGGGCACAATCCTATGGGTGATTACACAGAAAAAAGGTGCTGCAATTTCATGCTGGCTGGGGATACTAGGGGTTGCATACATATTTTGTCAGAACATGCATAGGATTGTGTCCTTAACTGCTGTATGTTAAAACAACATGCCAATAGTAGGAATATTGGTTACAGTTTCCCTACCAATGTTACAGTGTTATACTAAAGGGGCAATCCTATTTACTAGAAGAGAAGTTCCATTTACCTCAGTGGGACTTACCTCTAAGTAAATATGCTTGTGACAGAGCCAGAAGGCGTAGACTTACTTAATCCACTTATTCTCCAATAGGTTTTCTTAGACTACTTCATCAGATGCATCTGCACCAGTTAACCAATGAATTCGACGACGTGAGTACAGTCCATGAAAGTGTATGTCAGGAAACATTGCTTAGGCTTTAACATTAAGGTGCCTCAAGAGACTTTCTTCTTGCTGCAACGGTCTATCTCAGCTACTCCTCCAAGAGTTGGTATGGATTTTATTCATGGATTTGAATTTTGTGAGTTTGAGGTCCACTGAGTAGTGGAAAAGCTGTGTATAAATGTTATAAAATGTATGTATCTGTGTCTGTGACTATACTTTAAATGTAGGGATTTTCTCCACAAGATCTCCCAGGACACAAGGCTGGTCTGCAACATGAAGAATTTCACTGGGAGGGCTTTAAACTAAATCACACAGGGGAGGGAGACATGCTTCAGGGCACAAAGGCAGTGGGCAATGAGTTATGTACACAGCAGAGAATAAACCTCAAATAGGGACAGTATCCCAGAAAACACAGGAAGGAAACCAAGTTACAACCCAAGCAAACTGTGACGTCTCTGCATCAGAGCCTAAAGAACAAGAGCTTCAAGTTCATGAGAGCAGCTAGAACTGCACCGCAATAACCGAAACTTGATGTGAT
This sequence comes from Varanus komodoensis, assembly GCF_004798865.1. Taxonomy (NCBI): domain Eukaryota; kingdom Metazoa; phylum Chordata; class Lepidosauria; order Squamata; family Varanidae; genus Varanus; species Varanus komodoensis. The sequence continues at coordinate 5,464,486 of NW_025336346.1, forward strand.
GAGTCTGATGAATGGAATTAATTATCAATGGATACAACCATTTCAAACAAACAAACAAACAAGGGATAAAAGGGGAGGTGGAGTTGCATTACCTGCAATGAATTACAGGAGATGGAGCTAAGTATTCACATTGAGTGCATCTGCTTCAGGTTAAGAGGAGGAAAAAACAAAAGGAGCCTAGTTATTAGTATCCATTACCGTCCACCCAATCAAAGAGAGGACGAGGATGTTATCTCTGAAAAACAAATTGCCAGTGCTGCAAGGAAGCATGATCCAAGCAAAGACTTCCAATTCCCTGATTTTGCTGAGACACATATTGTACAGGTACCTCAGGGACTCTATGGGTACCTCAAAGACTGTCACACAGAGGAAAGAAAAAACCTCTTCTCATCCCGGAGTGTAGGACATGGCACAGTGAACTTAAACTGCAGTACACCAGGAAATCTTTCTAACTGTCAGAGCAATATGCCAGTGGAACAAGTCGCCAGGAGCTGTCGTGGGCTCTCCCACACTAGAGACATTCAAGGCAAAACTGGACAGCCATCTGCGTGGGATGGGGTGGCTTGGTGTCCTGCACCAACAGGGGGTTGGACCCAGTGGCTTTCTAGGCCCCTTCTGACCCTACTATTGCATGAATCCATGGATCTTGGCTGAGCATGAGCAAGTTCATTCAGTTGATTCCCTCTGGCTAGGGAATTATAAGGTAGGAGGTATCCTTGCCAAAGCCTTTAATACAAATGTTTACTCGTTACACTGGCAGACAGGATGTTTTCTCTTTCAGCTCAGTTGCATACATGCAATACTTTCTACAGGACAGCCTGTCTGTGGTTATTTGACAAGAACAAATGTGCTAATTATTGGACCGTGCACCATAAAACACACCATCCACTTCTCTGCTAAAGGGCCAGGGGCTACTGGCAGAGGCTGAAGCTATAGCACCGTTAATTTGGCTAGGGTCCCTCTGCCCCCCCATGTCTCCACTACTCTTCCTGTCTAAAATACAATTTGGATCCTGCTCCCTCCCTCCTAAACTCTTCCTTTGGGGATCCTGGGGCAAGACCTGAACTAATTGAATTCAATTAGCACACCCTCCTCTATGTCATGCCATAATTGATTGCATGCTGGATCCCCCCACCCCCCCAGCCATCTCCCTCAGCACTCCCTGGCCCAGCCTTGACATCTGTTTAAAGCATTTCCCTTCTGTTTCAGCATTGCCTGCAAACTTCTGGGTCTCCTAGCTTCCAGCCTATGTAATGTGGAACACGGCACTCTTACTCCACTCCTAAGCCTTGTGTGAAGGTCTCATTTCAGTAACTCGTTGGCATGTAGGTCTTCAGGACAAAAGTGTCTTAACTTGCTTTTTCCTTAGTCTGCTGCCCTCCAGATGTGTTGGCATTCCATTTCCATCACTCCTTCAGCTTAGCCAGTCCAACTCACCTGGAGGGCACCAGGTTGTATCCTGACAATCATAGGCGTGTGTGGACCTGCCTGCATGCATGCTGAAACCTCAAAGACGTACAGCAGGGGTCTCCAACTCAACTTCCCTGGGGGCCGCTGGAAGTAGAGTCTGGGTGAGGCTGGGCCGCATCAAGCGGTGGTGGTGGGCCGCTCATCCCGCGTCGCTCCCGGAGGCTGGCCCGGGCGCCACTGGCGCTTTGAAGGCCGCAGGGCCCCTCCCCCATGCCCCACCTGTCCCAGCAATTGGCCCATGGGCCGCGAGTTTGAGACCCCTGACGTACAGGTTTGGAAATTCCTCCAAAAGTCCCAAAGCCTCATTCAAAGCTTCCCTCTCACCGTTACCAGTACAAAGAGGTATTTCATGCTAATTCTGGCAGTCCTGGTTCGTCCTGGAGTCGTATGATAACAAACAAAAGTACAGCACAAGGGTCCTTGAGCTATTTTCTAAAGAGACTCCCATTGCCATTAGACTTGACTCTTAATGGCTTGAGTCTACCCTCCATGGTGTTTAATAATGTATTTATCTGGAGATGTGGAGCACAGCCTGCCTTGGGTTTCAAAGGGTCCTCGGGCAAGACATTCTCAGCGAGTCCGCTCCTTTAATGGGCACATCTTTTCACTGCCACTGTCACCATCAGTTCCTGGGTGTGGCAATTGAAGGGATACAGTTCAATTAACCCACTCAGTTCAGACAAGACAGAGGTACTGATAGTGGAGGGTTCATCTGCACAGCTAAGCGATGCTCGATATGTTCTGGAGGTCCGTAGTTTGAAATGCCCTTCGATCCAGCCTCCTGAGGCTAGTAAGAAGAGCCTGGCTGGATCCACCCCAAGGACCACCTAGTCCAGGCTTCTGGCCAACCAGCTGCCTGCAGAGAACCCACAAGCAGGGCTGGGGTGCAACAGCGCCCTCCTGCCCATTTCCCCAGCGGCTGGTGTAGATCAGCATGTTCTTGTTGGGATGTGCCTTACATCAAAGGCAGCCTATGAATGATGCCCTCCCAAATGTCTCGTCCTTCACAGCCCCCCTCAGCTTTTGTAAACGCGAGGCTGTGGCTTCCTTTGCACAGCTGGCCCACCTCCTATTCGGTATTCCCCTCTTCCTTCTGCCTTTGACTTCCCCAGCATGATTTCCTTTTCCAGGGAATCCTACCTTCTCATGATGTGCCCAAAGTTCAACAGCCACAGTTTCCTCGTTTTTGCTTCCAGGGAAAGTTTATGTATTAGATTTATATCCCACCTTTTTCTTTTTTAAAAAACTCAAAGTGGCTTACATCATTCTCCTGCTGCTGCTCTTAATCTTGTCCCCACAATGGCCACCCTGTGAGGTGAGTCTGCAACCGACTCAAAGTCACCCGGTGGGCTCCATGGCTGAGCAGAACCAGAACCCACATTGTCTGAGTCCCAGACTCATGCTCTTAACCATGTTGGCTCTCTGGAAGTTCTCGTGTGACTTAATCTCAGATCCAGTTGTTTGTCTTTCTGTCTGTCCAGGGTATTTACAAAACTCTCCTTGAGCATCATGCTTTGAATACATCCATCTTCTTCCTATCTGCTTTCTTCCCTGCCCAGGTTTCTCACTCATAGTTCAGCACACTGCATCTGATAGCCTATAGCCATTAGGACTAGTAGCTTTTGGTAGCCTTCTGTTCCATAAATTTGTCCAATTCAGTTTTAAGGCTGTCCAGATTGGCTATCATGACATTTTATGGCAGTGAGTCCCACAGTTCAACTATGTGCTGTGTGAAGAAGTATTTGCTTTTATTTATTTTAAATCTCCCACCAATCACCTTCAAGGGCTCTGGCATTATGGGAAGGGGAGAGAAATATTCCCCTATTTGGATTCTATGCACTATGCATAATTTTGTACTTTTCTATTTCCCCTTATTTGCCTCTTTTCCTAAACAATCTCAAATTTTGTAAGCTTTCCTTACAGTGAAATTTCATCAGCTCTTTGACCATTTTAATAGACGTTTTCTGCACTTTTCCAACCCTATAATATCCTGGTTAGATGTAGTGACCAGAACTGTACAACAGTGTTCTGAACATTGTTACACCATAGATTATAGAATCCAATAAACGGGGATAATAAAATATAATCCATATTTCAGACAAAAATACACACTTCTGTCATACCCTGGAAGCCAATACATTAAACTAGCCTTTCCCAGCCTGGTCCCCCAAGATATTTTGGGTGCCCAAAAGATGCCCATTATCTCTGTTTGGAGAGATCTTCTTGGAGGTTCTCACCATCCCTTTCTATTTTAACCACCCATGTGCCTGCCATCAGCACACATGGCCGCTTCAGTGCCTACTCTTAAGTCTAGATAATGTATGTGTACGTCGAAAAATACTAGTCCCAATATAGATGTCTGTGGGGCCCCATTGCCTGTGCCCTTTCAATAGGGGAATTTACAATTTATTCCTACTTTCTGCGTTTTGTTCTAGCCAGGTAGTGATCCCTAAGAGGATTCCCTCTCCTCTTATTCCAGGCTGTTAAGTTTGCTTATGTGTCTTGGATTCGGCCATTGACAGAGAGATGATGTTAGTCAGGATGGGCCTGCATATTTACCATCTTTCCCTCTGCTAAAAAATAGCACACAAGGCAGGTGTATATTATGGCCACCCTATGCAGGTTACTTGGAACTAGGACACACCGTGGTCAATGTATTGCAAAGGTGGGCAACTTGCGGCCCTCCAGATGTTATTGTCTGAAAGTCTCACCGCGCTTCACCACTGGCTGGACTGGTAAGAGATGATGGGAGCTGTACACCAACCATCTCTGCAAAGCCTCAGGCAGTCCAGCCCTGCCATTTTTGCATGCAGCCCTCATGGGTCTTTTGTTATTTTGCTCTGTCATACTGTTGTGGTCATCAGGACAGACAGGCCTACACAAACATGGTTTGGGATAATAATAATTTCCAAAATGAGCCAGTATTAAGCAACATACTCCATTGGTGCCAAGGCAGGGTGTGCATGCGATGATATCAGTTCAGAGAAATGAAAGGGATCAGGTATGGGGCAGTCCAAATGAATATTTGGCAGCAAAGAGAACTTTAAAGGACATTTCTGGTATCCTTCCATTTGGCTGGAGTCCTAATCAATATTCTTTGAGAGAGAGAGAGAGAGAGAGAGAGAGAGAGAGAGAGAGAGAGAGAGAGGGGGTGGGGGAACATATTCTTTGGGGTGGAAAAAGTGTTCCAGGCATGCAGACAAAGTTAGGAGAAAACTATTCCAGGAGATTAGATCCAGTGCCTTGCTAGGTGTGGGTTTTATCCCACCGGGTTGGCAAAGATCAGCTCCAGCCCACTTCCGTGCAAAGGGATGGGAGCCAGTCGGCGGAGTTCCAGCAGGGAATAATACAGCTCTTGCGGTCGCTTCTCCAGCCCCTCAAGGTGCAAGAGCGGTGGGCTCCCCCCCCCCCCCCGCACACGCTCGTGCACGCGCACAGACAGTCCCTCCCTGGCAGACGACGACGACCAGCCGCCACCTGGAGGGTCGCTCGCTCGCTGCTGGGGAGCGGGCTGAGGACAGCGCGGGCGCGGCAGGCGCGTGCAGCTGCCGCGAGTCCCGAGGGCGCGCCCGGCCTCGCTCGTCCGCTCCCCGCTCGGCGCTCGCTCTGAGGCGATCCCGCTGCGAGCAGCTGGGTGGAGCCCTGCGCGCCCGCCCGCCCGCCCGCCTGGAGCAAACTTTGCAGCGGGCGTCGGGCAAGGCGCCTTTGCTCACTGGACGGGAGAAAGGACGGCAGGCTGCGCGTGCGAGCGCAGTGACTCCCCGACGAGCCCGCAGAGGGGGGTTCGGGGCAGCCCCACTGCGTTGCCAGGGACGGGCGAGTGCCAGCCATGGGGCGCGGCGGAGGCGTCTGCGCTGGCCTGGCGGCGTGGTGCTGGCTCGCCGGGGTTCTCGCTGCCAGCTGCGCTGCCACCAAGGGCAGTGTGCCCCGGCTTCGGCTCTCGTATAAAGGTAAGCCTGTGAGGACCGCTTTCAGTAGCAGGCAGGCTCTCTCCTGTTGTTCAGGCTCCGCGACCCTTCTCTCATTTAGCCTTCGCGGAATCTTTGCAGGCAGCGCCGCAGCGTTCCCATTTCACAGAAGCACTACTGAGGCTGAGAAACTGCAACTTGGCTGAATTGTCCTCGCGGGCCGGGGAGTTCAGGGAAGAAAGCGATCGTTGGACCCTGATTTCCCAGGGTTAAGCAACCCATTAGATGTGAAGCTGCAATGGCATGCTTGTGTGTGTTTTGCTTAAGTAGCTCTTTTAATAAGATCATAACCATGTTTGTCCGAAACGTGGTATCATGCTGCTCCCATTCTGGTGCTTCCACTTTCTGCTGTGCTTTTATAATTCACTTGAGGCACAGATCAGCACAAGAGAGACTCAAAAGTTCTTTATTTCATAAATGACATCAGCCTAAGGTTGTATCTTCTGGAACACAAAAACAGGTATACACCATTCTGGGAACTTTTTGCTGCAAGAATGGGATATAAAGCTTTAAATAAATACATTAATAAACCAAACCAGTGGGGCAGCTTCATGCTTTTTTTTTTTTTTTTTACTAAATTTCAAATTTTTAAAAGAGACAGGAGATAATGGAATCCGCTGAACAGCTGTGTCTGTGGGTAAGAAAAGGTATACAAAGTAGGATGGCAGGTGAGGGAATTTGGTATTTGATAGGAAGCCATGTTTGGCTGGGTCTGGGTAAGAGGGTGAGTGCCCAAGGGAACAGCAATGCAAGGGGTTCTGAGAACGAAGTTGTGTGGCTGTGAGGCAATTGTATGGGACTGGGTGGAGCTGCGTGCAGTTCCTTGCTTGCCACGTTTTCCCTCTGTGTAAGGTTCTCCCACTGTACATAAAAGTATCCATATCTGAGGGGATTCATTCCAGAAGTATAATGTAGCACCCATAGGAAAAAGCATGAAAAAAACCCCAACTTGCAGTTCCAGCAAGGCTGCAAAAGGAATGTGAAAAAAATCAGCTCATCTTTGTGTTTTCAAGAGCAACTGGATGCATAGAAATCAACAGGTGAAGCTCTTCACAGTGTCACATAAATATGATGTACGATGACCTGTGCAGGGAGAGGGACAGGGGGAGTGCATCCCCGTTAGTTCTTCTGGACCTCTCAGCGGCTTTCGATACCATCGACCATGGTATCCTTCTGAATAGGCTAGCGGGATTGGGAGTTGGAGGCACCGCGTGGCGGTGGTTCCGATCCTATCTCAACGGCCGATTTCAGAAGGTGGTGCTGGGGGACTATGGCTCTGCACCATGGCAGCTATGCCATGGAGTACCGCAGGGATCCATTTTGTCCCCTTTGCTGTTTAACGTCTACATGAAACTGCTGGGAGAGGTCATCAGGGGGTGTGGGCTGCGGAGTCACCAGTACACTGATGATACCCAGCTCTATCTCTCGTTTTCCACCAATCCAGGTGAGGCAGTGGCTGTGCTGAACCGGTGCCTGGCCGAGGTAATGGGCTGGATGAGGGCCAATAAACTGAAGCTCAATCCAGACAAGACGGAGGTCCTGTTGGTTGGCGGATCGGGCTTCGGGGAGGGTGAATTGAACTTAGTCCTGAATGGGGTTGCACTCCCTCTGAGGGACAGGGTTCGCAGCTTAGGAGTGCTCCTCGGCCCTGAGCTATCTCTAGATGCTCAGGTGACGGCAGTGGCGAGGAGCGCCTTCCTTCAGCTTTGGCTGATACATCAGCTGCGTCCCTTCCTGGAGAATGACTGCCTGGCGACAGTGACACACGCGTTGGTGACTTCCCGATTAGATTTCTGTAATGCGCTCTACATGGGGCTACCCTTGAAGATGGTCCAGATACTTCAGTTGGTGCAGAATAGAGCTGCTAGGTTGCTGACAGGGACTGGGCGTTGTTCTCATATAACCCCCATTCTCCGTCAGCTCCACTGGCTCCCGATTGAAGTCCGGACCCAATTCAAGATGTTGGTTATGACCTATAAAGCCCTAAACGGCTTGGGACCTGGATATCTAAAGGAACGCTTGCATCCATATATGCCCTCCCGCCCTTTGAGATCAGCAACAGATGCCCTTCTCCAGGAACCCTCTGTGAATGATATTAGGAGGGTGAGTACCCGGAGGAGGGCTTTCTCTGCAGTGGCGCCCCATCTATGGAATGTGCTCCCCAGAGAGGTCTGCCTGGCGCCGTCGTTATTTGTTTTTCGGCGCTAGGCGAAGACCTTTTATTTAAGCGTCATTTTAATTGTTAATATTATTTGCTTATTTTATCTGGCCAGGGTGACTTATTTTATATTGTTATTTCTTGTATTTTAATTTTCTATTGTGAGCCGCCCCGAGGCTTCGGCGAATGGGGTGGCATAGAAATGTTTTAATAAATAAATAAAAATGTTTTAAATAAATAAATAAAATGATCACCTGCTAATATCTGTGCACCAAACTTCTGTAAAAGAACAGCTGCAAGACGAACTGAAAAGCTGTCAGTGTTTGTCTTCACCCTGAGCTTTGGTGTAAGTTGCTGCTGATTTTATTTGAGCTCCCTGACCCATTCTTTGTTAGACAGCACAACTCACTTCATTTTTAGCAGTGTAGCAGACACATATGCCGTTTTATCCCACTTGAGCCTGTGAGTGCATGCTGGCACTCATGCACTCACCTAAGGGCTGCTTCACATTTAATGGTGCCCCTCTGTTAGCAGCTTGGGGGCAAGCCGGCATACTGCTGCCCTTGCAGATGGGCTGCCACTTGCATGTACTTTCCCATAGGGACTGTCTAGGCAGCTCTTGCTATTTGTCCTGTAATAAGAGTTCAGAAAAGTGGCATGATGATGGCTGCATACATACTTTTCATTGGGATATGCTGGTATGATTTTGAAGAAGCAAGACAGGGAAAAGAGGCAACCCTTGCTAAAATAACCCAACAAGTTGAATCTGGACCCCCTAAGCAAAGGCTTTACTGAATCAAATCTTTGGGAATTGACTATTTTATTGAAGTTCTTTACATTTCCCGATATCAGACTTGTTGCTCTATCTCTCAACCTCTCTCTCAATTTAATTTTTCTTTTCCCTCTTCTCTATAATTTTTAGGAAGACTTTTTAGCTGTTCTGCTTTATATTATATTGTACTGTAATTGCTTTGATTGATCATGTACTGTTTTGCAAGCTGTCTGGTAAGGAGTGATCCTAAATGGTGAGTTATATAAAGACACACATCACATATTCATATGGGGTCCCTCTCATAGAACTGCTTGCCAGTAACATTAAAAGCAGCCCATAGAATATTTGGCCAATGACTTTCTTTATCCAGCGCCAGTAAGAGTCTCTCTGAGTCTCAGTCATGTTTCAAGATCTTGGGTGGAGAGCTAATTCCTAGCCCCGCTACCTGGGGTACCTTTTCTCCTGAAGGTATCAGAGACTGATCTAGGGACCTTTTGCATGCAACGCCTGTGGTCTGCCACTGAACCATGTACTTTCCGCCCATTGTTCCCCCTCCCACAATCCCTGGAGAAAGTTCTTCTGCTGAGTTGCAGTTGTCACAACTCTGTTTTCATTCGCCAGAGGGGGCCAGGCAAGGCGATCTTATCTCAGAGCAGGTGGCATGAAGCAAGAGGAGATGTTCCAGGTGCCCCAGATGCTTCTGAGATACACTCAAGTCTTTCAGCAGTGGCTCAGCCAAGACTAGTCACTCTGACAGACGGATTGGAGGGGTTCCTATTGCCTCCCCCATTATGAACAGTGAGGTCAGTTTTCACTGTCAGATCTGCAGAAATTGCACTCAGGAGCTTGGGAGCAACTAATGCATATTTGGAATGCCGGCTCCGCACAGCTGTGTGCTGTTTCCTTACTAGAATTTGCATGTTCAAGATATTCTTTCCTCCTGGTCATTCACTTGCAATGTCTCTTTCAAAGGCTGATTACTGTCGGTACCATAGTATGACACAATATGGGCAAGAGACCAGGGATGGGTTGGCAGCATTTCTCTGTCTGCAGTAGTGAAAACATTGGCACTTTCTGGTATTGGGGATGCTTATCATTTTGCCGCTGAGACTAGACAACGGGCCGGAACTTTTAAGAATGATGGCAGGCTCTGAATATATGCGCAGGAGCCAGAATATAGCTGCAGTCTTCAGGCCAGCATTTTACGATGTCAGAGAAGTAAAGTTTATGAGCTCTGTCACTGTTTATTAGCATTTCTCTTGGAGAACCGTTAAGCACGAATACCTTCCTGCAGCTCCGTCCTTGGCCAGTGAATGGTATGGAAAGTGAGAATCTGACTCCCTATACTGAACATCCCTTCTCAGTCTCTTGCAATCAAACTTTATGTATATATTTGTTACTATTAATAAGCTTTGAAGGTTGGACCAATGACCTCCAAAGGATCCCTTACAGCCCTGTGATTCTTGGTGTAAGACTGAGATTTGGTCAGGGGTAGGTTACTGAAGTCAGTTAGGACTACTGGGAAGAATGGGCAAGTTCCTTTCTTCAGTTATGGAGAAGTCTGTCCATGGGCTTTTTCATCCATCAGCATCTTCCATGACAATGAGGTACAGTGGTACCTTGGCTCACGAACTTAATCCGTTCCAGGACTCTGGTTGCGACCCAAATTGGTCATGAGCCAAGTCAAATTTCCCCACAAGGTTCAATGTAAATAAGGTTAATCCATTCTGTAACTATTATTTAATCACAAAAATTTGAAGCAAAGTGACACAGAACAAAGATTGCAGCCACCCCTCCCCTGCCAAGCATGACCGCGGTCATCTCCCCCCCCCCCCCAGCATGACCGCAATTGCACCTGTGTTCCCTGGAGGATGAGTGCAACTGCGATCGCGGCCACAGACGGGCATGATCGCTGTCGCGCTCAGGCAGGGAACGTGGCAGGGCTGACTTAACGCATGGGCCTGATGGGCACTTGCCCGTGGGCCCCATACTAATCTGTGTATGTTAACCCTTGGAAAATTGGAAAACTTCCAAAATTAACAGTAGTTGTAGTTGTCGTAGGGGCCCCAGTACACTGCTTTGCCCAGGGCCCATAATGCTGTTAAGACGGCCCTGGAACATGGGTGTGATCACAGCTATCTCCCCCTCTGCCCTGAGCATGATCATGGCCATCCCCCCACCAAGCATGATCGTGACCATCTCCCCCCCCCCCCCCCGCCGGTACAACTGCGATCACGCCCGGGCAGGGAAGACGGGCATGATCGTGATCCTCACCTGATGCGGAGTTTGTGACCTGAGGCAATTTTTTTTTTTAAATTTCTGTTTGCGACCAGATTTGGTCATGAACTGAGGCGTTCATGAGCCGAGGTACCACTGTAGTTCAAGGCCTGTGTGTCAGTATGAAGAGTCAGTCCCTCCAAAAAAGTTTCAGATAAGATCAGGCTGAACTGAGTTTCAAAGGTCTCCCAAAAAACTTAATAGGGGAGCTGTACCTGTTGGAGTGTTAATGTTGTGAATTTCCAGCCATGCTCAACCTATGTATTTGTAAATGCACACAAATATTAAAAAATACCACAAATCTCCAGTGGACACATCAAAGGAAAACAAATGCTGGGTAAAATGTTAGCACTCCAGCAGGTTCCATCGTTTGGAGAATTGGAGAGCAATGGCCTAACAATTTTTATTTATTTAATACTTTTTTAGACCATTTTACCAAGGTCTTGGGATGGTGTAACAATAAGACCACCTTTGTATGGTGGTCTTAATATGTCCACCTTTGTATCCATCTTGGACTTGAAGGTAGACGTGGCACTTTAAAGGTCCTGGACAGGATTTCCTTGAGTTTCCTGGCATGATAAACTTGGCAGAGTTTCTGTAAAAAAGGGAGTATAAATCAGAGGTGCCTGAGAACTGCAGTTTTGGCAATCCACTTCACAAAGTCATTTGATGCCAACATTATGGTTGGGAGCCCTGTGACTCTTCCTGGAGGATGGAGATTCTCCTTGGTCCTAAGGTGTTTACAAAGAGTTTTAGCATCTTGGCTTATTGGAATGAAAAAGGGAATTGGTAAGACAAAAGCACAGAACAGACTTTCCTAACCTGGCACTCTCCAGGCATGTTGCACAGCGATTCTTGTAATTCCCAGTCAACGTGACCATTGGCTGGTTGCATTCCAACATGTCTGGAGAGCACCAGGTTGGGGAAAGCCGGCATAAAGGGCAACAACTATGGAGAAAAAAAATGAAGTCAAGTTATATAGGAAGGTGCTGATTTAGTTGGGTATCTCTTATGCCCCTAAATCCGCATATTAGTCTCCTGGGAATAGCTATAGGGGCCTATATTGGTGAGTAATTTGGCATATAACATCCCATTGAGGTGGTGCTAAAGCTAAGGCAACAGCTGCATATACTTAGACAGAAATTTTGCTTTCTGAGTGGATGCAAAACTTCATTGCTCCCAGACCCAAGCGCATGCAAAATGGGAGTCTGTGGCCAGCACGCAAAATTTCTTTAACCTCAAACAGGCTAAAGGAAATAGAGAATAGTCTGTCTTTAGGAGCAGCCAGGGGGAATGCAGGAAATGCAAAACAGAAGAGTTGGGTTTGTGCTGGCTTAGATTGAATACTGATCAGGCTTTTCACCAGATGGGTACTGGCTGAGGCCCAGCCTGACATGAATGTTCTAGCTAATGATCAGAGAGGCTCAGAACTGGGAAATTATTGCATTTACATAGAGTCCTCAGTGGAGTTTTCCTATAAGGAAGGACTCCGTAGTTATCAAGGTCATTTGCCTAATTGGAGAAGGAAAGTAAAACAGATTGAGTTAAAAAGTGTAAGGCAATAACACAAGCATTAACTTGTCATAGCCTGTATATGACATCTTGGTTTTCTCAAATTGTTTATCGGACAATATCCACAGTAGGGAGTGTGGCAAAAGTGTGTATGTGTGTGTGTGTGGGGGGGGGGGGCAGGTATACAGCTGAAAAATGTTTGGTTGCATTCAAGCTAGAAAAATGTGTTTGGGAACGGTCCTTGTCCTAACCTGCTTAAACTTCCCCCCAAGAATGGGCATTTCAAAATGACTTCTCTTTCAACACTTCTCTGGCAGTTTGTATAACTGAGTACCTGTAATTTGTATGGCAGCCCATGAATGCTCACAGAAACAATAAGGGGAGCTGACATTGAAAGCAGGACCACAAATTATTCTGGTGAAAATCAAGGCACTTGGAGCAGTGCCTGATAACGTGAAAGCGTAGCTCAAGATAACAATGGGCATGGAATTCCAGAGGGGCAGCCATGTTCAGCTGTAACCACAAAGGCACAGAAAGACTCTTGTGTTTAAGGTGACACAAGTCTTCTTGATGGGTGTGTGATGCAGCTGCAGACTTCCATCCAAAGAGAAGTTTGTTAGAGTCTGTGGGAATGCCAAGGAAAGGAGATTCCAGAGCAAGCAATGGAACCCACAAACACCCTGGTGTGGACCCATGGCTTGCACTAGCTGAGATTTCAATAGACACAAAAATATCTTTTTAAAATGAAGAGTTTGGTGAAACCACATCTGCACCTTCTACTGCTTCTCAACTAGGAAACTGGAGAGGAGACAGCAGTAGGTACACAGTACTTCTGAATGCGGAAATGGTGCAGCTTGGGCGAATCTTAGCATGCACACACAGAGGCTATGGCCCAAACCACTCTGGAGCCTGGATACAGATGCCATGCATAACTGCATCCGTCACTTACTTGGAACATTTCAAAAAAGAAAGGGGCTACCGCTTTGGCTTAGGGCTGAAAGCGGTGTGGGGAAGACAGCATTCTTCCAGTCTAGCCCTTTAAAACCTCCCTCGCTTGTTATGTTGTTTCAAGCCCTGGATTCAACTAAACAGTCATTCAAACATTACCTCAATGGCATGGCCGCTACTGAAAATCTTTCTGCATGTTTGCAGTCCTACTCGAATCTGCTTCCCATGTGACCTGCTTGAGAGGGAAGCTGCCTCAAAAGTGACCACAGCCCCAGCTAAAATATTTCCGTGTTGACATCTTGTGTGCTTTCCCCTAAGATTTAGTTTTAGTTTAGTTTAGTTTCCTTCATAACCGCGGAATAGCAATAACCATTAATGGCATTTTTGCAGAATAACATATGGCTTGTTCTAACCAACTGTTTTTCTTGGTGATGCAAGGCTTATTTCCATGAAGGAACGAAGGGGAAAAGTAGGTTTTGAAGTCCAGTTTGACTAAATGCATCCTGTTCATCACGAGGACATCTTAGTGGCAGAGTGGATTGAAAAAGCACCCGTGCATGTAGCACTCGGGTGTCATCCGTGCAACTGCACTTCAGCTTCAGTGCTAAGAGCAGCTGGCTTTGGGTGGAAATGGGCAGAACTGGTGTTCAGTGAGCTTGACCTGGGGAGAGAGACTTGTCTGGCCAGCATGTGCTGAGTCCATGGTCAAGGCAGGCGCACCTCTTCAGCACCTGTCCGTCCACCACATTTGATTTCCACATCATGCTGGAATGCTCCCCAGAGAGTTTCGCTCCCCAGAGAGGTTCACCTGGTGCCAATGCTTCTTTCTTTTGGCGCCAGACGAAAACCTTTTTATTCTCCCACTATTTTAATTGCTAATTTGTTTTAATCTGTGGTTTTACACCTGATATTGGATGCTGTGCTACTCTTACTTTTATCTTTACTCTATTTTATTGTTGTTGTTGTTGTGAACTGTCCCAAGTCATTTGTGATGGGCCGGCATACAAAAGTTTTAAACAAACAAACAAACAAACAAACAAACCTGATTGGGTGGTGATAAAGTTGGACTCCCTCTCAGTACTGTGGGTGGATTTGCATATTAATGTGACCCATCATGGCAAATTACCATGGTTGATTTCCAGAGGTGTCAGGCAAACGCAGTGATCCTGATGGAGGATCAGGCTCTTTATGGTTGTTTGCCTCCCCCACCCACCTCTTTCCCTCTCCCTCCTTCGGGCAGTGTCCCAGCGGTCACCATGGGGAGCAGTGAGGCTCCTCTCTTTGGCAGCCACAATTGCAAGCCTCCTGGATCCGGCCCCCTGCAGCTGTCCGAGAGCCTCTGCTGGGCAAGCAGAGCCCACCCCCTGAAGTGCAGCAGAGAGCAGGGGGAGCAGGAGGAGCCCTGAGGCAGGAGGGGGGTGCCTGATTCACTGTCCGGCAAACGAGGGGCCATCTGCTGGGCAGCACTGCAGAAAAGAGCAGCGGATTCCCCTGTTCCCTCCTGACGTTTTCTCTCCAGCAGGAGCTGGGGTGGTGGGGGGGGGGGGAGCAAAGATGCTCCAGTCTGGGCACATTCCCACCTTTCCCCACTTCTGCTGGAGGGAACATTGCTCAAGGCGGAGCAGGGAAGGAAGGGGCAGCCTGAGCTGGGCTGGGACCAGCTGAAAACAGAACATCTCTGCCTAGCCCACCTGCTTCCTTCCCAGCCTTTGCTTGAGTGGCTTTCTCTTGAGCAGGAATGGAGAAGGGGGCAGGCCTCATCCCCCCCCCCCCACCTCCCTGGGCTGGGAAAGACCAGCATGGCAGCTGCCGGGCTGAGGAGCTCAGAGCGCCTTTCTCCTGAGCAAGCGCATGGAGCGGGTGGCCCTTTCCTCATTCTTCTCAGGGCAGTAGCTGCCAGCTGATGCTCACCCTTTGCTTGCATGCGAGAGGTTTCCTGGGGTGGGAGGCAGAAGGAGCTGGGATAGCTCCAACGGCTGCAACAAACTGAGGCAACTGCCAGGCACACACTCTGGCTAGCCTCTTGGCCAGAGCAACACACACTGACGCTGCCCCTGCCAGGTTCCAGGGTTGCATTTTCTAAGTTGGGGCACCACCACAAACGGGCACGTCAGGGAGAAATCCTAGGACAGGCCATTGTGTCTTATCGTGCTTGACAACCTCAATAAGTCAGAATGGTTGGTCACCACACCTGGGTTCAGACAATACAGAAAGGAACTGTGATTTTTTTAAATCCTTGGCTCTCTGTCATGTTGTGTGCATCTGTGTGATAGAGACATGTTGTGTCTATATCTAGGGTAGTGGTTGGCCTGTAGCATCTTCTATTTGCACCTGTAGGATATGCTTCCAGGATGCCTGATTGCATCATGTTTATCCTACTGTGGTACTTGGCAAG
Organism: Varanus komodoensis; assembly: GCF_004798865.1. NCBI lineage: Eukaryota > Metazoa > Chordata > Lepidosauria > Squamata > Varanidae > Varanus > Varanus komodoensis. The sequence continues at coordinate 5,479,986 of NW_025336346.1, forward strand.
ACAGCCAGGATTCCTAATGCTAAAGTCAGCATCTCAAGACTTGGATGAGATGTCACATATGGTCACGATGATGCTGCAGCGCTCTGGAAACAGCAGATTTGATCATTAAGCTGTTGGCTCTTTGTGCTGAACGCGTTAGGACATTGCCATATTTAGGGTAGACGGGACACTTGGGAATGTTTGTTTATGTTGTTTTGGTTGCCTTTGTGGCTTTCTTGCTTGAAGAGTTTTTTTTTAAAATCATTGCAGGCATCTTTAAAATGCACATATAACTGAAACAAAAGAAATAGGGGAAACAACAAAAAAGGGTAAATGCATATAATGTATACATTCACAACAATAGCTTGCTCTACTCTTAAGAAGACAGAGGTGAGAAAAGAATTTGATGCTTCTGTTTCAAATGGATAATTAGTATTTGCTGTTCATATATCTAAATAAGCATCCATATAAAATTGATGGCTTTAGGATATGTGTTCCAATATAGCAAAAGCAGACATTCAGACTGCTGGACGATAAGCCTGGGTGATTATCCTTCCAGGAATGATGGAGGAGTCTTTGAGCAACTGTATAGACACTAAAAATTCGCTTTGCTATCCATCTGTTAATCCCCACATCACAGGAATATAATTTGAAAATGTGTGGATGTCTGCAATTATCAGAGATTCATCAAGAACAGCATTTATACCAGCAATGATTTCCCACCAGAAAGACGCCACTACAGGACATGCCCTTATCATTAATCATTTTATTTCAGTATAGAAGACTGTAATCTACTAAGTCATCTGTGCATGAAGCTGTGTTATATTGAATCTGCGCACACAGAGAAGTATAAATGTCTCTACTTGGCCTAGTTGTACACATCCAAAGTTTCCAAGTACCTATCAGTATCAAGGGAGATAGTTTGCCATGTGCCAAGCAAAAGAAACTTGAAAGAATTCCATTAGTCATCACTTGTGACACAGGAGAGAGAGATGAAATGTAAGCCATTTTTTAAAAAAGAAACTGCAGGTACCTCTAATGTTGGCCATCTTATTTCTACAAGTTGCCCTCTCATAGCCCACTGCAGTCTAGGTTAATTCACAGAGGTTTTCATCCTCCCCTTCCCCTTCCCATATCCTCCATTACTTGTGAGCCTTGTGTCCTTGGCTGAATTCTTCTAATTCTTGCCAGCAGGAAGGATAGAAGGGTGAGAAGAGATGCAAGCCACGCTGGGAACAGGCAAAGCTTGCTTATCAGTTTAAGGGGAACTGTGTCATAAGCAGGAACAAAGTAATCTGTGCAAGACAATTTGTTCTTTGTGGTAGCACAATGGATTTTCTCCTTAAAATGCATCCCAGTGATCATCCAAACCAGTGTCCTTTTTTCTTAAGTGTACTTGCGGGGTGGGGGGAGACTTGCGTACTTCAGACTTGTGTACTACTTAGCTGCCCGAAGCTGACTTAGGCTCAAAGCTGAGCCATGAGGACTAAACCATGCAGGGATACAGCTGAAGGGGGCAAGAAACATGAAGGGTGAAGGTAGAGCATGTCCTGGAGCCTCACCTTCTTGGGGGAAGGGGGAATCCAACCAGGTGAGAAGTGCTGTGCAGGTCAAGTCTTTCTAGGTCTAAGACAGTGTTTGGATCACCCCCACTGTGCCAGGCGCAGATGTTCCGTTGCAAAGACACACCTTCAGCTAACCATTTTCTGGAGTTTTGATAAAAGCCCACCTGTGTTTTAAAACAACGGCCCTGCTAAACCTTTATTTGTTCACTGACTGCCAGCTGGTCCTCTGAGCCTCCTCCTGAGGTGCACCAGGAAGCAGAGCCAGCATCTGTTGCCTGGAGGCAGAAGCAGCCTCAATAGCAAGCCAAGCTGAGCGGGAACTGGCCAGCATCAGGCTCCGGCACACGACTTGCTCAGTGGCTCATCTCTCCAGGGCTGTGCAAGAGTCCCCACTGAGTAAGGAGGTGGTGACTGGCTCCCCTGGGAGGGAGCTTTGCAGACCACAGTTGATCATATCTCACAGTCAAGATGACCTCCTCCCGCCTTCCCCTTCCCTCAAAGAAGTAGGATCAAAACATCCTTGTCTTTCCCCTTGACACACTGAAGTGTCTTGCTCCCCTCTCCGCTCCATTTCCCTTGTAGTTTATTTTTAAACCACTCATCCTTCTGTGCTGTGTTTTATGTATCTCGAAGGAGGCTCTCACAACCAGCCTTGCTGTTCGCCTCCTCCATCCTGCCATCAGATCTTGTAGACGCTGACCCAGAAGACCTGGGCCCACTGCAAATGTAACCAGTGATAAATTCTCTTTTTGCATTTCCCCTGCAGTGGGAATGGGGTCTGGGGGAGCCAAGGGAGCAGGACTGGGACTCAGGCAGGCCAGAGCGGGCCCCTGAACCTGAGGCTCTGTACCCCTGTGATAGATACGTAGTGGCTGGGTTCAGACAACATGATAAGACTCAGTCAAGAGTTGAACATGGGTTGAGTGTGGGTTGCTGCTGAAGCATGGGTTATCATGTTGTCTGGACCCACAATGCGAACAGTGCTTTAGCCATGTGCACCATGAAGAGAACTCATGGTTTGTTTTTGAGTTGTGAACTGTGGGTTGTTTGTGGCTAACAAACCACTGTGCGTTCATGTGGTGGGTTCAAACAAGTTAACCCACTTTTTGGTAGCAATCCTCAGTTCAGTGGCAACCCACACTCAACCTTTCAGTGTGTTCATATGTCCTGCCAATCCACACTGGCAATAAGTCGCAGTGGGTTGGTTGATGTTCAGGCTCACAATAGGTTGTTGGTCCCCTTCCTCCTCTCAGTCCTCTTGTGGGTGTCCCAGGAGACATCACAGAAGGACCAGGTTCTTTCCCCTGCTCACCCCATGATCATGAACCATTTTGGGCCTGCTGCTGCTTTTTCCATTTTATCCTTTTCCACCCTGGAGATCGTAAAAGCCAGTTTTCATGATCCTGAGCATAACAGCTACTACAGTTCCTTCAAAATGCCTCAGTTGCAACTTGGAGGGGCTGCCCAAGACTGACAAACTTTTTATTATGATCATTTTGCCGCCCCCCCCCCACAATATTTTTTGTAAGTTTTAAAAACAAAAGTACCAGCATTTGCAAACTGCGAACAATCAGAGGTGTGTTGCTGCAGGAGCAGGGATCCCCTGATGGGCGGTGCCTCTGGGAGTGCTTGTTGGCAAATCCATCAGTGCCCCATCTTGGGCATTGCTCCCCCAGGCTACTGGTACATTTATGTTCCTTTTTGGGACCATTTGACAATGCCTGCAGTTGCTCAAATTAAATAAATAAAACAACTCAGAAGTATTTTGTAAAATTGAGGAGGAAAAAATAATTCAAAAAATATTTGGTAACTTCCAAGGTGCAGCTTGAAAGGGACTGTCTATAATTGTTAAAATGGGGAAAAGACACCGGTCTGAAAGCTGGTTTTCCCAGCCTCCAGGAAGAAATAGCATAAAGTGAAAAGAAGGTATGGCAAGCCCAAGACTGTGCATGATTATGGTGGCGAAGGATGGAGAAGCCAATGCCAGCTGTCTGCAAGTGTTGCTTGAGAATTTTGGTTTGCATTAAACATGACCTGGTGTCATTTTACAATTTGCACTAAATCAAATATATCATTTTTTCAAACTCACATTAATCATGACCTGACTGTACTTGGAGAACACTCTTGTGCCACACAATTGCTCCAAGGAGCTCGGGATTGTGCAGGAAGTCTCTTCTCATGCTATGTACCCAAAACAAGTCTGTGAGACAGTTTAGGCTGGAACTCTCTCACTTCATGACTAAGCTCATCTGTACAGTCTAACCCCCCATGATAGCAGCTGACCCCTTGATGGAACTGTATGCCCAAGTTTGGCACTGAAGCTGAGCAGAGAATAAAATATGCCCTTTGCCGACACCTTGTTTGATCTTAGCACACTGATTGCATGTTAGCTGCATGTTAGCAGTCCTTTCCCGTTGGCAGCTAAGGCGGCTATCCTATTCAACTCTTCCTCAACTTGTGCCTGTTTGTGAGGTCTCCAGAATTAACCGGTCAACCCAATGAGCCTGCTTTGCATGGCTTCCAGTACTGGAGGAAGTGCACCTCCCAGTACCACTTTGTGGGAAGCATGAGTGGAGTTGGGAGAGGGGGATGTTGCATTCCTGTGCTGCTTGTGAGCTTCCTGTTGAGGCACCTTGTTGGTCTGTGGGAACAGTACGCTGGTCTTGATGGACCTTTGGCCTGATCTGGCAGGGGTGCCGATATGCTCTTATATGTCGTTGCCACAGCGTGGCTATGCAGCAGGTTATTACAGGGTTCTATAGAAGTTGCAGTTGCAGTGTGGTTCCTTTCCCCTGTCCTAAAGAAATGATGGGAGGCCTAAGACCATCTGAAGCCACGTAGGAGAAATTTCTACCTTATGATTCCTCACTTTTCCCTATATAGACCTTTCCAATTCTCCCCAAAAAATGGAGAATTTTTGGAGAAGGTGCTTTAGACTCAATTAACAAACACAGGGCTGATTTCAGATCCTGACTTAACATTCTTCTACCATGCCACCTTTAGACGGCCATTTGTATGCCTTCCGTAGTGAAACAGCACTGCTCATACTTTTCTTCTGCTCCTGCCCTGATTCCATAAAAACTGCATCCCCATTCTTGATACATCAAAGAATGGTGGCAGGGGGTACGTGGCTTTGACCTCGCTCACCATTGGCAGGTTGCCCTCAGAAGGTCACCCACAGGTAAATAGAGGTGTTGGAGCGGAAAGTGTAATCAAGACGGGGGAAGCAGGTGACATATTTATCCTATCCTTCCTATAGGGAGCTCAGAATAATGTACAAAGTTCTCTCTAGCCCACGCCATCCCCTCAACAGCCTTGTGTGGGAGATTAGTCTAAGGGAGAACTACCAGCCCAACGCCCTTTAGTAAACTTCATGGCCGGGTGGGGATTTCAACACAGGCTTCCCTGCTTTGGTTGTAACCAGGGCACTGCACTGGCTCTCCATCTATAAAATGTTGCTTTGCCCCTCCTGGCTCTGTCACTAGTAGCTCAGTAGCTAGGAATTTAACAAAACAAATTTGGAAGCAGGGCAGGGAACGCTCCATAATAGTAACAGCTGGTGTGTGCGTGCATGTGTTTGTGATCGTTTGAGACCTGTGTGCAGGATCGGCGTGACGGAACCCTGTCTTTGGACAAGCGGGTCATGTTGAAAAAATAACATTATGTTCCTCTCCAGCATATAGCTCTATGGCCTTGGATGCCAATGCAACCCCACTAATACTTGAACTCCTTGGGTTCCATTCTGTAAGTCCACTTGCTACCAGCTGCTGTCCAGAGCCAATTTCCTTTTGTTTGTCAAGTTCTCAGCATTGCAGGCCATGCAGATTCCAATGTTTGCTATGTTTAAGCATTGAATGGGAGGAATTATGCCAACAATTTCACAGTCTTCTTTCCTTTAACATCAGCCCTTGAGAATTTCTGTGGATAAGGAGAGAGGAGTTGTATAGGTATGGGTGCACCCCTGTTGCACTACCCCCGCCCCCCGGGCAAACCAACTGCAGCCTTTCTCCCCTGGGAACTAAAGCGTGTTCTCTGGCCGTTTGTGATTGGTCTTCTTAGGCTCATTGACACTTATTTCCTGTGAAGGAAACAGCTGCTTGCGGGAGACATGGCCAAGAATTTTCCTTTATGAAAGGGAGAGGCAAATAGGATCTATAGTAGCCTTTGCCAGACATGGACATTAAACACCAATTTGTGGAAAGGTCAGCGCTCTGGTCTAAGATTAATCTTTTCTCCTATGAATAAGATTTATTGATTTTTAAACTCCTGACTTGGAAAGTAAAAACAAAATGCTGAAAGCGCTTCCAAAGTTCTGCTTGGATTGCTCCAAATGTTAATCTTTGTTGTACTCCATGGTACCTCTTGAGAAATTGAGGGCTTGTCCTTAGTGGTACTGAACTGAAACCAGCAGCTGGAGAAGGAGATTTGCTGCAGCCCGAGTGGGACTCGGCTTGTAGTCAAATGGAGCATAGTTCACTGGTAGAGCTCATGGTTTGCACGCAGAAGATCTCTGGTTCAGTCCTCAGCATCTCCTGGTAGGGCTGGAAAAACTCCTGGAGATGCTTTGACAATAATACCAGGCTAGGTGGACCATGGCAGCTTCCTTAGTTGCTCAGCGTAAGGCAGCTTGCTCAGTTCCTAAATCTGGAGGGCAGAGGCATCTTGGGTCTGGACTGCCTGCCCTCTTCTTTTCAACTGAGCCAGTGGTGTGAACATGTCCATCCATCCGTCCGTCCATCCGTCCGTCCAATTTATATGCTATCCCATTAGCCATAGGCTCTTTGGGTGGCTTACATACCAAGTCAATAACTTCATGTGCAGAAGATACAACACTATGTGTGGGAGCCTTTTTACAGAAAGGGGGGAAATCCAGTCTGAATTATTAAAGCATTTTGCATGTGCAGAAGGAAGATTAAAGCATTTTAGCATATGTACAAACCATGCTTTTCTATTTCGGGGATATTTTGGGGTAGGGCAGTGGCTTACTTTCCTCATGCCCTTGGGGTGGAAGAGATACCACGGTCTTCATGAACTCTCAGCATACCTGTATTCTTCTGTGATGCCTACAGTGGGCAGGCAGAGTAATTCCTAAGCCGGATGGCTTGTAATAATCCCACTTTGAATTAGCATCTCCACATGTATTGATGGCAGGCTGACCCTTTGTGGTTTAAAAGATTTTGCTCTTCCACAACACTGTGTTTTGAAACCTCCCGCAGTACTCTAGCCTCCTCTCTCTCCAAACTTCCCTAGCATGGCCCTCTAGCTGTTTTGGATTATGAGTCTCTTCATCCCCATTTGAGACAGTGTAAGATGATGGGTGCCGGAATCCAGTGCATCTAGCAAGCACCAGGTTGGGGAAGGCTGCTGTGGAGTTTCCACCTGGCCATAGTCCAGCCTCATCTTTGTATTTTAAGATTCTGTTCCCTGAAGCTCGGGGCTGGAGATTGGCATGTGACACCAGAGCCCCAGTGTCTGCATGTGCCTCTCTACATATCTGCAGTATGGAAGCTGTAGCCTTCCCGATATTTTGGACCCATCTGCTCCAGTCAGCCTGGGCAATGGTCAAGGATGCTGGGAGTTGCAATCCAACAACATCTGAAGGGCCACAGGACTTCTCCTGCTGCTTTATACATTCTCTTTCTTTAGAGTGTTTGCTTTTACAATCCAGGCTTTGGAAAGGGGAGAAGCCTACCAATTTTATCTTCCTGGTCCACTCCATATTCTTTCTGGGGCAAATTCAGCTGCACCTTTCCAACAGAGTCAGTTGAGGGAGGATGCATCTGTACTCTTGACAGAAAAAGAAAAGAAACAAGAAGAGGAACATTCTCCAGAGGAGACTGGCTATCTCCCCTAAGACGAACCCGCAGCCCATTCTGTTCTGCTCTTAGTCATGTTGTAAGATGAAAAGGAGACTGTTTACGTGGAGTCCACTTTCTGCCTTTTCCCAAAGTGCCATGGTGACACAATAGTAAGGAAGAGAAGGGGGCAGCTTGCAGTCTTGTTGAAACCCAGGTGGGGGTTTTGCAGCTGGGTTGTGTCAACACAGCCATGAGCTGGAAGAAGTGGCCTCTTTGCTGAGCGGCTCAGGTCTGCAAGAGGTGGCAGCTGTAGGCTCGGGTGACAGAGCAGGGGGCTGGGGTGGGAGGCCGCAGTTTGTATGTGGAGGATTCTCAGCACAGATCGGCGGCTTTCCTTGTGTACTGGTAGGCTAGGTGGTGAAGAAAGGGGTCCTTGTTTCAGTGGGAGAGAACAGGGTAGAGAGCGGTGTCAGAGATGCAGTCCCTGGGTGGAAAGGGATGAGTCTCCGTCTCTGCTGATGCAACAGGGTTGTACTCCTTGGGCAGCCCAGCCACACAGCTGGGACTAGGGACATCAGAGAGGCTCTTAGCATGCCGCCCTTGTAGCCTGTGCTGTGTGGTTGTGCCTTTGAAAACTGATTCAGAAACTTCATTTGGTTTGGAATGCTGTAACCAGGCTTGAAATTAGATAAGCAAAGTGGCACCATTTTTACCCAAGAGACAAGTAAGCCCAAGGTTTTAAAAAATGAATAAAAAAAGCGGGCGGGGGGAGCTAAAGAGAGCCCATGTGGTCTAATGGTTAGACTGGGACTCAAGAAATCTGAGTTCTAGTCCCCACCTGGCCTGAAGCTCACTATTTGATTTTGGGCCAGTCATGGATTCTCAGACCAAGCTACCTCATGGGATTGTTGTGTGGATAAAATGGAGAGGAAGAGGATTACATAAATCCCCTTGCTTTCCTTGCAGGAAAAAGCAGGCTATAAATATAATAGCAATAATATTGGTGGGGAACCAAAATCTGTGCAGTGAAAGATGGGCATGCTCAGTGATCATAGAATGTGGGCGGTTTCGGAGGAGCTGGAGCTCCATGAAATGAAGTACCCTGAAAGAAGGCACTGTTGGTTGGCATTTAAATGTTTTTTGTTAAATGATGACTCTTTCAAAAACCAGAGTCTTGTTAGCTACAAGAATACTTTGAAATCAATGAGGGAGCGGCCAACTCATGCTCCTGTAAAAAGCCTTTATCTGGGAACAAAATATTTCCTATGCCTCACATAAAATGAATTTAAAAAGTAGCAACCAGTTTGTGAAAGGCTGAAAAATGTCATAGCACATTGTATGACCCCTCCAACAGCACAACTTTATCAGACTGAATTTGGATTAGCCTGTTTACAACGGCCTATTGGGAAAATGGTGGCTGTCCCTGTAACATTTTGGTTCATCAGCTTAAATAACAAAAACATTTGGATATTATTTCATTGGTTAAAGACCATGATGGCAAGATACATTCTCACCCTGTCCTGTAGGGTGGCCAGGTGCCCTTTTTTAAAAGGGGACAGTCTTCTGTTTGAAGGAGTGCCAGAGACCTGTATTCGGTTTGTCCTGCCTGGCAAAAATGGCTGCAAATTCCAGAAGAGGAAAGTCTGAACGATCTCTGAGTGGCCAGAGGAAAATCTCCGGGTTTTGGGCAACTCTGCTATGCCACAGCAATGTAATGGTGATTATGTAATGGAGTGTATAGAAAAGCAGAGAAAGAAAAGCCCTGGAAATAAATGTGTAAAAAAGCCACTCTTAATTCTGCAAAGAATCTGGAAAGAGAAACTTGGGGAAGAGGTGGATTAAACGTTTGGCCACAATTATCAAATTCTCTGGTAACTTCTTGTCTGGATTACTGAAACGCGCTCAGCTGATTCAGAACAGGGTAGTGCGGCTGTTAGCAAGGACTGGCCCATGAGATCCTATTACGCCAGTCCTCATTAGCTGCACTGGCTGCCAGTTGAAGTTTGGGCCCAATTCAAAGTGTTGATGTTAACATGTAAAGCCCTAAACGGCTTGGGGCCCGGTTGGACCTGAAGGTCATCAGCAAAGGTCCTCCTTGGGAGCCTGCAAGAGAAGTAAAGGGTGGCAACTCAGGGAAGGGCTTTTTCAATAGTTGCGCCCTATTTCTAGAACATGCTCCCAAGAAGTTGTGCCTGGCACCATCCCTGTTTTCATTCCCCTACCTGGTGGTTCTCATTTTTTTCCAGTCATTTTAAATTAAATAAGTTCTGATTTTAAAATTGCTTTATGCTGGTATGCCATGTAGAAATTGTATCAATTTTATTAATTCTAGAATTGCTGTGAGCTGCTGTGTTAGTTCTTGCTTGTATTGATTTTATTGTTTATATCTTGTGGATTTATTTTTGTGCTGTGTTTTAATTGTATACCGCCCAGAGAACCCTTTGAGCTATAGGGCAATATAGAAATGTAATTAATTAATAAATAATAATAAAAGCCTCATATAAAGAAATCTCTGACCATTGTCTTCTGCAATATGTTGGTATACATACATGGTATTTCCATTTAAGTTATAATAAATATTTTTCAATTCGCATCTCTACATAAAATTAGCATTTATACATGTTATGTTACTTTAACTCCTCCTTTTTTTAATGCTGTATTTTCTCGCTTTTTGACAATGCACAACTAGCTAGCCTAGACCTGGAGGTGCCTTGGGACTGTATGTGTTGTTTGCTCCTATCCTAGTTGATATACGCTGAGCTCAAATTCACACAGAAGCAATAATCTTGTCTAGGATTGATCTTGGTAAACTACTAGAAATGGGGGTGGGGGGGTTAATGAAGCTGTAGACATTACAGCTGCTAAGAAAAATCTATACATTAAAATGGTTCTTCACAGAGATCCCACTGCGCCAGAGCCTGCAGGAATTTGCAGTAGCTTGGCAGCAGGGGAATTTTGGCATGACAAACCCTTTCTGAATGTGACCTCACTAATGTGGTTCAAGGCGCTCTCAAGATACAAGAGTTGTACAGAAAGTTTGCAACAAAGGCTCTGATTAAAATTGGATCATTTCAGTGAAAATGGTGTGATCAAAGTGTTCCGTGACATTGCAAAATCCACCATTCTTTTCTTCTAAAGAATGAATTTTAGTCAATTTTCACACTCCAGAGGGGTTTGGGCACAGTCCCTGGACCACACCATTTCAGTTGAGCCACCTCTATTGTTCTGCTTTCTCCATTAATCTCTTTCTCTATGGCAGTAAGACTTGAGCAGGAGGAAAGTCCTGCCAGATTAATGCAAATATAAAAGCTCTCTTTTCAATGTGGAATTTGCTGGTGGAAGTTTTCTGAAACAACAGAAGGCTGAGAGCCCATGTCAGTGCTATTCTGAGAAAGGAAAATATTATTTCTATATAATAATAGAAAAATAGATGGCTCCTTTTGAAGTGGTCATTTTGGGCACTTGTGTTGCTGAGAGGCCCGTGAGAATAGATAATCAAGCTGTCATACTGTGGGAAGCAGATTAGAGGCATGTGCGCACCCAGTTACCCACATCTAGGCTCCGTTCTTGTGACTTGAAGGACCTTCCCAGATTATTGGTACTTGTGATGTGAAATAGATATTCATTTGTTGTTGAAATTGATCAAGGCATCTTTTCATTTTGTGGTAGGAATTTCAGATTTCACAGCACTTAAACCAGACATTTGTTTTTGTTGGGTAAATGCAATTGTTAGGTAAATGCAGTGTGTTCATTTCCTGGCCCTCTGTTTGCCGCTATCACTGCTAATAGTTCCCGTGTGGAAGGAGTTTCTGTGAATGTCACAGGCACCCACTGAATGGTGCCTTTCAACATGAATGGTTGACCAGGGACACCACCCTTCTCTGCCTCCCCATTTTGTGAATGCTTGGAGACCTTGAACATTACCTTCATGATTTGTTTCTACGTTCATCTACAGGGCAAGCACAATGCCCGTGTGTTGCATTCCTTCAGCTTCTTTCCCTGGCTTTATCGGTTCCTCCTCCTTCTGAAGAGCCCTGCAGGTTTTTTAAAGGGGTAATAAACACTGGCAAAATTATTTACTCCTCAAAACAATTCTGGTCCATCTTATAATAGGCATCTTATATATCAAATCATGGAGGAATTTCAGGAATAATGCAGTAGTGGTAAAATGTGAATGGATGGTGGAACGAAATAATGTTAGGTGGCACCTAAAGAAAATGTCAGAGGTACTTACATACTAGGGTACACGGGGTGCTTACATATCTAACATTGCTACTCTGCTTATATCACTGATGCAGTGCTAGCAGAAGCGACTTCTGTGCAGTGCCATCAGCTTATGCTGGTGCAACAGGTTTTCCAAGGAAGCCTCTCATACTACTGTTATTGGTGTTGCACTAGAGGTTGCTTGTGCTAGTGCTGCATCAGCAGTGTAAGTGAAGCGGCAAGGTTGGATAGTGCCGTCAGCTTCTAGTGCAGAATTACTGTGCCTCACTTAGTCATTTATAATGGGACATCTGCATTAAGTCATCATCCGGTATTCATCCACTTTGTTTTCTCACATCTGCACATGCCTTTTAGCAGAAAATGTAACTTATAAATGTCCTGATATTCCAACACCTTTACACATGTGGGGATCCACAAGTAGAGGCTTGTGCGCTCGCTCTCTCTCTCTCTCTCTCTCTCTCTCTCTCTCTCTCTGTGTGTGTGTGTGTGTGTGTGTGTGTGTGTGTGAATTTCATACCAATCATTCCAGAAGATCTCTTGTTCTTTTCCTAGGAAGAATGCCTGATACAGCTTGGCCTGAGCAGATGTTTAAGCTACCTATAGATGCAAGGCTTCATGTAGTTAATCATATGGCCTTATTATCCATAGCGGCCAAAAAGTGGATCCTGAAAATGCTGCTTGTGGGCATTTGGAGTCATGCACTGAAGGTCCACCTCAGTCCTAGGTACCAATTCTGCATTGCTAACGGAACAAACAGATGCTAACTTACTTGCAATTAGCTTTGGAGAAATGAATGTGCAGTCGAAATCAATTTCTTTGCACCCTTGTAAGTGTTCAGGAGGAGAGGGCCAGTGCTGCCTCCTTGTTTTGCTTTGCTTCTGCCATAGAGGAAACCTGCGTGATCCCCATAGGTGTTAAGGCTGACAGTTGGAGCACTTTAATGCTTTCACTGTGATGGGGCTGTTCCAGAGGCTTTGGAATTCTCATTCCTGTAAAGAGTATCATATTCTCTTCCAAATGGGGAAATGTGTGTGTAGGTGTGTGCCTCTGAGCCCCTAGCTGACCATGTTCTACACCTAACAAAGTGTTGGACATTTTGATGAAAATGTTTGAGGTTGTTCTCTTTTGGACTGTGCTTAATTAGTCTGGGAGCTGGTTTTGTGACCTGAGATGGGTCCTACTCATACTGTATGGGTTCTGTGATGGTTTTGAAACCATCATCCCTGCTGCACATTTAACTGGGTTCAGGCAATACAGGGTAACTAAGCAAAAGACACGTGAAGATAATTGGCCAACTCCAGCAGGCATCCTTCTTGTACAGGACCTACTACAGGGAGCAGGTTAAGTATTTCCACCCTCTGCAAGACTTTGTTAGATTAGATATATCCTTGTTTATCAACCAGGAGGTTCCTGTGTGCAAAAAGGGGGTCATTTCTTCCTTCTTGCAGCATGATCACCAGCTTCCTTTGGGGGAGATCAGGTGTCCCTACTGGCTCTTCTGTTCTGAAGGGGTCCCATCCGGATGCCAGGATCAGGCTAACATTAAAAAAAGCCCTAGAGGGAATTCCCACTGATAGAGAGGAGTGCTGAGTTTGTGTCAAACTCCCGTCAAACTGCCACCAGCGGGAATCTCCTTAGTTTTGCAGTGGCCTGAGGTGCCATCATCTCAGGGACACTTGGAAAAGTGGAGGAACCTTGGGGTGTATGATCACCCCAAAAACCACTTGGGGGACCCTTCCAGAAAGGGAGGAATTGGGTGAGGTAGTCTCCCAAACAAGCTGGGGGATGCTGGGAGTCATAGGACTTCTCCTGTCTGAACATGCATTGGGTTGCACCCTAAACTTACATGTATTTACATTTTATGAAGTGTTAAAATAACTAAGGGAATAAAAACAACAGGGAGATTACATTTAGAATTTACTATTAAAATAACAAAAATTAAGGTACACTTTGTTTTTTCTGAGTGGCACCGTCCCTTTTGACTCCTGCTTTACCCTCTTCTTGATTTGATCCTCCTCCTTGGATTTACAGCCTCTGATCAGTTGTCCAAACTTAAAGTGCCCCTGAACTGAAAGGAAGTTGTCCACTAAGGAGTTTGGTTTACTTTCTGTGTTTCGGGGTTTCCACCCAAGCAGGTTTCTTTTCGTGACTCTAATGTTCACCCCATGTGCCATGCAGCTGGCTTGATCATGATTCACAGAATCATAGCAGAGTTGGAAGGGGCCATGAAGGCCATCGAGGTCAAACCCCTGCTCTTGCAGGGCACCACATTACACCATCCCACTCAGATGGCCGTCCGGGTTCTTTTTGAAGGTCTCTCGTGTGGGAGAGCCCACCACCTCTCTAGGCAGCTGGTTCCACTGTCGTATTGCTCTGACCGTGGGGAAGCTTTTCCCGATGTCCAGGATTCTTGAAACTCCAAACCATCCTTCCCTGGTCCAGGCTCCTCCAGACCAGAACTCCGATCACTCCTAGCCAGCCTGACCAGTGAGCACATGGAGGGCACCAGGTTGGGAAAGGCTGAACAAGATGGTTGCCTTTTGGGATTTGACTGCAGGAATGGAGAACTAAGAAATCCTGGGTTTAAGTTAGCTTATGTTTCTCATTTATACTCTTCATGTGTGTGTTCTGTAGGAATCCATGGGAATGAGGAGGAAGGGCAAGGGTCTTCAATTCTTGTACATAACAGCTGCAAGACTCCCGTGCTGGTCCACTGCCCTTAAATAATAATCCTTCACACACTGATGTCTGTAAGGAAGGAGACTGTATGCCATACTCACAGCAGGAGAAATGGGGCTTGGCCAGGCGGGTGGCAGCTGTTGGCCAGTTGGGCTTTTTTCTGGAAATGCCTGTAATTAGCCTCTTTCATATTAAGAAGGCTTGCCCTGCTTTTTCTCTGCTCTCCTCTTCCGGGAACTGGAATCTTTGGAGAGGAGGATAGGTTGCTTTTGGATGGAAAGCTGAGGCAAAGGAATTTAATTGCACATTAGAGATGGTACCCAAAGTGAGTACAGCTTTCCATTTCTGCCCAGAGGAGATCATGATGATCCTCTTGTAGATTTTTAAAAAATCTTGAGGGAATGCTTGAAGCAGCAGAATGTTTGAAAAAAGCTGGGAGTGCTGTGTGTGTTTGTATGTGTGAAGTTAGAACTGATAGTTTCTGTTTCCATTATCCATTTCATTTCATTTCTATACTGCCCCATAGCCAAAGCTCTTTGGGAGATTTACAAAGATTAAAACACCTTAAAGTACAATATTGTACATAATATACAGATCATTTAGATACAAGCATAGAAACAGAAAGTACAGACATACATGTACTCCTAAACAATTTAAATAATCAACAATAAGAAAACAGGACCCAAATTAACAACCTTATCATATGCTGCCAGATACTTGAGAGTAGAGAAAGGTCTTAATCTGGCACAAAAAGGTAGCAGTGGTGGCAGCAGGTGGGCCTGAGTGGGGAGAGTCAGGAGGTCCCACCAGGAAGGGTTTCTTCCTTGTTGCACTTTTGGGATTCCCTCGGAGGAGGTGCTTGGAAGAGGGCCTTAGAAGTTGGGCATAGTGTAAGGGAGCTCCTGCTGGGAGAGGAGTTAGTGTTGCAGCTTGAATTAGGCTCTGAAACATACAAGCAGCCCCACTAAGCAGGCCAGAATCAGTAATATATCAGCTCAAAAGTTCTTTTCCCTACACAGAAGCAGCCCTGTGTAGAAGCAGCCCAGGTCCCTACACAGAAGCAGCCCAGCCCTGTGTAGAAGCAGCCCAGGTTCCCTACACAGAAGCAGCCCAGCCCTGTGTAGCAGCAGCCCAGGTCCCTACACAGAAGCAGCCCTGTGTAGAAGCAGCCCAGGTTCCCTACACAGAAGCAGCCCAGCCCTGTGTAGCAGCAGCCCAGGTTGCATTAGTCCAACCTGGAGGTTACTGGAACATGGATGACTGAAGCCAAGATATCATACACATCCACATGCCTTTGCTTAGGGTTCAACATTTGCTTCCCCCTGCCAATCTCGTTACCCGTAGGCAAGCATGGGGGTCCTGCTGCTGCAGCCTGACCTCTGTGTCCTCTAGGGAAAATCTTTGGGCATGGTTGCCCTATTTTTAAAACAGGCTTTTATGGCCTTTGCTTAGCAGACTCTGGGGATGGACATCAGCATTCATCCATATACATAAATATATGTAAAAAAATAAGTCAGCAAACTCAAAGCTAGAGAATACAAATGAAATGTGTTGCTAGCATGTTCCTTTCAAGTGGTTTAGAGCATGGTCTTCTGCTATTTACTGTATCATTTGGTTCTGCCTGACTCCCAGAGGCATACAGCTGGTCTACGTACATGCTTTTTGTTGGAACACATGAGACTGCCTGCCAGCACACAACATCCAGAAAGGTAGCTGTGTTGGTCCATTGCAACAACATTGCTTCTGATAGCGACGGGCTCCAGTCCACTAATACTTACTCCATTACAACAGTTGTTTGCTTTTGAGAGGCCACTAGACAGCTCAAGTTGCTTTTGCCTGTGTATGACAGTGATGCATCCTTGCTACCATAACATGAGAAACTAGTTGCCATGTTGCATGTCTGCATCACATTGAACATTTCCAGTGCTGGCCTGGAGGCACTCAAAACAAAGCGGAAGAACAGCAGAACGTCTGGTTCCACATCCACATGGTCCTTACCCGCTGGTCTGCCACAGTTTGAAGAAGAAGTGCAGCTCGCTCCTAACTCCGCCACTGATGCCACATTCCAGGGCTGCTGGACTGGCCTCTGATGCACACGCATTGCTCGCCGAGAGCCACAGCTGCCTGGAGCTCCGAGTTCCTCTGCAAACAACTGTTCTCAGCACATGAACGTCAGAGGACCGGGCGAGCGCGGGGGCAAGAGTGGCGGCAGCTTCGCCTTTACCGCCAGCAAGAATGCAAAGATGGAGTATTCTCTGATACACTATGTATAGACCAAGTAATAGGGAGCAAGAAAAGGGAGAGCTGCTTTGTGTCATTTAGAGTGAGCAATCAAAATATAACCTGTTTGTTTCAGTTTGAAAGCCCTCCTCCATCCACTAGTGGCCTGTGAGGACGGTGCAAAAATCAGGCTGTGGCTTGGAATGAGAGAGTTGATCCTGTTTCAGACATTATATCCATGCAGTTGGGACACCTGGGTTCTCAGTCACATGGTGCGGCGTTCTTGTTTCCAGTGGCATCTTTCTCCTACGTGCCTTGTTTCTGCATAGATATAACCTGAAGAATGATGGTAGGGTGGGAGGGAAGAGAGCTGAGAGTAATTAGCTGCCAGAGCTGAAAGTCGCAGCTTGAGGAGGGGCTGAATGGCTTGCAGCACCCCATTTATGGGACTCCCTCACCAGACTGTCTTGCCTGGTGGCCCCATTTTCTTCCTTTTCGGTCCCCAGTAAACAGACCTGGCCACACACATTTTCATTCTGTGTCATGCCTGTTTTTGTTTTGCTTTAAATAACAGGATATGTTGCTTTTACATTCTTAAAGGATTTTTATTTTATTATTGCATTTATTATTTTATTTGCTATCTGCTTTGAAAGCCGTGGCTGAAGATCAGCAATGACTTCTGCAGAAAAAGGTCTTTAAGTACTCACATGCCCACGCCAACCAAGCTGGGAGTTGTTGGCCTGTTTCCACATTGCCTTGTTTCGACATTTGTAAAAACAAAAATACTACAAAGTGATGTCTCTGACGCATCGTCCTGCTCAGAGGAAACAAATCCCAGTTATGCTGTTTCAGGAACTTCCCCTTGCTTAGCATCATGGAGAATACATAACAATAGTTTCTCTTCCATGTGTGAATGGAAATCCATGAGCATGTCAGTTGTTTCTCTTGTTTCCTTTTATTTAAAACTTTTCTAGACTGTCCCATCACAGACGTCTCCAGACAGTTCACTGCAGCATCCTTCCCTCCAGTACACTTCTAAACATAAATGCTGAGAGTGTGATGCTGGTGGGCGACTTTCAAATGCATTCAGTAAACAAACAAACAAACAAACAAACAAGTTGCCAGACAATTCATTCGGTTGGTGCTGTTGAAGTCTTAAAAGATACCATGGAGTATAGCATAAACCGTATTGCTGAGTGGCTGACTGGGGCACGCAAGGTCTTTTTTCCTGTCTAAACATGCACAGCCTTTCGCCCTTCAATTATTAAAGGTAAAGACGACGTATGTTTGGTATGGGGATTCCTGCAAGAATTTTAATAAGAAAACGGCAAAACTATTCATTTCAAGCATGTTTTACCACATTTACTTCCTTGCTGTCAAAACCTTATTCCATTTATTTATAACCTTGTCAGAGTTTTATGGCATCCCATCTCTGGGAATTGTTTTCCTGGTTTTCCCTCCTCCTTCACACATCTCTTGTTTATGCTCCTTCCTCCCCACCCCATTCCCGTGTGCTCTCAGTTCTGTTGACAGGATGCTGGTGGTGTTCCCCGGCTCAGTTATAAATGGTTCGCTGTGCTTCTGGTCCCTTGCAGGATCGGGTGACTTTGGCCCTGTCAGTGGCCAGCCAGCTTCTCTTGAGAAATAATTACACAGTCCAGTGCAAATAAGCAAAGAGTCAACTGGAAATAAATGACACAGCTAAAGAAAACAAAACTGGGATGTGGGGTGGGGAGGATGTGGCGCTTTTAAAATAAACTCCATCAAAAGCAGGGGAGGGGGAATGAGAGGGAAGATGGGGGAATTAAGGGGCTGAGCAGGACGGAGTAATGAAAGAGCAACCAAAACATGTGTATAGCAGCCTTCTCCAGCCTAGCACCCTCCAAATATTTTGGGCTACACCTCCCAGCCTTCTTGAACATCAGCCACACTGGCTGGGGCTGATAGGAGTTAAGGTCCAGAACTTCTGGAGAGCACCGAGTTGGGAAAGGATTGTATAAGACAGTGGGGAGCAATGGATCGAGCTGCTAATATTGGGGTTTGACCCTTTCTGCTAATTTATCTGTCCATACTGGAACCTTGGATTAGACTGCGTTTAAATCTTTACTGAGGTCTCTTAAAAGAGTTGATTCACATATGATCCGTTAAAGGAGGAAATGTTTGGACTCTAACCACCTCCTGCTGCTGCTTGACTGAATGGATCTAGTTCCCTTCTGCCAAACAGTGACAGAGGCTGACCACAGTATTTTGCTGCTGGGACAGCAGTACCTCCCACCCACCTACCCACACTAATTACAGGTGCGGAAGTCAACCAGACTGTCAGCTGAATTTGATTTCAACCCTTGTAACAGGGCAATCATAGAATAACAGAGTTAGAAGAGGCCAGAAGGCCATTGAGTCCAACCCCCTGCTGTTTCAGGACACCTTCCCATCTAGATGACTGTCCAAACACTTTTCCAAAGTCTCCAGTGAGGGAGTGCCCACAACTTCCCCAGGGAATAGGTTCCATTGTCATGCTGCTCTGACAGTCAGGAAATTAGTCTAAAATTTTTGTCTCCTCTAAATCTGGTCTTGCACTCTCGAATGATTGAGCAGAGATCTTGTCCTTCCTCTTTTTGACCGCCTTTGAGGTACATTGTGACAGCCTTTGAGAAGCATTATAGAGTACTATCATATCTCCGCTCAGTCTCCTCTTCTTGAGGCTGAACATGCCCAGTTCTCTCAATCTTTCCTCATAGGGCTTTGCCTCCAGTCCCTGAATCATCCCTGTTGCCCTCCTCTGTACCCTTTCTAGCTTTCCTGCCTCTTTTTAAAACTTAGGTGCCCAGAACTGGACACAGTACTCCAGGTGAGGTCTGACTAGCACTGAGTATAGTGGAACTACTATTTCACATGTTTTGGAGGTGGTGCTTCTGTTAATGCAGCCCAAAACAGCATTTGCTCTTTTTGCAGCTGCATTACATTGTCAGCTTATAATTTCTTCCGTTACACCTGCAAACTGCTCAGTAGTGGTCAGGTGGTGGTAGAGGAACATGCAGATCTGTCCCTCCTGCTCTCTTTAACATTTGGGGCAACCTTCTCTCACTCTCCCTAATGACAAAGCCAGCCCTGCCCCACCACCAGCCCTTCAGGTAGAAGCAGTTATGGAGACTGATACCCTCCTATCATAGTCTCACATACTACTTTCTGCAGCCTTCATATTCTGATGATAGGTACTTTTATCAAGCAAACGAAAGGGACAAAATCCTTCTGGTGTCACCTTCTCTGGCTCCATGTTCTTTACTTTTGCTCTGTGTATAGAATACAGCAACACCTTTAACTGTGTGGATTAGGAGAAGGTATGGATGGTCCTGAAAGAAATGGGTGTGTCTCAGCACTTGATTGACCTGATATATCACCAGCATCATGGAAAAGAAGCTACTCTTAAGACAGAATGGTTTCCTATATGCAAAGGCATCAAACAAGGGTGTGTTTTATCTCCCTATCTGCTCAATCTGCATGCAGAACACATCATAAGGAAAGCTGGATTAGGAACAGAGGAAGGAGGAGTGAAAATTGACTGAAGACACATCAATTTTTTAAGATATGCAGATGATATATCTGCATGTAGCTTACTGGCAGAATGCAGCAGTGAACTCTTGATGAAAGTGAAAAAAAGAAAGTGCAAAAGCAGGACTGCAGATGAACATCTAGAAAGCAAAAGACATGACTAGAGAAGAATTACACAGCTTTACTGTTAACAAAGAAGCATTGAAACTATGAAAGATTTCCCATACCTCAGCTTACTTATCAATTCAAAGGGAACCTGATGCCAAGAAATTAGAAGAAGGCTGAGATTTAGAAGGGTAGCAGTGAAGGAACCACAAAATGTTCCATAAAAATGGAAGGGATCATAAAACGTTTTACTGGAGACCAAGGTCAAAACCATCCACAGTATTCTATTCCCAATCTCTGTGTATGGGTGTGAAAACTGGACAGTGAAGAAAACTGATGCTTGAAACATGGTGCTGGAGGAGTGCTATATGAATACCCCGGACTGACAGAAAGACGAACAAGTGGGTCCTACATCGAATCAAGACAGAATTTCCCTTGGAAGAATAAATGATGAAACCGAGGCTGTCATAACCAGTTGTGGGATGGATTGACTCCATAAAGCAAGTCACAGCCTTGAGTTTGCAAGAGCTGAACAAAGCTGTCAGGGACAGGAGGGTATTTATCCATGTGGTTGCTGTGAGTTGGAGATGACTTGAAGAAACATAAGGTAGAGAGAGAGTGTGTGCTGCAGGTGTGGCCAGCTACTTCTGCTCATCTTTCTTCTGGTTTTCTCACTCAGAGACTAGTATGCCAATTGGCATTCAGGTCCCCAGTAGTATTGATTCCAATGATACGGAGGTTTTACAGCAAGTGACCCAGCTATGCCTATATGATTCACCAGAATAGCAGTTTTGGTTTTCACTACACTGGTGATAATTCCTTTGAGGCTTGATAGCCAGGCTTGCTCTGTGCAGTGACCAATCTGCCTTCTTTCTGTTTTAATAGCCATTCTCCCTGTTATATCCTAATTCTGGTTTGACAGCTGTGGAGAGCGGGAGAGCAGTGTGTCTTACATGGCTTAGCAATGAAGCATGAAATATCTTTCCTTTTATTGGAAATCAGAATGTGGAGACTATCAAACCCGTTCCAGATGTGTGGTGAAGAAGGGCTGTTTTCTGTGAAGAAATGATACAACTGGGGAGTTTGAGGAGAGGGGCCCACATTTAGGCTAGTGGAAAATATACTAGTGGAAAGTAATTCCAGTGGATTGAAGGATAAGGAGGAGTGGAATGGCCCTATTATGAGCAATTCCAGTCAACAGAAATACAACCCAGGAAAGAAGGAAGCCAAATGGAGACACAGAAGCAGCTGCGGCAGTTGCAGGCTTTGGCATGGTGTCTGTGCAGACCAATCCGGTAGGATGGTATCTCCCGCTCTTCAGCACAGTGTGCAGTTTCATGTGACTGTGGGAAAGCAGGAGGTCTGCGGATGGTGTTTAATTTCCACAAATGGCTTTTACCCGGAGCTGCACTATCTGCAGATCTTCACACCACCGAGGGCATGACAGCCAGGGTAAAACATCAAAGGTGTTTGTTTTATTGGGTACAACTGCAGCTATTTGACTCATTTGTTCGTTGGTCATATTTGTATACTGCCCTCCATAAAAATATATATTCCAGAATTGTTCACAATTAGAATTTACAATAGAGTACAAGTCCTTAATAATTTTAAAACTACTATAATTAAGATGAGAATAACAGAAGAACCATGTTAGATTAGACCAAGGGTCCATCTAATCCAGCATTTTGTTCACACAGTGGCCAACAAACACCCATGGGAAACACACAAGGAACACATGAGTGCAATAGCAGCCTCCTGCCCATGTTCCCCAGCAGGTGTGTAGTGCCTCTGATACTGGGGGAAATACAATCATCTAGCAGCAATTGATAGCAAATTATACAATTAGAATATTATCAAGCGTGCGTGCACCCCCCCGCCCCCGCAAAGTACCTTCCAAGTTCATCAGAACTTCAGCATCCATTTGGGAGGTAGAATGGATCTAGTATCTGACATGATTAGATAAGTTCCCTCTCTGTACAAATAGGGTGGTCCCATTGGCAGCCTTCAACTGAAACAGGTAGCCTGCTAACAAAAGTTGCTGGTCCATAAACATACATGGCATCCGAAGCAGAGGTGAGGATGATCGGAGAATAAATCTGCAGTGATGCAGTGGGGCCAGGATGCACAGGTGTTAGGTGTTTGCAGCCATTTTGCAGTGTGTGGGAACAGGTAACACCAGTGTGCCTGCTTTGGCTGATAAGTAAAAATGGTCCAGTGTTCTGTACGTGGGTTACTCTTTATCAGCAGGATGAGTGTAGTTCATCCAACAGAATGTTTAGCCTGGATCAGGCACCTGGACTCAAAGAATAAGATAACTCTGCTTAGTGGAAATGAATCATTTTAATTTATCCACCCCAGGAGCTTCAGCTATTGGGTGCTACAGAAATGTTATAAATAATAGCTGATGTGGTTTTAATATGGTTTTTATTATGCTATTTATTGATGCTGCTTTTTATTATTGTACTGCTGTCCTGAGACCTTGGTGAAGGACAGGGTAGAATGCTTTTAATAAAGAATAAAATTAATATCTTTATTGCTGTACAGCAGTGATGGGAAACATATAGCTCTCCAGATATCATTAGATTCCAATAGCCATCAGCCCCAATAGGCATGGCCATTGCTTAGGGATAATGGGAGTGTTAGTCCAATAGCCCCTGCAGGGCCTGCCGTTCCTCACCCCTGGTTTCAGAGCTGGCCCACCATTGCAGAGCGAGCCTGCCATCTCTGGGTGTTGCAGGAGAGAGCGGGGTACTCCCTGCAGCCTACCTAGCATTCCCCAGGCTTGCCTGTTGCTTCCAGAGCAGCGGAGGATGCTGTGCCATTGCCAGTGCCAAAGAAGGATTCAGCCGCCAAGTCATTCTTTTGTACATGGAACAGGAGGGGCACCTTCTTGTCCTTCACTGCAGGCAGCAAAATGTCCTGGGCCAGCCTTGACCGAGCCTCTTCCTTTCTGCACAGTAAATGTTCAGTGTGTTTCTGACTGCTAGTGCCCCTTGCTTGCGGCTGTCTTTGGTTCCTACTTGCCCATGAAGCCCCATCAGGTCACAAACACCTGTGGAATTAGGGTTGAGTTCTGGAGGGCTTTTTGATCAGGTGCCAAGTGAACCATGCCGCATACCTTTTTGAATCATTACTGCATTTTATCTTCCATGCTACCTTCCCCAAATGCTCATAACTTCCTTCCTGGTTTTATGCTATCCACCAATGGGATCTAAAATTGCAATGAAATGTTGCCTTTGAATTATAGGGAGCCTTATAGTCATTAACCCTTTGTCCTTTGGGCAAATTCAGAGCACATCATCCTCCAAAATTGGCTGTAAACAAGGCCAGTTGCTGTCTTGTCACTGCTAAGATTTCTTGCAGGCCAAGCAAGGAGGTGTGCAGAATTACTAAGAGCAGAGCCAAGAGGAAGAGAGAGAAATTAACTCATCCAAAACTGATTCTGGAATGTGAAGAATATGTTCAGGTTAGAATTTATTGGTGTGTGTGTTTTCTTTTAACTTTGCCTGGCTGTCCAACATAGAGTTGCTCAGCAATGTCTCCCACGTGCCATTCTCTTTCCCTCCCTCCCTTTGATTTATATTTCTGCTTCAGTTCAGAAACCATGCAGCAAAAAGGAACTTTGTGCATCAGGAAATATTAGTCTTGGGTTTGTAGTGACAAGGACTTATTGAATGGAGCAAACCCACAGTTTTTACAAGAGAGGTGCGCCCAAGCACATAGAAACAGAGTGAGTCAGAAGGGGTCTTCTGGGCCATCTAGTCTGACCCCAGCTCCAGCTGGGTCCACTCATGACACGCCTACCATGTGCATGTCCAACCTATCCTTGAACACCCTCACCGATGGGGCTTCAACTACATGAAGATCAATGAAGGATATTTTCTTGGATCTGGGAATTCAATGTGCCATCGCACCATTTGAACACATTTAGGGTTCAGCTCTGCTTATTCAAACAGAGAAAAAGTCCTACCACTCCCAGCATTCCCTAATCAGCATGACTGGCTAGGGAATGCTGGGAATTGTAGGACCAGTTTTCTGTCTAAGCATGCGCAGGATCGCTTCCTTGCAGAAGCTGTTGCACTCTCTTGTCTGATCAGTGATGAGAGATTAGAGCAGAAGCTTGAGGGTCAGATGAGAGATCTCCATGGGCTGCAGGTAGCCTACAAGGGTTCTACACACGCATCCTAGGAGGCAGGGAATGCTTTGAAAAGGACATTGCGTATGTGTTCGGGGTCTTCATTTGAATAGCGAAGGCATGCCGTCTGGTTTTGCTTTGTGTGTTGTTACGGCTAGAAATACATGCTACTGCTTCATTTAATCGCTGCAGCTGAACCAGAAGAACAGGGAAAGCGTTGGTGGGGTGGCAGGGGGCTCTAAGGGGCAAACTGGAATGTTGGGCTTGAGCGATCCTTCCAGGATTGGCATGTGTGTCAACAGCTGGGGAATTGTCCAAGATTGCTAACACCTGACTCCTCCACCCTTGGAGATGGGAGTTTTACTGCCTTCACGGGTGAGAGATAGACTGCTGCATGTGTGCCAGATGGACAATCCCTTTGGGGATTTATCTTCCCAAGGCTCATATTTTATCACCGTTGCACAGCGGAACGAACACGCTACAGGGTTGACATGAACCATCTGACCTGCTGGAGCCTGCTGCTGCTTATGGGAGACCATATGACTTTCCAAACCTTCCTCCCCCATGCACTGGCCTCTTCCCACCAAGGGTGTGTCAGCTCTAAAGCATTTTGCCATGCAGTTATTCACTGCTGCAACAGCATGAGGGAATGTTATGGGGAGAGAGCTGGCGGCCCACCTATGCTTTCTGTAGGTTGAGCTTAGGAAACGGGATGCTTAAAACAGCAGCACTCAGCCCAGGGAGCAATTAACAATTTGGTTTCCATTTTTGGATCAGAACTTTTAACACTTCAGTTTGATTTTATAGATACTAGCTTTAAAGAAAGTTACATATGTAGTTTGGACATTTTTAACTTGTTCTGAACCAATTCGAACATGTGTTAGTCAGATTAATATCAAAATCTTAAAGTTATATATATTTAATAAAAGCTGCATAGCAAAGATAAACGTGAGACAAGTTCTATATTTTAAAATATGGTATTTACATATGCTAATAGCACATCCTTCTGTTCTTTGTGAGACATTCTTAACCACCAGAAGACAGATAAATTTCAGTCTCCAGGTATTATTTCTGCATCAGCTTGTAGCTGCAAACAACAGAGCATACGATGCCACTTTAGAATGTTGTGCATGCTTTAGGCTACCCTTTCTAAAATAGAATATAGATGTATAAAAAGGGAAACTATTTCATACATCCATATCCAAAGAAAGAGCACCTGTCTTTGTGGACAGACCTAAACGCTTTTCTATGCATGGCATCAGTGTTGCATCTGCCATTCCCTTCTGAGCATTGATTATGGGTTCCTTAGGCAAGATTGTGGTCCTCCAGTTTCACTTAAGTTTGTTAACAAGCCTGGGTGAAGATTTTTGTTTTTTGTGGGGGAGGCGGGGTCGGATATATATGTCTGTGTGTGTGGGGGGGGCTTTTCTATACATGGCTGTTAATCCATTGCTTCTACTTCAGTTTTGCAGCTTCTATTACACAGCCTCTAAGCCAATTCCACATAAGTTAAGAAAGGAATCAAAACTACCTGCCAGGATCATATTGACCTTATACAAATCTATTGTGCAACTGCATTTGGAGCACAATGTACAATTCTGGTCACTGCAGCTAACTAAGGATCTTTTATTTCACTTTTTTACCACCCATTAGACAAAGCTCTCTGGACACTTTCCAAGACAATGATTTAAACCATAAAATACAATATTACAGCAAAACATAAAACAAGGTTGCATATGGGCCCTAGGAAGAGTCCAGATAGCCGTAGGAAAATTTGGAGTCCCATCTCAGATCTCAGAAACGTGCTCTGAGGTTGGAGCTAGGACTCCAAACTTCCAGTGTTCACCCTCCTAGGCTCTTGCAGCCATTGCAGAAAGAACCTTGGTTGTAGAGTTTTTTTGGGTGTTCTTGGGAGCAGGTATGGGAAGAGAGAGGCTTCACCAGCACACCTGGAATTGGGTGGTTCCTTAGCCTCCTCACCTCTTGCTGTGGGGCAAAAGACTTAGCCAAAGTCAGGCATTCGAGACTTTTGCTGGGTGGGAGGATTTCAGAGGGGACCATTGCCTCCATGCTCTTTCAAGCCTTGTTAGAATGCCTGTAATCCTCCCAAGTTTAGAGGGTTACAGGCCACCACATTAATTTGTATTGCCTAACTATAATGTAAAGCAGAATAAAACAGAAGTAGTGATCAAAGTAAAGGCCAGCAGCAGTGCAAAGAACTAAAAGTGCACTGAGACCTTTAAAAAAATCTGATGGCCAAAACCAACACAGAATTGGAGGAAGTGCAGAAAAGGGCAACTATTATGATCCAAGATAGGTAGGAGTGGGCAGAAGTTAGATCTCTAGATGCTTGGATTTCAACTTCCAGAAGGCTAGAGCAGCTTGTTGGAAATCTACCTTATTTTTCGCTCTATAAGACGCACCTGATCATAAGACGCACCTAGTTTTTAGAGGAGGAAAACAAGAAAAAAATATTCTGAATCAAATGGTTTACTAAACTATTTAATAAACTATAACAGAATACAGTAATACCATATTTCAACCTTGTAAAGTGAACAGCAGTCAACAGTGGCATTAAGAACCATCATCACTGTCATTAACAAAAGAGAGTTTAAAGTTCGAGTACTCTTCTAGTTTTCGTTGAACCCATAGAACTCATCATCACTAGAGTCAGAATTTATGAAGCTCTGTTGCTCACAATCACTGACATCACTTTCTTAGTCAGCAGTGGAATTATTGAAGGAATCCACAATCTACACCAGTTATACAGACAATTCAATAACAAATCTAAAAAAGCCAGTAATGTCCACGCTGCCCTACTAGTAAATAATAGAAAAAAACTTCTGACAAAAAATGAGATATTGTACGGTAAATCAAACACACAGCGGACTAAGTAGCCTTTGAAGAATAAACTGCATACACGAAGGTAATGCTGTTCAAATATCCACTGATCCTAAAAAAAATGTGTCTGATCAACTAACAGATAAATGATCCATGGAAAGCTTCCTGATAATCACAGGCACATTCCCCATCACTTCCCCATGGGCTTCATTAAAAGACGGGTTGCCATTTGAAAACACACACTGACCTGTGATTAACAGTTCTCACCTGCACTGGAGGAGGGGGTGGAGCAGGGCGAGCCGAGCGCGTGCCGGCCAGGTGGTGCCACATGGGGCCGGCAGTGTGCCGGCGGTGATCTTCCGGGCAGCGCGGTGGCGGCGGCAGGTCTTTCCAGGCGGTGGGGGTGAGCAGTTCCCGGGCGGTGGGGGTGAGCAGTCCATCTCTCCGTACGGCCAGCGGGTTAAAGCCCACGGCTCCTCCTCCTCTGCACCGCTCCCCCTGAGCAGCACAGCTCTCACCTGCGCCGGGGGGGGGGCGGAGCAGGGCGCACCGAGCGCGTGCCAGCCAGGTGGTGCCACGTGGTGCAGGCGGCCGGCAGCGTCCCGGGCGTTGGGCACACACACATTCGCTCTATAAGATGCACAGACATTTCCCCTTCTGAGGGGGAAAAAAGTGCATCTTATAGAGCAAAAAATACGGTACTTCATGCCTACCCTGATCAAGGAGTTGGAGCAATTCCCCTGTGAGGAAAGTTCTCGGCATTTGGGATGGTCTGGTGTAGAAAAATGATGAGTAAGGGAGACATGATAGAGGTATGGAGAAAGTGAATGGGGGGCATTTTCCTTTTTCTCTAATAAAAGTAGAATTTTGGCTCATCCAATGAAGCTCATTGGTGGGAGATTCAGGATAGATAAAAGGAAATGCTTCTCGTGTCGTGTATGGAATTTGCTACAACAAGCTGTAATGATGGCCACCAGTTTGGGTGGCTTTCAAAGGGGATTAGAGGCATTCATGGAGGTTAAGGCCATCAATGACTAGTGGTTCTGATGACTATATGCTATCTCCAGTATCAGAAAGCACAGTGCAGCAGTTGTTGGGGAACATGGGCAGAAGGGTGCTCTTGACTTGCCTGTGGGTTTCCCATGGGCTGTTGGTCTAAGCAGAATTCTGTGTGAATAGAATGCTGAACTAGATGGACCCTTGACCTGAACTGGAGTGACTCTTACGTTCTTAGGAAGTCAGCAACTCCATTATTTCATGCTTGGCATGAACTTTCCATTTGCCATGTGATTAATCCTATTCTACTGAGAGAACCCTTTTCCGAAATCTGATTATCTTGGTTAAATTCCCTTGCCCAAATCTTGCATATGTTTTTGATCTGCTCTTCTGGCCACACATCCAAATTGGAGCCTTTGATTATGTGTCCCTAGACATGATCCTGAATCAAAACATTTCCAGAGCCAATCTTGCGAATTCCTTGAAATGCTACTATCAAAATGTGCATTTCCCTGAAACTCATTACATGCATTTTGGCATTTAGATACCACAGATCTTAGCATACAACAGCAGCAGAGAGCAAAATAGAGTAATAAGCAATTGTTTTGGCTGACCTTCTCCAACCTGGAGCCCCCGGATGTATTGGATTACATCATCCTCAACCAGCATAGGGCAAAGAGACCAGTCTCTGTGCAAATCAATATCTGATATCAGTAGCTGAAAACCAGTGGAGAAGTACTTCAGTGTCTGAGAACACTGTAACTTGGCTCACATGTCACAACAATTCCTGGCCTGTTTAACTCAGGAATTGAGGTGGACAAGCAAGAATTATTGTTGGGTTAATCCTAAACAACCCTGAGTTCCAGGTTTGGAAGTGATCATGACCCTGGAAAGGGGAATTCAGTTGTTGACTGAAAGTGGAAACAAGTGCTTGGGAAGTAGTCTGCTCACTTGGGCTTGGCCCTGACGATTCTGGCATTAAACAACCTAGGATCCTAGGTACCAGGATCTCAGTCACTGACTCTAATGTAGCCCTTCTTGAATGAAGGAACTTTAAAGACAGGTGTCAACATGAAACTCCTCATCAAGAAATTCAACTCCATCTCCTGTGATGTGAACAAGGACCTTAACAAAACCACGTTATTTGTATTGTTACATATATAAGCCGTTGTTAGCCGTCCCGAGATGCCGAGGCGTGAGGAGACGGCATACAAAAGTTTTAAATAAATAAATAAATAAACAAACACAAGTCACCAACACAGGCACTCTGTGTGAGTTATCACTCAGCAAGTTCTGTGAATGGCCACTGTAAATAAGGTAATTATCACTGTATTTTCTGCCTTACAATTCCTGCTGATTTCACTCTTTCTGCCTTGCTCCCACATGTGTCTGTATGGGCACATCCGCAGGGCAACACCTCATGCGCCTGATGACATGGGCTGCAGTCAGCAAAAGCTTTTGACATAATGACTTTGCTGGTCTTTAAGGTGCTGCAAGGTTCACTGTTGTTTTTGCTGCAGCGGACTGATACGGCTACCCCTCTGGGAATCGTTAAATGGGGACAATTTGTCTCTGCTTTTCCTCTTCCTCCAAGGCCCCATCTTTCTCCTCTTTCCCACCCCATTGTTCTTTATTACTTTATCCCCCCGCCCCCACAATGTTTCACACTCCAAGACCTCAAATCCACCCCAGCTTTCAGCAGCTCCCGATAAAGCTCCATTCTGCAACTGTCAGGGAGTTATCCTTGTCACACTGATAGACTGTTTTATAGGGCATTTATCTTTTAGCCTTTTATCAGCAGCAAAGAGCCCTGCTGTCTTCACTCCAAGCTAATGACAGTTCCTTCCAACCTTCCAGTTGAGTGTTCCTAGCTGCAGAAATTGCTTGGGACTTGGGCCTTCAAGTCAGGATATACAAAAATGATATTCACAGACTGATAAGGTTCATTTCCAGCTGGTCAGATTCAGCACACACACTTGCACACCCCACTGGCCCCAGTGCTGCAACATTGTGGAGGGTGTGCTAAAAAATTGCCTAACAGTTCTCCAGCCCAAAGCAGAATCGTTGTGCTTCAAGGTAAAGTGGACATTTGAGCTGAAGATCGAATCTGTTTCTACTGCATCCAGTTTCGCTCCTCATAAAAAGTAAGGGTTGCAAACCCTTTCTTCTGATTCTCATTACAGTGACCAGAATTTATCTTTCACAGGGATAATAGATACTAAACATGTTGCAGACAAGCAGCTTCTCCCAAAATGGCAGCTCAAAATTTACATAGCTGCCTTAGCCCACAAATCTGATGCAAGGGCATGGGAACAAGTGGTGCAGTAGGAAGTGATCTAACTTTTATGGTACATGACAAATATTTGGGAGTGACTCCACCAGGCCTTGGTGGAGAACTTTTTGGAAGCCAGGCACTTTCATATAAAGGAGGTGGAAAGCTGTCAGCTAGGGCGAGTGCCCTTATTAAAGGAACAAAACTGACAGACACTACTGCAGAACTACAGGGATCTTGTTTCTTATTGGCAGAATTCCCTAGAAATACACAAACATGCATCAGTATTATAGGTGTGTGCATGCATGTGCTTGTGTACATATCAAAATGGCCACAATTGTACCTGGATGTTTTCTGCACCATGGCCAAGCTCCACCTGTAGGGGCTGGCAGCCTGCTGGATGGAGCCAAGCCCTTGTCTCAATCTGGAAGTCTCCCTGGGAGATGTTGCCTGCTGAAGGTCCTTCTGGAGGTCCCATCCTCTCCAAGGATTTACAGTTTTTTTGAAAGGTGAAGGACAAGTGCAAAAAGAATATGATTGTGCAGAAAGGATAATAATTGTTGACTTTCAGTGATTTTTCTTTCCCTTAACTATTTGATATTCTAGGAAACATTTGCTTAAGAATGCTTGGTGGGTTTTTTTTCTTTTTGTAACTTTTATGTGCATTCTTATTTATTTTTCTTTTTCCTCTCTTCTTTTCAATGTTTACTGTTATTAAAATAAAATTATATTAAAAAGGGAAGAAAGGTGAAGGACCAATATTGACTAACAGGAACTCAAAGGACACCAAGAATTGGAGCATGACATGATAGAAATCTGTGTCCTGTAGCTGCTGTTGTAATTGAAGGAAGATAGAAGAATAGGACTTGAAGGAAGTGGACAAGGAGCCTACACACAGAGCTGGAAGTGCAGTTGCTCTGTGCTGTGTTGGGCTGTCTGCTGAAAGGGACCAGAGAGAACTGTATTCCTTCCTTTTGCTGAAGGCTGAGAAGGAAGTCAGTACAGGGGTCATTGGGGGAAATTGTAGCTGCTGGAGACTGTAGTGGGAGTACAAGAGTGGAGCCCAACCTTCACTAAATCACTTCGCCTTGCTGACCTCAGACAAGTACAATGTCTGCGTCTGTAGAGATACATTTAGACAGGAGGGAGAAAACAACACAGTTAAAATGGTGGGCTTGAGTGTAAAGTGGGTGAATTTGTACTGGGACATACCTCAGAATATGTCCCAGTCTAAATTTTCATGATTAAAAGAACGCCAAGTATGATGATCACCTGCCAGACTCTGTTTTTCTTTAAAAAGTGTATGGGAGACACTTACTTTTAGACTTTCTCAAGTTCCTAGAGCATTGGGGAAAGTATAAAATGGCCTCTCCCATGGGCACTAATGGGAGTTAATAGGAAAAACTGAGGACCTTGCTGAGAACATGGGAATTCCTCCTTCTCTCATGGCTTGAGCTTTTCTTGAGCAAGTGGCATTGTTGACCTATCAAGAGAAAGCCAGGAAGTGGGAAGGAAGGGTTTCAAGTCTCTACTGGCACGATGATGGAAAAGTTCTGCTGTGGGAACTCTCTCTTCATGGCGTCCAGCAGAAGCTAGAAATTGCATCATTAGCATTTGCGCAAAAGGGAGTAAGATTTTGTTTAATCGTGTGCATGTATTTCTGTGTGCCCAATAACAACAGTATCATCTGCCCCAGCAGCTGTTCCACGGTGACACTGAGTGGGGAGCTGGTTTCTGCCAGTGATGCATCCAAGTCTCAAGTCAAGTCTCAAGTCTTTGTTTTCAAGTTCAACTCGAGTTGCAATAAATGTTCGAGTCAAGTCTCTCCTCAAGTCTTAAGGGCCAACTTTAACATAAAAAGGGAGGTGGAGTGGGGTGGGAGAGTTGTAACTCCCCATTGTTCCTGTCTGCACTGTTCTCAGTGATGCATTGAAGTCCTTTATTTCAACCATGATCTATTTACACAAAGCTGTGCTGTTATCTGAATGTATCAAGATTGCAATTTAGAAAAATGATTTTCTCAGCATGATTGGCTCCCAGCCTGACACTATTATTCCCCCTGGAAACACGTGGGAACAGAGCAGAGGCAGGAGGCAGGATGCTGAGGAGAGCAACGTGCACCAAAATAGCTGAAGACTTCCCCCTCTACAGGTAGTCCCCAGGTTACAGATGAGTTCCATTCCTGAGATTGTCCTTAAGTCTAATTTGTATGTGAGATGGGTAAGCCAAAGTTTGTCTTAGTATATGTACATATTTTACTTTCTGTGCATGTAAAGCACTTAAGAAACACTTCCATATTCACTAAAACATCGTAAACACAATAAAGCATTGTAATAATGATGATAATGCAGTAATAATAGGTAACTACAGGTACTGGGGGGAGGGGGAGAGTGAGTGAGAATCTGTGTGCAGGTATACAATATTGTAAAAAACAAAGGAATCATTTTTAAAATAGTTCAGCACATTCCTTCAAATCATTGTCTTATAGAGTTCAGCTTGCTCACTATCATTCTTGCATAGATTATAACAAGATCATGAATATGAAGCATTTTGAGCACTTTAACGTATTTTACATTGTTTGTTCGTTTTCTGAACATATTTCTGCTAATTTACAATAAACCATAAGAATAATAAAATGCCACCATTCCAAACAAAACCAAACCTAATCTAGTTTCCCTTTAGCATTTGCCTTTTCAACCAGGCCCTCAGCTGCTGCAAGGCCATTTATGCTGAGAAAAAGAAAATGGCTATAGAAACAACCCTTGAGGCCCACTTCATGAAAGTGATTCCAGTGGTGACCCCACCCCACCCCATCCCACTCCAGCAGCACAATCAAATCCTGGCTCTCCAGGACCAGGCCCATCTCCATCATCATTAGTTAATTAGGATTAGGAAGTTATGAATAAAAACAGGATTTCAAGCTTTAAAACAACAATGGAGCAGTAGGGAGAATTCCTCTGGGCACCTCTGCTTCTGCCCTTCCCAGAAACTGTTTTGCCATGCTTCTGCTTCATGGTTGTACCACACAAGCCCCAAAACACACTGGCTTGAGTATGCTTGAGCCAACACTGTGGAACAAAAAGCCATGAATATCTCTAGGGAGATATGTGGCCATTGATTATATGTTGCCAAATGTGTCCTGTGGTTCCCTAGAGATATGCATGGCATGACTTGGGATTTCTATTGTTTTTATGACTGCGTTGCTTTTTGCCACAGGGGAGGTAGTGGGAGGGAGTGACAAGGAGGTGGGTGCAGAGGAGGGTTGTGATACAGGTAGTCCCCGGGTTATGTGCTTATGAGCACGCAGACTGCCATAAACTCTATATGAATATCTTTAACAAAAACTGTAAACTAAGCTTTCTTGATCTCCAGGGAATCTCCAAGTGAGCCAAAAATGGCTCAGTTTCACGATAGGAAGGGAGAGGGGACTTGTTCCACCCACCATGTCCCCTGAGATGCTGCTTGGAAGACAAAGTGTGAAAGGGCTGGTAACAAGGACATGCAACTTTCAATTTCTCTCTCTTTAAACCCACCAACAGTTTTCTTTTGCCATTTGATTCTTCCCATTTAGATCTTTTAGCCACCAATCGCTCAATCCTGTTTCTTGGCCACCGAGGAATTTTAGACTTCCGGTCCTTGTACCTTGATGAATATCGTGACCGCCTATTTATTGGGGGAAAAGACACACTTTATTCCCTTCGGCTGGATCAGACCAACATGGATGCTAAGGAGGTGATGTTTTCAAGATTTTTTGTAAATCTAATATTTAAAATTATAACTGTTGTAGTAATGTTTAATGTTAAAATAGCACTTTTCTGACTCACTCAAGGCATTTTGCATATGGCTTTACAGGGAATGACAGAAGGTAGGCTGGTGTTCCTACCCACTTACAAAATGGGATGTGGATTTATTGATGATCACCCAAGTGAGGTCAAAACTTAGCTGAAGTTTAGCGAGAACTAGACTCCAGCTCATGTACTTAAGGCACAATCCTATGCATGTTTAAACTGAAAAGGGCCTTTTTTCCATCTAAACATGAATAATCTTGTGCCATTAAGCACTCCAGTATGTTGTACCTGTTTATTATACACAAGATAGGCAAGTCCTGTTAGTGTAGGGGTACTAACCCTCTTTCAGTCTGAGGGCTGAATTAATTTCAGGGGAAGGGGGGGTGGGAGTCATTCAAGTGATAGGTAGGGCTGAAAAAGGCTTGAAGCTCTTAACCACCAGCAGCTTAACCTTAGAAGAAGCATAGCATCCTTTTTGAATGGTGGGGTCATGCAAAAAGTACCACAAGTGAGAGGAAGAGGGTGAGGCCAGGGAAGGGGAAAAGCCTAGAGTCTGCCAGATTTGGCCATGGGACTGAAGTTCAACACCTTTCTGTTCTTCATGATCACCATCATCACACTGCATTGATACTCAGTCTTTCTTCCTCTTGCAAGGAGCCCAAGGTGGCTTACAATGCTCCACTCCATTTTATCCTCACCAGAGTGACTGGCCCAGAGCTTCATGGTCAAGTGGGGACTAGAATCTGATCTCTCAGGTCCCCAGTACAACATTCTCCCTACCACACCACACTGGATGCTTTGGGCAGCAAACAAATTAATCGGCTGAAAATGCCCCTAGAATATGAACAGATGAGCAGATAAAAAGTTCTGATTCTCAGGCTTTAGAGAAGCCAACAAAGGTGTCCAAAATCCTTGCTGGTTATTGGGTGTTTTTGTTGCTGCCAACAGCCTCTTAATATGGCCACTTTGTAAAATCTGAAAGTGGGATTATTCAAAGCGGTCTTAGTGGCTCTCCTTGCTGTATGGTGCTGTGGCCCCAGGACCCTGCCCACTTGCCTGAATCTTTTGGGGCCAGTTAAATATTATGGCCTCCTCAGACGAGATTGCCATATTAGGTAAACCCTTCTTCTTGTGCCACATGGAAAGCATAACATGCGAATAGTTCTGGCTTGTGTGCCGAGTAACCAGTTGGCTTCACTGACCGCTGACCTGTCAAGGGAAAGCCAGGAAGCTGGTGGGGGCTACGGATTTCAAGTCTCTGCTGACCCTATGCAGGAAAGGCTGGATAGGCTCTAGGGGGGCACAGCTTTTATTAATACTGTTCTTGCACTGTTTGGTGGATTGCCAGGCCTCTTTCATCCCATTGTCTCTTCCCTGAAGGGATCAAGTGGGATGCTCATCAACCCCAATGTCTGTTCCTGCAAGTGTGCACTTCTGCTAATGGGAGTGGGCATTTGTGTGCAGTAGTGCAAATGCAAAATTGCACCCCTGCAAAAACATTAAAAATTGGCCTGCAGGTCCGCAGAATCCATGCAACCCACCCAAAAAATCTGTTCCACTGCTGTGAGGGTTGTATTAATGGAAACTGGCATTCATTTGAATCAGTTGCAGGCTGTGCAGGCAGGTGGGGTGATTCTTTTGAGTAATGGCTTTAAATCTTACACACATGGAGTGGTACACCAGCATGAGCAAGGGCTTTTCAGTGGCCTCCACAAGAACACTTAAAATTATCCCTCAAAGGAGCCTTTCTTCCACAGAAACTGAAACTTGAGCTGAACAGAAGGAGCTCAGCAAAGTCAGGCCTTAAGCGCCTTCAGAGCACGGGGCAGACAACTTTATTAAATAGAAGTTGGAAATGTGACACCAGTTGGGGTAGGGAATTTGTGTAAGAAAGTTTCCAGCTCCAGAGAGATTACGTTGCAATTAAATGTAATTGGAGGCATGGGAAATCTGGACCATGTGACCAGGTTATGAGCAATTAATATAAGTTTACAATAAGAACTGCCTATCATATATGTTAAGTGATAAAATCAACTGCTAGGTCAAAACCCAGCAAAATTGTGCCAGGAAATGAGATGTTTGACCAGATAGATGTCTCTAGTATGTTTTAGCATGCAAATTGCTTTATGGTAATCATTCCTTTCCTCTTTCCAGTAATGCATTGAGGTAGGTCGTTCACGTTCTCACTTTACCCATGGAGAATCGCAGCTGTAAAGAGAAAGGCAAGGCTATCTAGAGAGGTCTGAGCCAATCTGGGGAGGGAGAGATCCCCCCCCCCACATCTGTCCAACATTATATCCACTGAGAACACAATCCTATGTATGTAGAAAATGTAGAAAAAAGTTCTACATTTTTTAGCATTCCCCTGACTGGTGAATTCTGGGAGTTGCAGGGCTGTTTTTGTTTAAATATGCATAGGATTCCTCCCTGAGTCATGCCCACTGAGGGCCATTCCATGAAACTGCTGGTACAGGCTGACTGTTCGTATCTTTGCTGGGATGAACAGAATTGCAGCCTAAGGGGCATATTGTGGGTTGCTTGTATTATATTTGTTCTGTGCAGGTGCACAGGTAGTGCACAGCATCTGACCACTGGCACAGAATGCGGCATCTTGAGAGATTAATGTTTAACTGCCTTAAGCTAGAATGATGTGGTCAGTGATTTCAAAGAGACAATCTAGTTGATTCTGACACGCCAGAATTTCCCATTATGCCCATTCCACAAAGCTAATTTTGAAAATGTGCTTCTTACAGAATCCCCTTCCTTTCACAACACAGCTCTAGCTACTGGGCAGGAGTGGGCAACTTGTGGCCTGCCAAGTATTTTGGCCTACAGCTCCCATGTTCCCTCAGCATAAGCTATGCTCTCAAGGGCTGATGGGGATTTTAGGCCAAATATTTGGAGGGCCATGAATTGCCCTCCCCTGCACTGGAACAAGGATTTTCTGCAAACCATTATGTGAGGACTGTCTAATGCTCATGTTCTTCAATCAGGGGAGGACTTGCAGCGGGAGATTCTGTGCACGTACAACTATATACATATGTGGTGGTGCGTTGGCTGGAGTGTTGGACTCGGAGGTCTACTTCCCACATGTCTGTGAAGTGCACGGGGTCACACTTTGGGCTAGTCACTGATTCTGAGCCCAACCTACTTTGCAGGGTTGCTGTTACGAGGGTAAAAGGAAAAGGAGAAGAAACTTGTAAGCCACTGTGGGTTCCTTGGAGCAGAAGAAAGGCAGGATATAAGTAAAACATCATAATGATGATAGTGGTGGTGGTGGTACTGGTACCCTTGAGCTCTCCATGCAACAGGGAAGCCAGAAAAAGGATTTCTGATAGCATGCAGAGGATTATACATGTTGAGCGCTGTATGTGATTAGACTCTTCTTTAAATTTTCAGATAAATCCATGTCAGTTGGGAACTGTGTGTGGTTTCTCCACTATACTTTTATGTGTACTGAGAACATGTGTCTACATTGTCAGATTTTAAAGCAGGAGGGACATCAGGTGAAATATCAGATGTGACCTGCTGCTAGATATACAACTGAACTGGAAATCTGGCCTGTATTTGGTGCCTAAGGGGTGCAAGTCTGGAGGGGAAAAAGTCCTGCCATTTCCAGCGTGCGCCAACTAACGTGGCTGCCTAAGGCAATGCTGCAAGTTGTAGGACTTTTTCTCTGCATGAGGCATCTAGTGCACACTTACGCTCTCCTACTTAACAGAAGTTTGTGGGACCTTTCCACAAAGTCCTCCTCTTTCCACAATGTCTCCCTCTTCTTTGTTTTCCAGCCATTTCACAAGTCATTTTCTTTAAAGAGAAAGGAAAATCAGCTGTCAAAATTCAGATTGCAACATAACAGAACAAAAGCCTTATTGAAAAGTTCCAGATCTGTTATATCACAGCTATAGATCAGTGGCTCCTGGTTGGTTAATAAAATATACAGAAAGGTGGAAAAGTACAAAACCCTGGAAAAAGCCCTGTGTAAAGGACACATTTCCTCCTGCAACAAAAATATAAGAAGAAACCCCAGGAAAGTAGTGGGTCAGACCCCTCATGTAGGAAGACCTATATGTGCATAGGATTGTGTCTTAAGCACAGTTGAGTTCTCTATGAACTTTTGCTATTTATTTTTTTAAAAAATACTTACCTTTTCAGGTTTTTAAAAATGGCAGCTGAGAAACAGAACTTTGTTTCAGTTCTTAGCTATTCTATGTACTTTTGTTTCACTGAACCTACCATTTAATATATTCCACCCATCCCAATTTTTAGCTGGTAATGCACATCAGAACAGACCTATGAAATGTTGAAATGTTCCATGAAACAAGAACAAACTTGTGATTACTAATCACACGGCATTTCTTCCTGAAGATACTTTGAAAGGAGAATTTTGAGCACTATTTCTTAGTTATAGGTTTTAGCCTTAGTTAGAGCAAGAAGATCAAACAGTTGGTGCATTGCTATGTCCTTGAGGTTATCAGACCACTCAAAAGGGAAATGGCAGATCAAAGGAGACCCTTCTCCTCTACTTCAGGGAAGAAGATGAAGAATGAGAAGAAGTGTTTCTCCTGAATTCTCTGCCAGTCCGTCAGCCTGTAAAACAAACCGTATAAAAAAATTCTTGGTTTACATAAACAGTTGCTAGGGTGGTGAATAAAGAGACAAGTTGTAAGGCCAGGTTAGGGTTAACCAGATGTCTGTATTGAAAAGGAACACTCTTAATTCGTTCCCAAT
Source organism: Varanus komodoensis (assembly GCF_004798865.1). Classification (NCBI taxonomy): domain Eukaryota; kingdom Metazoa; phylum Chordata; class Lepidosauria; order Squamata; family Varanidae; genus Varanus; species Varanus komodoensis. The sequence continues at coordinate 5,518,868 of NW_025336346.1, forward strand.
TCAGGAAACTGTAACTCAGTGTAGCATAATGGATAGCTGGTGTTTCGGATAAAACAACCCCAGAGATTACTTTAGTTTGGAAATATTGATCTGACATCTTATATTCATTTTATCAGAATAAATGGGGAGCAACATCCATTATAGGCAACAGAATAAGAGCTTGTTTCAGCCCATACATAAGTTCTTTCTCTTTTTCTTCCATGGGCATTATCGTGAATCATTTTAACTTCCATTATGATCTACTCACTGATCCTTCCTTATGGTACTTGGCTTCTTTTCACAGTTATTCTGTCCCTTCTGCTTCCAGGTCTCCCAGTGAATGCGCAAGACATGCCTTAACCGTATTGCAATACAGTCGTACCTCAGCTCACGAATGCCTTGGTTCACGAACAAATAGGGTCACGAAAAAAATGTCATTAAAATTTTGACTTGGGTTGCCAACTCCACAATGGGTGGCGACCAAGATCGCAGCCATCTCCCCACCCCCACCCCCAAGTGGGGAGATGGCCACGATTCCAGTGCTGTTAGTGCAGGGAAGATGTGCGTGATCACAGGCGTGCTCCTGCAGGACAGACGGGCACAATCTCGGCTATTCCACCCCCTCAGCCAGCACGACTGTGGCCATCTCCCCATCCCCCCGAGTGGGGAGATGGCCGTGCTCATGCTGGGGGCGGGAGGGGAGATGGCCGAGATTGCGCCCGTCTCTCCCTCCCCCAGCACGCCCTGTTCGCGCCCGTCTCTTCCTCCCCCAGTGCGCTCACGATCAATTGCGCCCATCTCTCCCCCCGCACCCCCCAGCGTGCCGGGATGACAGGCGCGTGCTAGGATGATGGGCACCTGCAGGGATGACAGGCGTGATCTCGGTCGTGCTGTGGGGGCGGGGAGATGGCTGCACTTGTGCTGGGGGTGGGGGAGATGGCCACGATCTTTGATGTTGTCACTTTGCTTCACATTTTTCTGATTTAAAAAATGGTTACAGAACGGATTAACCTTATTTACATTGAATCCTATTGGGATATTTAACTTGGCTCACAACCAATTTGGGTCACGACCAGAGTCCTGGAACAGATTAAGTTTGTGAGCCAAAGTACCACTGTATGTTCTCGTTCTCCACTGGACTGGGTTGCCCCCTTTCCTCTGCCTGATCAGTCTTTATTTTTTCAGCCTTCCTTAATCTCCCTCTTCTCTTGTTGAGACAATTTCTTTTCATAGTAATCAATATATATAAATTTCCTTTCTTGTCATATTGCTCCTCTCTAAGTCTCTGTTCTGTCTTCTCATACACTTCTCATACATAATTATAACACTGATTCTTCTATGTTTTTGCTAGCAGTGCCTGATCTTTTTAATCTACCTGGCTTAAGCTGTTGGTGGTCTTCCCCTCCTCACCATTTTATCTATGGTTATTTCCCTGTTGTTTGTTACTCCTGTTCTTCTGCTTCTGAACTTTCATGGCCTTGTCATATGTCAGCACAAGATAGTGGCCTCCAGATGTTTTGGCCTCCAGCTGCCATCATCCCAAGCAAGCACGGTCAATGGTCAGGCTCGATGGGAGCTGACATTCAAAGTATCTGGAGGGCATCGGGTTGGGTGCAGAAGATTCTTTCTGGCTTTACTTATGCTAGATGTTTGCTTCTTGCTTTACTTGTTCTGTCCTGCAAACTCTTTCGGCTGATTCGTTACAACAAGTATTATATCGGGTACAGCAGAACTGAGTTCAAGCACTACCACCTGCCTGCTTTCCCAACTACCTACCCATTTCTGGTTATCCATACTGATTCCTTAGACTCCTTGCATACAAGGCTACTTGAATTAGAATGCTATCAGCTAACATTATCCTGGTGAAAGTGTTGAACTAATTCATTGTTGGCAATAAAAATTGATCTCATATTGGTTTTAGTTGATTTTACTTTAAATTGTTTTATTTAATGTTTTATATTATATTTTAACTTGATATTTATTTATATTTATATTTGGATTATATTGTTAATATGTTTTGAATATGTTGATTTAATGTTATTGTTTGTAGAATGGTGTGTTGTTTTATTGTGAGCTGGGCAGAGAAGCTGGATAAGGGCTATTGTAGTGGCATATAAAATCTATTGAAAAATAAACTACCAATTCAACAAGGAATTTTGAGTGTGTCTGTGTGCACGTGCGCAGGCATGTGTGTGCAAATCAATAGTGACAGAGCAGATACTGAAGGCAAGAGGTCTTCTGCACCAAAGAACCTCACACCCAGTGCTATGTCAATAAATGTCTTGCACTCACTTGTCTGGCTTATGTTACAGATTTACTGGCCGCCTCTCCCAGGACAGAAAGAAGAATGTTTTCGGAAAGGAAAAGACTCGGTGGTGAGTCACGCCATTGCTAGTAAAGCATCTCAATGGATTTGCTTTGTCTTTCCTCTTCTCTGGAATGACATATTTCAAATGAATGTACAGCTACAGGGAAAGGGTGGATTGCTTATTCTTTTGCAATCATTGTTATTAGTTGATTCTGTTTTCCATTCATAGAAACATAGAAACAGAGTGAGTCAGAAGGGGTCTCCCAGGCCATCTAGTGTGACCTCTGGCACCAGCCGGCTCCACTCATGACATGCCCACCATGTGGATGTCCAGCCTATCCTTGAATACCCACACCAATGGGGCCTCAACCACCTCCCGGGGAAGCCCATTCCACACCCTTGGGGTCCTGACTGTCAGGAAGTGCTTCCTGGACTTCCCTTCCCTTCCCCATTCCATTCCCTTCCATTCTTCCTTCACAGAGGGCTTATGCATGGTTAAACTATCATCACCTCTTCCCAAGAAACCTGAGAATTATAGTTCTGTGCAGGGCTTAGAACGCACCTGAACGGCGTTCCAGCACCTTTTTTTCAATGGATTTTACGAAGTGATTTTGAATCGTAGCAGATCAGCAGCAAACATCATTAACATAGTGCCTGCAGGCTGCTATGGTGTCCGCTATCTGATAGTGAGAGATAGCTACTTGGGACGCTGCTCGGCTTGGGATTGGTGTGTGTGCTTACTGCCGGCGGGGACGTGAGTTCCGGCACTTTTTTTTTTTTTTTTTTTTTACAAAAAAAGCACTGGTTCTGTGTGGGACAATGGGTTTATCAGACTAAGACTTCTTAACACCTCACCAATTTTTTGTGGATCACCATCATATTTATTGTGCAAAACCATAAGGATATAAAAGCCCTGTTGGCCCAGCCTGAGGGTCCATCGTGTCCAGCATTCTGCTCACACAGTGGCCAACACCCCTGGGAACTCAAAACCAAATGTACTTTGTTTTATCTTAGTGTGATGTTGGTTTTTTAAAAAAAATATTTTAAATGTTTGTAAGCCATCCAGGGACCCGACTGGCTAAAGGCATGGTATAGAATTTTTTAAATAAACTCCTAAGTAGAACATGAGTCCAACAGCATCTTCCTGCCCCAGCAATTGGGGTATTTAGGTATATTGTTTCTGATACTGGAGACAAATTGCCGATCATGGCTAGAAGCCACTGATAGCCTTCTTCTTCATGAATTCATCCAGTCCCTTTTAAAGACCTTCAGATTCATGGCTATCACTTCATCATGTGGAATAAATTCCAGAGTTTAACTATGTACTGTGTGAAGAAGGACTTTCTTTTATCTTTCCTGAAGTTCAACCAATCAACATCATGGGATGACCCTAGACTGTAGCATTATGAAAAAGAAGGGAAAAGTTTACCTACCCACTTAACTTTCTCCATGCCTTGCATCATTCATGACTTTTATCATGTTTTCCCTTACTTTTTGTCTAAGTTAAACAATCCCAGAAGTTGTAACCTTTCTTCACAGGGAAGTTGCTCCAGCCCCTTGATTATTTCGGTTGCCCTTTTCTACAACTGTACAGCTATACTACGTTCAGTCATGTCATACTGCAAGGGCAGTATGGTATTGGCAGTTCTGTTCTCCCAACAATCCTTTTGAAGCTCTCCACAATCCCTTTTTAACTACCCCAAATAATGTTGTGTAATCTGCAAACTTGACCACTACATTTTTCCCTCCTAGTTCCAGATAATATATCAATAAATTGAAAAGCACTGGTTCTAATACAGATCCCTACTGGGACTCCATGTTTACATCACTCCACTGAGAGAATGGACTGTTTATCTCCCCTGTGTGTTTTCTATTCCTTTACCAGTTACTGGTCCATAAGAGGACCCTCTTGCCTCTTATTCTAGGACTGCTAAGTTTGCTCAGGAGTCTTTGGTAAGACTTGGTCAAAAATCAGCCATGGAACTCACTGGATGACTTTGGGCCAGTCATACTCAGCCTAACCTACCTCACAGGGTTGCTTTTGTGAAGATAAGATGGAAAGGGGGAGAACATGTAAGCCACCTTGAATTCCTGGGAAGTAAAAGGCAGGATATAGATATAATACTTAAATAAGCCTTTTGGAAGTCTAAGTAAAGAATGTCTATCAACCCTGCCCACATTTTTATTGACACCCTCCAAGATCTCTAAAAGATTAGTGAGACAGGAGTTACCTTTGCAGATGGTATTTGGGTTGATTCTTTTTCAGCTTATAAATTTACTAAATTTATTTTTAGTGATGCCTTCAGTCAATCTACCCAGAACAGACACTAAGGTTTCCAGTTCTTCATTTTGGTTCCTGAGTCCGGAGCCTATGGGCTCCGCACCTGCGGGTTATGCATTTCCTACACTGGAGACACCAGCCGCAGTAGCCTTCCCAGTAATAACCTGTTTCTTGGTACTAATGTTGGTCCTCAGCTTTGGAGGATGAAATAAGACTTGATGTCTACTACAAAACCATTTCCTCGGCATTCACCTGCATTCTCTCAGTGTGCCAAAGTGTGGATATTATGGCCGGCTTTTGTGTCCACAGTGTTGTGGCCATAGGGAGTGGCCATGTACTCTACTCTCAAACTGGGATTGGTGCTTGGAATACTCCATGCCCTATAGAAAATATTATTGGGCCAACTGGGAAGCAGATCGAGAATGGGAGGCCACTGTGACTACAAAAGGCATGGATACTGTCTCTCCCTTCTGTGTCTGTTTCTTGCCCACCAAATGGGGATGTTTTCTTTTTGCCTCCTCCTTGTCCAACTTGGGTCCAACAGTCATTGCTAGTCAGCCAGAGCCTTCCCTTCCGCAATCCGTTATCTGAATGAGACACATCATCTCCTCCAAGGTCAGTCCTGATCTTTATACCATTGCCTGCAGTTCCACAGGCTTCATCACACTAGTCTGACAATAAAGATGACTATCAATTCGATTATCTTCAAATCTTCACACTCTTCATAATGACCAGCATTGATTTAATCTCCTGATGCTATAGTGAGGAGCTTCAGGACCCTTCTCCACCACCTGCAGACATGGATCACTTTTCCAACCAAGTCTTGAGGATAACACAGTCCTCGTGCCTCAAAACCCAACAACTGGTACCAAAAATCAATTACCCAGTTTTAAATGCAGTGTGCACAGAAGCAGCTATGCTGATTGTGATTCTTTTCCTCCCCACTTTCCTGCCAGCTGTCCAGGAACTGGAAAGTTTCAGCTTAAAGTTGCCAACATCTTGTTGTCTAGAGAATATGGACAGGGTGTTAGAAAAAGATATAAAGCTTCTCATTTCCTATTCTTTGCCAAACTCAGTTATTATAGAGTTGTTACAAGGCCATTCTAGCAAAGTCCAGTCATCACTAATTGACAGGGAAAGTCAAGGCACAGGTAGGCAGATCTATTCTACAGCAGCTTTAAATCCAAAAGTGGCTAATTACCAGGCTACCATGTCTTGGTTGCAGCTCTTCTTCTGGGAGGAAATGTCATCATTATGCAGCTCTCTTCCTGAGGAACTGCAAGCAACAAGCAGGTGCCCACGGGCGCCCACAGCAGCAAGCAGTGAGCTGCCAAATACACTCAAAGAGATGCATGTGACTCCCAAACTTTGCTCTGGCCGCCACTGCTATCTCTCTCTTTTTTTATTAATAAAGATTTTTATTAAGATTTTAAACTAAAAACTAAAAAAGCATCAATCATCAAATACATCGGACCTACTGGGTCAGCCCCCTATAACATATCTTTTTAACATTCTGTAATCATATTCAAATCAATTTATAAAAATTTAAAAACATCTTTAAATCTAAGCCAAGTCCTGTTTCTTCAGCCAATCATAAAAAAGGTTCCAAGTTTGATAGAAGTCAGTATCTTCTTTCTCCTTCAGTAATAGAGTCAATCTGTCCATTTCTGCACAGTCCAGAATCTTTTTTAAAATCTGTTCCTCCGTGGGTAGTTTCTCACTCTTCCAGTATTGAGCAAGCGCAATCCTTGCTGCTGTGATTAAATGTAGCATCAAATACATTTCTTGTTTGCTAATATTTTCTGGTATAATGCCTAACAAGAAAATTTCAGGTTTAAAAGCTAAGGGTTTTTGTAGCATTTCCTCAAGCCATTTATGTATTTTAATCCAATACTTTTTCACATATTCACAGGTCCACCACATATGGTAAGAAGTAGCCACATCATGTTTACATTTTCAACATCCGTTTGACATATTTGGAAATATCTTAGCTAATCCACTTGGCGACAAATACCATCTATAAAACATTTTATATAAATTTTCTTTATACAAAGTTGCTAAAGTTACCTTAATATTTCTCTCCCATAGCTTTTGCCACTTTTCTAATTCAATATTATATCCAAAATTTTGTGCCCATGTTATCATAATTTCCTTAACCTGTTCCCCTTCCATTTTCCTGTCAAGTAAGAACTCATAAATTTTTTTAATCATTTTCTCATCTGTTTTTAGCATCATTTGATCAAAGGCTGTTAGGTCTTTATAAAACCCCCATATTTTACAGTCTTTAGCATATCTTGATTGCATCTGCACCTTATACCACCAAGAGATATTAAGTCCGTGTTCTTGTATTTCTTGATCTAGTTTCAGGCCTCCTCATCATATCATCATATCTTATGATCCCTTCAAAATTCAATTCATTTGGAGACACAAAAGCTTCCATAGGTGAAAGCCATCTTGGTAATTTATTATACAATTTTGACTGTAACTTTTCCCACACTGACATTAATGATCTTCTAATAAAGTGACTTAAAAAAGTCCCATGAGACTTCACTTTCTCGTACCACATATAAGCATGCCAACCCATTTGCAAATCATGACCTTCAAGATACAAAATTCTCTTATTTCGCAAGGTTATCCATTCTTTTAGCCAAGTTAAAATAGACACTTGATAGTACAACATCCAATCAGGAAGACCAAAACCCCCGTTCTTTTTGGTTTCCTGAAGCATTTTTAATTTAATCCTTGCTTTCTTTTTTCTCCAAATAAATCTTGAAATTTGAAAATTTAAATCCTCAAAACATTTTTTATCAATTTTTACGGGAACCATTTGGAACAAAAACAAAAGTTTTGGTAGTATATTCATTTTAACAAGTGCTATGCTTCCCATCAAAGGCAATTGTAAATTGGCCCATTTTTCCAGATCACCTTTAATATCCTTCAATAATTTATCGTAATTGTCTTCTTTCAAAGTTGTGCATTTAGCTGTAAGATAGATTACCAAGTATTTAACCTTTTTAACAATCTGCAAGTCCACTTGTTCTTGGAGTCTTTTTTTCTGATCTTGCATAAGATTTTTAACTAAAAGTTTCATTTTTTCTTTATTTATTTTCATCCCCGTAACCTCACCATATTCTTCAATCAGTTGTAAAAGTTTAGGGATTATTACAAAAGTTTCCTCTGTTATGAAGACCAAATCATCTGCGAAGGCTTGCAATTTATACTTTTCATCCCTAATTTTAGCACCTTTAATGTCTTCATCATCCCTGACATTTCTATTCAAGACCTCTAAAGTCAGAATGAACAACAGGGGTGACAACGGGCATCCTTGCCTTGTACCCTTTTGTATCTCTATAGCCCTTGTAAGTTCTCCATTAATTAAAATCCTGGCCAATTGCCTTTGATAGGTGCTTGAACATTCATGAATTTTCCCCCAAACTCCATTTGTGCTATCTGTTGCTTCATGAATTGCCAATTAACATTATCAAAGACTTTCTGGGCATCCAAAAACAGTAGGGCCATTGATTTTTCCGTGTGTGTCTCATAGTATTCTAGAATATCCAAGATAGTCCTCAGGTTGTTCTTCATTTGTCTTTTAGACAGGAAACCATTTTGGTCTGGATGAATAAAGTCTATTAAAAACTTCTTCAACCTTTCTGCTAATATAGAGGCAAAAATTTTATAGTCCACATTTAGTAATGATATAGGTGTGTAATTTTGAATCTGTGTTAAGTCCATATCTTCTTTTGGTATTAATGTGATATTTGCCTCTGTCCAAGTGTCTGGTATTTTAGCATTGAACAATGCTTCATTACATATATCTTTAAGAAATGTAGCAAAAACTCCCTCAAAAGATTTGTAAAATTCAGCTGGTAGCCCATCCGGACCAGGGGTTTTATCGTTCTTTTGTCGCATGATTGCCTCTGTTATTTCCATAGTTGTTACTTCTTGATTCAATAAATTTTGATACTTTTCTGGTAGTTTTGGTAAGTCTCTCTTTCATATGAATTCTTTTACCTTCTCGATCAAAATCTCCTCCTTCCGGTATAACCTTGCAAAAAAAATCTTCAGCTATTTTCTTAATTTGTGTATTTTGTACCTGTAGTCATCCTTCTCCATCTTTCAGTTTCAAAATCAGTCTCTTCTCTCTTTCTTTTTTTACTTTATATGCTAGCCATTTCCCCGGTTTATTAGCATTTTCAAAAAAATTCTGTTTAGCCAGTTTCATTTGCTTAGTAAGTTCATTTGTATCCAAGAGATTCAATTTGTGCTTTAAAGTATTCATTTGGACCCTAAGATTTCTTTTTGTTGGATCCTCCTGCAGTTCTTGTTCCCGTTTCCTCAGTTCTTCTACTAATGTTGCTCACTCTTGCTTTTTCTTTTTATTTATTTTTGCTGAGTAGGTTATCAGTCCCCTGACATAGGCTTTAGCTGTATCCCAGACATTCTGTAAAGAAGTTTCTTCCGCTTTGTTTATCTGAAAGAATATTTGCATTTCTTTGCTTATCTCTTCTGTAAATTTTTTATCTTTTAGTAACGCTTTATCTAGACTCCATCTGGGCGTTCTTACAGCTCCTTTCAGTGATATAAATACAGGATTATGATCTGCCCAGACATTTGTCTCCATTTCAGCTTCTATCAAATCTGGAACTAAGTCTGGAGTTATCCAAACCATATCAGTTCTAGACCATGACCTATGTCTGTTTGAATAAAAAGAATAATTGGCAGAAGTAGGGTTTTTATGCCTCCAGGCATCTATCAATCTGAGTTCTTCAATCATGTTGGAACAAGGCTTTGGAACTGCTATATATCTCAAGGTAGGGATGCTTTTTCAGAAACAACCCCCCCCCCCCACAAGACAATGCTTCTTAGATGGGCTGGAGTTCTTAGAGGTGAAGCTGCTCATACCAGAGTGGAGTCTCTTAGCGGTGCTCAAGGGCTTGATGGCAAGCCCTTTAGGACTGCCATATTTTGACGCCTTACTTGGAAGGAGGCATTTCCCATCAAAATTTTCTCATGTATAGAAGTTCCCAAAATGAGCCTTCACACAGGCAGAAAGCCTTCTGTTGTGACTGCACAGATGACCACTTGAGAAACCAGTTACAGGTAAGCAACCCGTTCATCCCCTTGTGGATTCCATTTTAAAATTGTTGGTACATTCTCCAGTCCAAACATATTTTTGTAAGAAAGTCACCAATGTAATATTTGCGTTCTTTAACCATCTGGGCCCAGTGATATATTAACTTTCACCTTGTCAATAAGGTAGAGCATCTTTCCCAGCTCTGTTTGACTCAGTTCCTCAGACATCGTTTGTGAAAACATCACCTCAGGAGAAATTACCTGTCCTGTCTTTTCTGCAGGGAAGGCAGATGAAAAGAATTCGTGCAGCTTTTCCACATTCAACTTATGCTTCTTTTGTGTCCTTTAACTCCATTATTTAATGGTTCAGCTGCCTCTCTAGCTGGATTCCTGCTTCTTATATGCTTAAATATGTTGCTATGTCTTATTTATTTATGCTATTGCTGCCCTGAGACACTGTAAAGGGTGGGATACAAAAATTTTCAATAAACAAACAAACAAATACTCTTTATTGTTGCTCTTGCAGGCGGGTTGCAAAGAAACCCAACACAAGGGACCCCAGTGGGATCCTTGGGCCATTCCAAGGACTGAGAGTACTTGGAGACTGAGGAGAGCAGGTGTGCCAATTACAGCCTTTCCTGGGGAGACAGATCATGCCACAGACACAAATGTCCAGATTGCTTCTAGATTGGCCTAGTATAGTGCACTCTGTGGGACCGCCCTTGAAAAATGTCTGGATCAGTGCAAAAGGCAGCAGTGATGTTACTGATAAGAACCTGGTTGTTTCATTGGGTTCCTTTTTTGTTTCTGGGTGCTAGTTCTTACCTTTTCAAAGCCTGAACTGTTTGGGACTTGGAGAGATGACATAGGCTGGCCCACATGCTGCACTTCTCACGGGAGGCATTTCTGACAGGCAGAGGATGGGGATGCAGCAACAGCTCAGTTATGGAATTCATTGTCTGGGGAGGTCCCGCTTTCCACTTCATTGCGTGCATTCCGACCGAAAGCTTAAACTGCCTGCCTGCCTGCTTTCTGTCTGTCTGTCTGTCTGTCTGTCTGTCCGTCTGTCTGTCTGTCTCCACCTCCCCCATTTCCAAGCTGCCTTTAGGGCAGAAAATGACCTTGTCACAAAGCCCATTTTTTTTGCTACTGTTCATTCTTCTTGAACTTTCTTGGCAGCGGTTTAATTTTTTTGGATTGTCGTTGCTGGATTGTGTTTTTTGTTTGGGTTTGTTTGTACAGTATTTTGACTGTAAACCATTCCAAGTGCATTATTTGGGGTATGAAAGGGGGATACAGATAATTTTAATAAGCCAGTGCATGTTTGGTATGATTTTATAGTATTTTTCTCATAGTTGCAGAACTTCCCAGGGTTGACACTATTCAACTTCATCCCAGTACTCAGGGAACTGCGATCGAAAGATGAATGCCTGGCCCAAAGTATTTCAGAGACCTCCTGCCTAGGCTGCGATCTGCATCCAGGTTGTCCAGTGTGAATCGCCATTAGTGCTGCTGGCGTACCACTGAAGAAGCAAGGGGAAATATCGGTGGGCGCTTCTGCTCAAGATTCATTGCACATTTGCTTTCCCAGCTGTGTACTGCCAGCTCTTTAAATATCACTTCACTTCTCAGTCGTGCAAGCAGTTTTTTAAAAGCCTAATCTGAGACAATGGGGACATTGAGGGGGCCTTGGAGGGGATCCCCACCCCTTGCTGACAGTCCATCCCAAAGTAATTGCTCCCAAGAGCGGCCGTCACTCACCTCACCCTCCACGTGTTTATTTTGCAATCTGTCACTAACGGCTGCAGGCTCTGAAGTAGCCCTTTAAAATCCCTGCTCCGTGCTATTCTAGAGGGTGGCTTTTGCAGAAACAAAAATACAGAATCCCTAAAACCAACCATTTAAGAACCTAACAGGACTCCTGCTGAATCAGGCCAACGGCTGATCTAGTTCAGCGTTATCTTCACACAGTGGCCAGCCAGTGCCCTGTGGAAAGCCCACAGGTAGGACATGAGTGCAAGAGCACTCTCTTGCCCATCTTCCCCAGCAGTTGGTAAACAATGGCGTGCTCTTCTGAGAAGGGCAATGCAGTATTCCTGCTGTTATGAGGATAAATGGAAACATGACCAACAGCATCCTGGTATAGATGGAGCAAAGGTAGCAGAAATTATATTGATTGCAAGGAATATACTGGTCCCTAGAGATCCATTGAACTAATGAAGATAAAATCTCTTCATTTCATCATCCAACTTGTTAGTTCTAAGGATATTGTTAGAGTTCTTAGTGAAACGCCCAGTTTTCACTGAGCTGTGGCCTTTGGTGTTAAATCTTTTCATGGGCACTTTACCAGATACATCCTAACTCTAATCCTTGCAGTCATGTAAAATAAAGCTCCAAGATAAATTCGACTCATGGCTTGATCACTTAATACATTAAAATCCATTAAGGGATGATAGCAAAGGCCTCTGGATGTTTTAGATCTCCAAGGGGATTGTGCAATACCTTTCTGACTTGTTCCTCCTTTTTGCATTCAGCCCAGTCCTCCTCAACTCTGTGTAGCTGCAGTGGATCATACTAATGAAGCAGGCATTGGTGCTGATGACACATTGGCAGAAGCCGAAATTCTGTGCATTTAGCCAGAACAGATCGGCTACTAGCTCTGGAGATTACTTCTTTTTCGATCTAGTTTGTGGCACTAACCACTATGCAGTCCTGAACTGGGACTGAGGAGATCCAGGTTCTGGTCTCCACATAGCCATGATGTTCACTGGGTGACTTTGGGTCTGTCATAGACTCTCAGTACTCTTTGAGCCTAATCCATCTCACAGGGTTGTTGTTGTGAGGATAAAACAGAGAGGAGAAGAACATTGTAAGCTGCTCTGGGTTCCTTGCAAGAGGAAGAAAGGTGGAGTATAAATGTAATGCCGTCGTCGTCGTCGTCGTCGTCATCATCATCATGGAATATTAAAACAGAAGAGATGGAACGGAGCAGTAAGGCCCAAGTCCAGATCCCTGCTTGATGCAAGAGTTCAAGCATCCCTTCCAGATGACTGTCCAGCTGCATCCTGAATGTCTCCAATGTGGGAGAGCCCACAACCTCCCCATGTTATAGTAATAGTAACTCCACTAGTTGGGTTGTTTGCCCTATCAGCACTTTTCTACCATGGCGCCTTAATTCTTTGGTCATGTAGATTGCACTGGACTGCCGTACACCTATTTGTTTCATTTATGCAGAAAAGCATTTAGAGGGATTAGACAAAAGCTGTCACAATGAATAACAGAGGAAATAAGTTATTTCTGGTGCTGAGCATGGATTTATGAGTGCTTCCAGATTGGAGGCCCTTACTGCTACCCAATTATCATTCTTCAGCTGTAAGCAGCATGAAAATTTGCCATCAACTTTCAACACTTCAGAGGCAATGGTGAGAGGATGTTCTAGTACAGAATGTGCACATGTGTGTGTGCGTCTGTGGGTGGAGGGGGGGCTAGATCTTGCTTTCATTCATCAGTTGACCTGGCTGAAACATACATACAGGGAAGGAAGAAGCTGAAGGTGTGAGACCACCCTGGTGGACGTGACAGAGCCATGTGGCTGGCGAGGAAACAAGTCTGTGCTCCCTATTTTTTACAATAACGTTTATCGAATAATTTATTTAGTTTCAAGCTATGTCTGCATCTCCTCTTCTTGTTGAACGTTTCTGCCCCAGTCTGGTGCCTCTCATGTCTATTGGCTAGTAAAGAGAGAAGAAAGAAGATGCAAATAAGGCGCTAGGAGCCATAAACTGCTACTTCCCTTCAGCTGCTGTGGTTGGGCTTTCTCTGCGCAGTACCGGTGCCCTCTTGCCTGAGAAAAACCAGCCACTCTTGAAGTATGTTTGCAGGGCTAGGAGTGTCAGGAGCCTTCTCTAAATGCCATAATTCAGCTAAATGGAAACAGAAATTAATCATAGTTGACAGGATTAAATAGACTCATTAGAACTCCTCATGTCACTAGAAAAACAACTGTGGTAGATGCTAAAGAAATTGAAGCAAGAGCTTCACAGCCAACTTTCATACTATTAAGGGAGGGGAAATGGGAGTAGGAAAGCAATTAGATTATCAATAGCAAATTCTGCTTTTATCTGAACAAAAGATCTAAGTAACATGATGCTAAATTCTACTTCTTCAGTTTAATTTAACATAGCAATCGGTGTATTAGAACTTAATTGGAATGTTGTTCTAATCTTGCCCCTCTTGAACTTAAAATATGTTGGCAAGTACAGAATTATGGAACTGATTTTAAAATTACTTATTAATGTTATTTATTACAAAGACTTATTTACAAAGTGCTAATATTAAACTTTCTCATTTTAAAGTATTTTCAAGTTTTGCAGCCAGTGTTTCTAATAAGGCAGAACAAATAGCAATCAAAGAAATTATTATTAGTCATTATGTAAGAAATTAATTTCTTATTCTTTTTCAGATACAAAAAGTTCACTTTCAGGTATACAACGTCTATTAGATCTGCAAACTCTTGCTAAATCACAAGTGATCTTGATGACAAAATTTTCATAGTTTTGACAAAATATATTCAAGCATGGACCTGCTTTTTAAAGTTACTGGTAATAAATTACTAGTAATATTTCCTTGAGAAAATAAGCTTTCCTCATTAAGAGTATTTGCAACTGAAATGTAACTAGCTACACACTATATTTTACTGATTGTCCCCCTTCCATTTGGGTATGGTACTTGGAGGGGAAAGACAAAAGTATTTCATTACAGAAATGATGAACAATGCCATAATCTAGACAAATAGCTCATATTTGGAAACAAAGCAAGAGAAGGCATAAACACATCACTTGTGTGGAGAAGGATGGATTGGCTTCTTTAATTACATTTTGGATCGGGAAACAGTTTCCACTAAAAAAGTTTGGATATTTTCTGATTAAAAACATGGAAACTGCTCAATGTAAATTCCTGGTTTAAAATGCCAGCCCCTGGCTGCTCACTACTGATGTTCCAGCTTCTTATTTGAATGAGATGAGTTTTTATTAGTGGGTTAGCTAAGAATGAAAATACAGCCATGAATTCATTGGCACTGGCAAAATAATTATCCTCTAGAAGATGAGCAAAGACCTACTTGGTGCTGTGTAAATGTGAATTGCAACCCTAATCTCTGTCTAAATAACAGGGTGAAGATGACTTGATGCACGTCTTTTAAGAAACAATTTGTTTCTTTTGTGCATGCTTTCCGCCTTTTTGCTCACTTTGTGACAATTTTGTGATATGTGATCACCTGCCTGCTATGACCGAACAGACTTCTCACTTTTTCATCCTAAGCAGCCTTAGCTGGGTACCAATTTTGGCCTGGGTTTGAACCTCTGTACTCAAAGCAAAGGGTGTAGTTCCCTCAAAGCACACAATTAATAATTCTTAGAAGTGGTACAGCTCAAAGGAGATCAGAGTCAGGATACATTATGTCCCATTAGATAAAGAGATGTGAAGGGATAGCTTGGAACAAGGGGGCCAGAGAAGAGGAGTGGGAGTGACCAAGAGCCTGTTTTTCTACAGTGGTACACGCAGTTCCTTCTGTGTGTTGCAAGACGGATAGACCTTTAGAGGCCATCGGAATCTGGAGGTGCCTCCAGTCATCTCCCCGACTGCTCCTGGCTTATCTGCCAATGATTGCTGCTCCGGAAAAGGGAGCCATTAATCCAGATCAGACTTGTGAATGGTCATTTGTCACCCTGCTGCCTAACTAGCTAAGTTTCCTTTTTAAATGACTAGTTTGTCCAGATCAAGGCTGTGTGTCTCCTTCATTTCCTGACATTGTCATCCATGATACATTCCCTCTCCTGCACACATCTTGACCAGAACTGGAGGGCAGCCGAGACTTAGGCCTCTTTGCCAGGGATGGCTTTATGCAGCGCAGTATCTTTCCTTCTTGGTGGAGAGAGCAGGATGGACCATTTAGGGGCATTTCCTTGGCAAAAATTCAGAGGGGACCAGCTGGTTAGAGTCTTGCTTAGGTGAGAAAGGAGGCAGGACCATTGCTTAGCTTGAAGTATCATGTAATGCTAATTTATAACTGCAGGCTAGGCCACCCTGGTTGCTGCAGGGTTTTTTTCATAGAATCATAGCATAGCAGAGTTGGAAGGGGCCATGCAGGCCATTGAGTCCAACCCCCTGCTTTTTCTCTTTTACGCATGGATGGGATTGTACCTTGAGAGGCGCTTACTTGCACATACCGGCCCGTTCAAGTTGGTAATTTGTGGTAAGTGCACATCAGATTGTTAGAGTAGAATATTTAAGTTTTGTTCTGTTTTATGCCCACCTTCATTCTATGCTTTAAATTCATGGTTCTAAAATCATTACATGCCATGCTTTTTGAAAGAATAACTACAAAACAAACAGAGCCAACTTTCTAGGCTGGTTAATATAAACTGGTATGGCCTCAATGGGAATATATGGTACATATAATGAATAAGTTGTCTCTAATCTGCCTTCCCTTTAAACTGGATGCTTTTTATTTCTGTTGAGGCAAAGGACAGTGCTACCTGTCCTCTCTGAGGTGGCCTTTGCATTTTTGAAGATGTTTATCAAGTTGTCTGTTTGAGAATTTCTGTCAACAATTTAGCAGCCCTCTTGAGAGTTTTGAATAACACTGAATTATTATTAATCATAATTTCTAGCATTTATCTAGTATTAAAAAATAAGTATAGCTGTGGCGATAATGCAGCCTAAAGGTAAAGGAGTTCAGAAAATTAGAGTGAAAATCTCAGGTAGAGAGCAAGAGGGCAGGGGATTAGGATGCTCAAACAACAATCTTATGATTTGGCGCAGGAGCAAACTAATTATGTTTTCAGATGAAGCTCTGTCAAGTACTTCTCGGAATTCCTAAACAAAGATGCTGTTTTTAGTCCTATTGTGGTAGTTTCTTCCTGTTTCTGCTGACCTGATATCACTGTTGCGTTGTGTGTATGTAGACCAATACAGGAAATCGCTGCACAAGGCAATATGAAGACCTCACTTCCTGGTCCGAGACGAGAACACAATGGGATTGAGACAGAAGGGTCATGTGGTCTCGTCTGATATGGGGAAGGGCTTACTGTGGTTAACGGGGCAGGGAATGCAGGACTACGTGCCAAGCAGCCTAAGGCGGGTAGGAATTTGTTGCCTGCTTCTGCAGCGACACGGGAAGCTTGCCTTCCTGCCTGGCTGGAGGCAGCACAATGGGAAGTGGTCACATGACCTTGGAGAGAAGAACCGCATGAGAAATAGACATCCCATGCAAGTGGCGTTGTTTTGTGTACTCGTGTGTGGAACCAGATCCCTTGATTCATGCTAGTTCCTGAGGGATGGAAAAACCCGTGTGGTTTAGCTTAGTGTGTAACTTCCTGCTATTTTGATCAGCAGGGAGGGTGGGAAAATAATTGGCAGATCCCAGGATTTCGCACTGTGATTAACTCTGAACCAAGGACTGTGCTGGTCATTCTCGTATGATGCTAGCTTTCATTTTTACATTGTTTTGGCTATTCTCTGTCTCTGTTTGTTTGCTTGCAATCCAAGCAGATTCCAGAGCGGTCTCGCAATGTCATGCACTGACCGTAGTGTCCACACTCCCCCAGCACCCTGTCATCCCTTCCTCTGTATGAAATGGGTTCACGCAACACAGCAACCCACAGCAGGTTGCGAGCCATGTAAGTGACTTATTGTAAGGTCTGAACCTGGCAGGGGGCATCAGCATGGTTTGTTCAAAAAGGCCACAGAAACCCACCTGCTCCTCATGATCTTTGCCAAACCCTGCCTGGCACTGGTGTGCCAATTTTTGCCAATTTCCCCTTCTCCAGTTCTGTGCTTCATTTGATGGTGACTGGCCTCCTGTCTCCCTTGCGAGCTACGATGTTCCTCTTCCTAGCAGAGCCAAGTGTGCATTGACATGTGATTGACTTACTCCTGGGAAAGTGTGTGCAGAGCCACAATTTGGGACCATGGCAATATGGGAGGGAGGATTTAAGTCCCCCCCACCCCCAGTTGTTATACCGAAATCCAACTTACATAGGTTTTGATACTTCCTCCTCAACTTTTAAGTACCCTGCTGCAAAGAAGGGGAAATTTTAGAATGAAAACAGGAGGGGCGGGGAGCTGAAATCCCCCTTCCCAAATTGCTAGGATCCACATATTGGAGCAGTTACCCAGCAGTAGGCCAAGCACAGATGCACCCATAGCTCTGCTCAGAAGAGGAATATTGTTCATCCTGGTTCAAGAGGCAGTCAAGAAAGCTCTTTTAAGAGTCAAAGGGCAGCCAAAGGATTAAAAAAGAGAAGAGGAAATCAGTCACTTGACTGGGGGTGGCTTTGATACCTTTTGCTAAGAAAACTCCTTGCAAGGGACGGGGAAGGAGAAATGTGAATGAAAGCCATTGGTCTAAGCAGGTGCAGCAAAATGCAGAGGAACTAGGTCTGACTCTTCTGTTTCTCCAAAAGAGTTTTTGCAAGTGGTGATCTGAAGACATGAGGGCTGGTAGCAGAAAAGTTTCCCTCCAGACCTTGCTAAGATGAAACACACCCAGCATGCAAAGTGTATCAGTAGTGGAAAGATGCTGACTTAGCAGAGCCACCAGGACTCCTGAGACAGATGTCAGCAGTAGGCAGGAGAGCTAAGGAAAAAACAAACCATGGCAGGGTACAGCAGACCTGATCATCAATTATTCTACTGTGGCTTATGTTCCGTGTGGGTTCTTGCAACGTACATACTGGCCTATTGACTCTGACCACTGCCCCCCTCAGCTTTAACCTTTGCTAAAAATAATTTTCTAAGAGGTAAATAAAGCATCACTTTACTATTTGTTTTCCAGACGGAATGTGCCAACTATATCAGAGTACTTTATCCTTTAAACCGGACACACCTCTTGGCCTGTGGGACTGGAGCTTTCCACCCAATCTGTGCTCTTGTTTACGTGGGACACCGAGGAGAGGTAAGGAGGGAAGCCTGGGGACACTTCATTCTCTGAGATGTCCTTTTGCTCTTATAAAGCCACTTTTAGCCCACAGTGGAATCTACACCATCTGTGTTCTGCAGTCCAGGATCAAGCCCCTACACTGTTAAATCAAGCTGTAGCATCCTGCTCAGTGGCTTTGGTGGCACTTACTGACCACAGGACTAGTGGTTGGGTACCAGATTGTGATCTCTCTGCTAAATATGTCACTATAAATGCATGATGAGGGAAGGCTGGATGTCAAGGAGATCAAAGCTAGATTGTTCATCTCTTTTGGCAAATGTGCATTATAGGCACAATCCTGGCTTCTTCTCCCAACTCCAGCATGACTGCAAAGAAGAGCTCAGAAGCTTCCATTATCCTTAGCTTAGCATGTTGTCTGAACACTGGTCAAAGCAAACCAGTTTCATAAGCAATGGATTGAAGTTGGCTTATATTTGCGAACCATATTTAAGATTAGCCACAGTTTGTCTGGGTTCAAATGATACAAACCTGCAGTTAATCAAAACCTGAATGCACATGTATGCATAAAATGAATGTTATGTATGCCAACTTCACAGGTCAAACCATCTCAAGACAATTGCCACAAAAAGGGGGTGATACATCTCAGTGTAACATTAATAAAATTACAGTTAAAACAAACAAGTTTAAAGTACAACTGGTTAAAAGCAGCAATCCAAAAACTCTCTAATTGGAAGGCCCAGATAGAGATAAATAGATAATCTGTGGGTGGTGTTTCTTGTTCCCTTCAACCTTCCACTTTCCCTTTCAGTCGTTGCTCATAAATCAATCTGGCCTTTGCAGGAAGGTCATCCAGTTTCACCCTGTAACCCCTCTCACCCAGGCAGATTCAGAAGCTTTTATTGAGTGTGTGAGAGAAAGGGCCCTTTCAGCACAGCCGTTTATCATGAGCAGAAGAGATTATCAGACTGTCCCCCCCCCCCGACCTCCCACACCAAAATCGTATCTGCCGTTCCCTCCCCACCCACCCTCCTTAACGGCGGTATTGAAGTACGCAGCAAAACACACAATCAGGGGCCTGTGTTGCTGCTGTTGCTGCTGCTGCATCAGCTTCTCAGTTGTTTAGCATGTCGTCTTTGCCCGTGCCTCAGTTTGGCATGCAAGCTGCACTGGGGACAGCACTAGGCCTGGGTGTGGGTGGAAAGCCATGGGCTGGATGAAGACCCACAATTAGGCAGCTTGAAGAGGTTGCTTTGTCTGGCCAAGTGGATAACAGGCAGGCAGATGGTCAGAAACTGCACTGGAAGTGTCAGCATCACAAACTAGGGGGTGGATAAAGCAGATTCCCAGCACTGTCTCACATCCGTTCCTTTTAAATGGGCTTTGATGTATGTTGCTTTGAGTTCAAATGGCAAATCTAGAATTCTGGACACTTGGGCCCAAGCTCAAAGGTATACAGCTAACATCTGTACCCTGGGATAGGACTTGAGAGAAACATTTTTAGTAGAACCCAGGTAGGATAACCAGTTATTAATCTGCAAAACGAAGGAGAAATGTATCAGCCACACAGGGCACACAAGACATAAAGAGCACTTGACATTTTTCTGGATAACAAGGTTGGTCGAATCTGTTAAGTGGAAATCTGCAGTTTTTGTCTATCGTATGGAAACATAAAATGTGGGACATTGCACTAATGCAAAAACTTACTAAGCATCTTCTGGTGCAAAGGGGCAAAGGAGAAATTGATACTTCTTTGTACTTATGGAATATAGTATCCATATATGGAATTTGCTAATACAGTGGCTCACAAACTTAATCCATTCCAGGACTCTGGTTGTGACCCAAATTGGTCATGAGCCAAGTTAAATTTCCCCATAAGGTTCAATGTAAATAAGGTTAATCTGTTCTGTAACTAATTTTTTTAATCAGAAAAATGTGAAGCAAAGTGACAAAGAACAACAAAGTTCGCGGTCATCTCCCCCCCATCCTGAGCATGAGTGCGGCACTGGGGGGTGGGGGGTGGCCAAGATTGCGGTTGCGCTCCTGCAGGAAAGACGGGTGTGATCTCGGCCATCTCCCCCTCACCCCTAGCATGATCGTGGCCGCCACCCAATGCGGAGTTCATGACCTGAGTCAATTTTTTAATGAAATTTTTGTTTGCGACTGAGGCGTTCATGAGCTGAGGTACCACTGTACTGAGAAAAATATACAACAGTGGGACTCTATGGAACTCTAAGCTTATTAGATAATATTGCCTCTATAAAAGAGAGATCCTGAATGATCAGGAAGATTAAAGAAATTGACTCTGATGGGGTGTACTTAATTTTTTTTTATTTTATTATTATATTATTATTATAACATTTCTATGCCGCCCCTTGCTGAAACCTCGGGGCGGCTTACAACACGATAAAATACAATGAAATACAATAGCACATAATAAATTACCATTAATTACAAAATACAAAAAATACATTGATTTACAAATATAAGATTAAAATTATCAGTATAAATTAAGTAAATAAAAATATAGGAGGAGAAAGAGAAGGAAGAAGAAGTTGCCCTGGCCAGATCATATGTTTTAACAATTAAAATGATGTTTAAATAAAAAGGTCTTTACCTGGCGCCGAAAATTTGTTACTATTCATTGTTGCTTTGAAAAATATAATTACAAAATTATTAAAAACCTTGGCCCTCCCTATTTCTTTCCTCATTCAGCGTTACATTACTATAGTTTTATCTAGAGAGTATAAATTTTTTTCCTGACACACTGGAGAAATGGCAGGCTGGTTGAGCTGCTGAGCAATCCTAAAAGCTTGGCTGACTCAAAAGGCTTGTCTTGTTCTGGCCAAGTTTGCTCTGTCCAAGTCCAAGCTGTTATCTTCATGCATTTGTCCAGCATTTCCCCTGAAAGGATGACTGAGCTTAGAAAAAGAAGAAGAAGATAGGAAATACCAGCACTGTTCATATTTTATTTGTAGCCAAATTTGAAATAAAGAATATTCTTTATTCCAGGAATGCTCCCGATCCAGAATGATTTTAAATGTATAGACTTTTAAGGTTCATCGACTTTAAAAATGTATACAAGTATTTTTAAACTGACAGCAAGCAGTTCTGGTGAATCCATTCTGGCTGGCATATTCTTCTGACCTGTGCATCTTTCCGTGCTCTCTTCATTCTTGTGCACTCATCATATCGCCTATGAATCAGAGGCAATCCTGTAATCATGGCTTTTGTTAGCTCTAATTTGCCACTTTCTTTTTTTGCTTTTTGTCTTCCCAGCATGTGTTTAACTTGGATCCAACCAGTGTAGAAAGTGGGCGGGGCAGATGTCCACATGAGCCCAATCGGGGATTTGCGAGCGCTTTCATAGGTAGGTACCAAATTACACCACAGTGGGGCTGGTAACCCAATAGCATTGCATCAACAAACATATTCTTTTATTTATTATTGTGTTTTATTTTTATTTATTATTTACAATTTAGAAAACTAAAACATGCAAAGAATTAATGCTACAGAAAATGTAAAAACCCAGTGTTGCTTCAGGCCAGTGATGGTAAAGAAGACAAAAACTTCCTGGCAGGGGCTTTACCTTTTCTAAGGCCTGGGCCACCCTTGCAGTGCCCATTGAAGGGTTTCCTTCCTCAAGTGTGGTGTTCTTAAATTTCCAGTAAAGGTATTTGGAATAATTGTGCCTATTTAGATATAAGGGAGGCATGCCCAGTCTGGACATGCTGTCTGTCTAATGGCATGCTTATAAAACATCTTTCTGTGCTCATCTAGGTTAATTAGGCCTATGAAAAGCACATGGGAAGTTGTCCTCAAAATGCTTCTGAGAGACTGGCGGCAGCTTAATGGATGGAGCACGTTTATTATGGCATAAACTCTTGTGGACTAGAGTCCACTTCCACAAAAGCCTGTGCTTTAATAAATTGATTAGGGTTTAAGATGCCATAGGACTTCCAGTTGTTTTTGATGTAACTGAATAATGTAGCCACCCCTGAGGAAATTCTCAGAAATCATGATACCTTTCCTCCGTTCCCTAGTTTAAAAGTTGGCTATGCTTGTTCTTGGCCTGTGAAGAAAGGAAACGAATAACAGCGCTTGCATGTGCATGTAAGGCATGTCCAAACCCTTTCAAGATTCCTGCACTTGTGTGTTGCCTCATAGACCATAAAGCCTTCCCCTTTCTTCAATAAAAGAGATTTACCTGGCTTTTCCTTGTGGATTTACAGCAGCGCAATTCCCACACTCCCTGAGAATTGGTGTGGTAGGCTTGCCAAGAACGTGAGCTGTGAGCCAAGCAACCCCACGGTTAATTCTTATCCCTGCCATTAATTACCTAGGAGGCTTAAGGCAAGCTCTTCTTTCTTAGCTATTAGCCTCCCATCTGCAGACACCGACCTCCTTACAATAATAATGATGGGTGGAGAGCTCTTTGAATATGCCATTATGCTTTGCAATGTTAAATGTCAGTATTTTTATTCTGTAAGCTCTGGAATGTTGTGCAAGAGTTTATTCTTTCTGTGGGGCTTCTTTCCTAGGTGGAGATTTGTATACTGGGCTAACAGCAGATTTCTTGGGCAGGGACTCTGTCATCTTCCGAACCATGGGGCATCGGTCCTCTCTACGTACTGAGATGGACCAGCGGCTGCTTAACGGTAGGGGACGACCAAGCGATTCATCCTCAGACCAAAGGGTGTATCGTACACTCTTGGGGCCAGGGGAGCGAAGGGGCAAGCGGGGAGGCTTAGCTTTCATTTGGGGCAAAAGATGAAGTACATGTCCCTTCTGCATATTTTAGGCCCTGGAAACATGGCAAAATCTAAAGGGATTTGGAAGATTGGAAGGAGATATTCACACAGTGGTTAATGGGGAAAGAAGAGCTTGCCAGTGGAACAAGGGCCAAAGCATACAATACATAAACTATGTCATGTGCAGCTTACCCTGTCTCTTTTACATATAGATCAGGACCACAGAGCCAGATTGGGACCACAGTGTTCAGGTAGGGGAGGTTTAAACCTTCCCCTGTCAGATGTTTGTTTTCCTAAATCCCTGACACCCCCCACCCCCACACACAGGAAAAATAAGAAAATGGGGAAAAAAGCCTTAATTGGTCTCAGTTGAGGTTTTTTTCCCCTCCTGTTTTTTATCCTGCATATGTGCATGCAGGGTAAATTTAGAAAAAGAAGTGCTTCTACTCCTAGCCACTTAGTTTTGTAAATCCTACTCCTACACACAAACATACATGTACACATACCACAAAAAAGCCTCCATTGCTGCCAGGGAAGCCCTTTTCTCTTGTTTTAGCTCCTAAGCTAAGGGCAGGGGCAAATTTAGGAAAACAAACAGCTGGGAGAGAAAGATGTAAAGCTTCCCTACTGATGTACACTGGTTTGGACCCAAACTGGGGACCCACATGGTTATTTCTGGGTTAAAAATAGAGAGACGGCAAGTTGTATGTGACTTAACATATCGTGCAGTTTAGCCCTGAGAAAGAGATGAGAGGCGGAGTGGAGGTTAGGATTAGAAGGAATTTGTACTTGGAAAATAAGGAAGAAATTGAGGATGTGTCTGTATAACAAATTTTTTGACTATAAAAAGATGAAATAGTATATACTGTCTCTATTGACAGCAGTTCTGTCAACTGTCAGAAGAGAGAGTCTGCTGAGATTTGGTCTTGTGCCAAGCTGTAAACCGCTTCGGGGTTCTTCCTAACATGCCCTTCATCTTTGCACAGCCCCCAAATTTGTCTCTGCCTACCTGATCCCAGACAATGATGATCGGGACAATGACAAGGTCTATTTTTTCTTCACTGAGAAGGCAGTAGAGTCAGACAGCAAAGGGCGTGCCATCTTCAGCCGTGTTGGAAGGATCTGCGTGGTGAGTCTGTGGGACTGTTCTTGTCTGTAAAGTTTGATCAGCATTGTTGTGGGAGCTGAACGTGCGGTGACCCGGACAGATTGCCTTAGAAATTCCTCTGGAGGCTTAGCGTGTAAGAGAATGAGAGAATTCCCTGGCAGTGGCGACAGTGACTCTCAAAGGCATGTAAGGCATGAGGCAGAAGCAGACTGCAGCTCTGGAGGTTCTTTTTAGCCATGGGTAGGCAACCTGTTTTTGGTGGGTGACTAGGAGCTGCACACGCGTGTGCGCACACCCACACACACTCCTTCCCTCTCCATCTGGAACCGGATCACTGGGAGGAGGAAGAGAATTTGTTGATTTTTTAAAATTATTATTTAAAAGATATTTTGGCTGCCTTTCAGGTCTGAAGGCGATGCACAGCTACAAAACACAGAAAACTAATATAATACTAAAAGTGATAAAAACAGTAACAAAGCCAACACCAAAACCATTGGTAAGACAGCAACCACAACTGCAGCGAGAGCATTTATAGTAGGACAAGGCCAGACTGAAAGGACATGTTTTCGACTTTAAGCTTGGTCACGTCCCAGCAATGGAGCTGGATGCTGGCACTGAGGGTAGGGGGATGCTCAGGCCTTCCCCACAACACAGTGCCCTTGCTGTTGACCGCTGGGAAAAGGAGAGACCCTCCCCTAGTGAGCCAGCTTTGTAAGAAAGTGTGTAGGGTTGGCTCTGCTTATGTGGCTTCTTTCCCAGGGCACTCAATTCTGCTAGGAAACATGCCATGCTATGCCTGCATGCTCATTTCCTGGCGGAGTCAGACTTCCTCTAAACAGGTGGAAGCCGGTTTGGCCTGCTGGTGGGAGTGCAGTGCTGTAGGAGAAGAGGGCGTGTGGGTGTGACTCTTCTCACGCACCCTAGGCAGTAAAGGCAGCGTGTATGTGGGGTGGGTATGTACACTGGGGGAGCCACCCTAGCTCTTGGAGGGACTGTTGAACTGGGTCACATGATCCTTGCACAGTGCTTATCAGATGATTTAAAACAGGCATGTTACGGAGTAAAATCCCAGCTGAACAGCTGGAAGCAGCAATCTTGCACTGCTAATCCCGGTAAAGACTTCTAGGGAATCACTCTCCATATATGCTTGATGATCACTTGCTCTTTGAGAGTTAATGAGAATACTGCAGAAATACGGTTTCCTTTTAATGATGCGTATTTCCTACCAACCCCTTTCAGGTGCCTGGTGTCTAGGGGCAAGGGTGTGGTTGCAGAGACTTAATTTGGGGCTTTAGTGATGTTGCATTCTCTTGTACAGAAAAATGAACTGCAAGGGCAGAATCAGTACCCGCCGTCCACAGGTGGCTAGCTTTCCGTGTGGTGGGTGACAACTGGTGCAGACTTGGTTTCAGTGCCCACTGGATTGTATAATCTCATGCAATACTTTACTTCAGGAAATCAACCCAACCCAGTCGAGACATCCCTGCACTAAAAAAGGTCCCTGCCTTGCAGCTTGCCAAAAGGGGCAGATCTGTTTTGAAGTGTGGTGGGGAAAATATTCAGAAATATAGAAACTGAGCTGACCTCTGGAATCAGATTTGCTCCCCATTCCCTTTGCTTCCTGATGTATGGCATAGAAAGTCTCTTGGCACACACGGCATTTCTTGAGCGCTTCAGCCAGGACCTCAACAGCAGTTGTGCCTGGCTGTGGGCTGCATAAATCTCTCATGGCTGCAATTGTTTGTTTTTCAGCCAAAGTTAGGAACATGCATTTTTTTTCCTTTTTGATGATTCTCTTTAATGTGGTTGGCAAAAATAAAAAGGGAAAGGGGAGGGAATCCTCTGGAGCCCTTGAATTCTTCAGCCTTTCATCCAAATGGGAACTCCCCACTCACTTCTAGTTTCAGCCTTCCTTTCTTCCGAAAATGTTCTCTCTTGAGCTGTTTTGAGAGCACTTCCCTCTTGCACAGAGGTGCCGTTAAAGGTTTCCAGCACCAGCTTTATTTCCCTCTCCAGGATCCTCATGTACATCAGCCATGTGTCTTAATCTAACTAAAGATTTGGACTGTGTGGAAATGGACTAGCTGCACAAATCGTAAACCATGAGGAAATTTGCCTTACTCTATAACAAACCCCACTGCATGTATTCACTGATGCAGTTGAAGCAGTAAGTTATTAGCCAAAGTAGAGATCACTTCCTAGATGACATTTTTATGACATACACTCATGGTATCTTATCTGAAAAAACTGAAGCTGAAGACACCCAGAGAGCCTTCACATTGTGTTGTACTTTCTCCATGCTTCTTGACCCTGGTCTTAATGGAGCACTTTCGTATTCGTGTTTTAGAGAGTCCTTTAATGGCATTCTTCCATAGGAGGAAGCACAGGCCTCTGCGTACACATCAGCACTGAGAATCCATGCTCTTCCCTGAGATTTAAGGTATCTCTCTCCCTTTTCCCATGTCCAGACTGCTTTCAAAGTGGCTATTATTATTTGCATCTATAAACTCACCTTTTTTTCCTCTTTCAAGAAGCCCAAGGCCTTTTACATGATCCTCCTCCTCTTATTTTACACCTGCTACAACAACCCTATGAGCAGAGCCGCCTTGTGACTATTCCCAAGGCACTGAGTAAGCAAGCTGCATGGCTGAGCAGGGACTGGAACCCGAACCTCATGATTCCCAGCTCAGCACTCAGACCACTGGCTTTCCCATAGTTTCCCCAGCAGGATACAGAGAAGTTTTTATTAGTTGCATGGAGGGGCTGGGGTTTTATCCCTAACACAAAATGCTGCTTTAATTATGTTGACTCGATCCACTGGGTATTTTCAGGTAGGAGATACAAGGTAAGCACTTATTTCTCTTACAACATGTAACATGCAAAGTGCTCCTTATATTCAGAAGTTCCTGGGTTTTTTTTAAGTGCTAGAAGAGCAGGCTGTTTCCACACAGGGGCACATTACAGTCATTTGAATAAGCTCTCTCTCTCTCTCTCTTGCTCTCTTTTTAAACCAGAAATAAAAGCTTTGTGAGTGAGGGCAGTCGGAATTGGGACCATGGCTGCCTTTTGGAGTTTAAAGAGGCATGTGTGACATTAAATGAGTTTCAGCATTTAAGCTGGTGTGTCATCGTGGTTAGAAGGTTGAACTGAGAATGGGAAAATCCAGTTTCTAGTTCCATCTTGGCCATGTAGCTCACTGGGTCAGTTTAGGCCAGTGGCTGACTCCCAGCCTACCTTACCTCACCTCACAGGGATGATATGAAGAGGGGGATGACCATTTAAGCCACCTTGAGTGCCCTGAAGGAGGGGAAAAGGTGGGATATAAACGTTGTCACCATCATGTTTAGCTAGGACCACAGATTTTTATTCAGTGAGGCTGTATGTTCTTAGTCTTCTGCTTTTATAGTTTGGCTTTGTCTGTGCGATTATCTTATTTCCCCTACTTTTCCTGAGTCTTCTGAATCAGGTCAACGTTTAGGAAGAGTGAGGGGTCCTTCAGGAGAGACTGGTGCCTCCTATGTCAGTGAGCTCTCCCAGTGGTCCTCATCAATTTTAGCTTTTCTTTTGCACATTATAGCAGCTATCCAAGGAGCTAAACATCCAAAAACAGTTCACCACCATGGAGTTCCATGGATAGCTTCCAACAACCTGAAAATCAGTGATGGGTCCCACTGGTGAGGAAATCATCATCTTCCTCTGGGGGCATCCTTCCATGTTTTGGAACAGGACTGGGCAGAATTCAGGCTCACCAGATCTGCCTTTTTATACCAGGGCTCTGGTTCCACCAACCAGAGCCTGGTGCAAAAGACATACACTTGATATTACAGAAGGCAGAGCCCAAGAGTGTGTTTCAAGTGACACAACTCGAATGGAACCCACAGTCCTTCCACACAGACTCCATTCTCGGTTCTTTCATTTCAGTAGTGTAATTGAAGCTGGGGGGCTGAGGGGAGGAATCATTTTGCTGCTGCTGCTGCTTTCAAACACATGGGAATCAGAAATCATTACTGATGTACTGGAAATCTCCTGGAGGCCTGTGAATAGATTCAGATCTACTTTAGATAATTGGTGGTTATTCCTTATGAGCACTTACATTCTGACCACCTTACTGATTCTGCACATGACTGTTAAAAGCAATGAAGGACAACATGCTGTGCATGTTTCTACAGAAAAAATGGCTACAACTCCCAAGCATCGGGCATTGTAAGACTTGTTTTCTGTCTAAACATGTACAAGATTGTGCAATCCTGTGGTTTCTGTACACTGCCTGGATTGCCACAGAATAATTGGAATCCAGTTCTGACCTTGGAGAAGTACTCCAAGTTTGGAGGTAGGACTCCAAATTGGGAGCATCCTCCCTCTGTCCTTGCAGCCAGCATGGTTTCCTCTGCACCAACTGCAGCTTGAAGGTCACCTGACAGACCTTGGAGCTAGTAATGGGGGACAGGGAGGGGAGGGACAAAGCTCTGCCCTCCTATCAGGAGCCTTGGGATGTCTGTAGCTCCTCTTGTCATGAGCAAGTGGAGCACCCAACCAATCCTCTCTGCAATGCTTCTCCCACCTTCCATTGGTCACTTGAATGCCCCCAGGTAATTGGATGGCACACTACACGGCCATCTGGGGAGTAATGGTTGACTGCCACTGACCCAGGGAAGGTTGATTAGGAGGTGTTTTTGCAAAAGTTACAGCAGCAAGAGCCCTTTTGCAGCTTAATGTTGAAAAGTAGGTCTTTGAATCGTAAGAATAAACTTACTCCCCTCTGTCAGAAACAGTCCTCCTGCCCAGAATGATTTAGCCCTTCTTGTGACAATCCATGGCATTGGAAAATGGTCATCAGGATGCTTCCATGTTGTTCGCCACTGCTTAACAACGTTTGGGAGTGTTGAAGTGGCAGGAAGAAAGCATTTGCTGTAGTTCAGTGAGATCCCGGTGACTTGTTTTCCTGAACGATGGATGGCCATGAGCACAGAAAAGGTGAACAACCATGAACCATAAAGCAACATAGTTCAGGCTAACGAATGGGCAGAAATTAAACACAATTTGCACAAGACTTGCAGCAGTATTAAATAGGACTTTGTGAATGACAGTATGTAGCATTTATCCAGTATATCATGGAGAGTATCCCAATATTGAAAATGGGTGGTGGCTGAAAAAATAGGCTGCTTACGGCTACTTGCTGAGTTCATGGTTGAGATATGAACTGGGAATTCTTGTTCACTTTTTTAGCTGTTATGGAGTAATAACACTAGCAAAAGGCAAAAAAACCCTCCCACCCTCTGTGGGTGACACACCAGATATACACTTTCTAATTATACTCACTTGAATTAATACTTGTCTTGGCATTCACAACCTCCTTTCTCAGATAAAAATTTCTTTCTAGAAGGCAAAGTAAACGTCTGCCTAACTGAGATTTAAGCAGGCCTTGTTTAAACAAGCCTTGGGTAGTGACTTTTCCTTCGGTGCTGAGTGATTGGATACTTGTTTTCATACGGCCAATCTGATACTTACCAATACAGATTTATAGATGTGTCTAAGCACTATGCAGAAAAAACAAAAGAAATTGGGATGGACATAAATTGTCCATAATCAACAATAAATTGACATAAGAAAGTGTACTTATCATAGCCTTCACTCTTTGAAGGTTGGCTCCTCTCAGCCCCAGCCGGCGTGGCCAGTGGCCAGGAAAGCTGAGAGTTGTGGTCAAAAACATCTGGAGGTCACCATGTTAGAGGAATCTGGATTATTGTCTCTAAAGCCCTGGGAGAATGACCGCAGCTTCGTGACAGAGCATACATGTGCCCTGTACAAGGCCCAGATTCACATTCTGGCATTTCCGCTTCTTAGGTAGCAGGGTAAGCAAAGAGCCCAGCTGATGGCCTGCAAGAGTTACTTGGTCCAGAACTCCCTACTCTGTCTCTCAAAGGGGTAGCAGTTTGACTCAATATAAAGCAGTTCATGTGTGCATATGTAGACAAGTAACCAAAAGGTCAGAAGCAAAAAGTGACCTAGTCTGATGCTTCTTCTCTCAATTTGATTAATACAGAAACATTCAGCTACTCCATCACGTGCTGTGTGTTTATGTACTGCTCATGTTAAAATGAAAGAATATGATGACATACACCTGGATTTTGACAATCCTAGGCAACATTTGTGACTATTTGAAAACTCATGCCGGAGAATGCTGGCAGTTACTCAAGTCTGTTGTCATCATTTGCTGGTATATGTCTGAAAGTGCGGAACTGTACATCAGATATACCCAAAAACCATCTGGGGCATCTGTGTCCATATATGAATGCTGCCATGCACCACATTTTGGGCATTTACTGGAATATAATCACTGAAATCCCATCGTGGCTCAATGATCTTTCTGTCATATATTTTTTACCAGCTTGCTTTTATTCCTTGTCTTTTTATTTTTAAAGTTTTTAATTGGCTTAGTATTTTTAATGAGGATTAAAAAGCAGGAATAAATCGGTACACACAACAACCAACTACAACAGGAAAGCACAAGGTTTAACATGCCAAACATATCAGTATTATTTTTAAGACCCATTGGTAAGAGTCTGAGCCTGGGAAAGAGACAGGTCTTCTCTGAGAAGGCACTCCAGAGGAATGTTGCCACAGCTGAGAAGGCCCTGCTGAGTGAACCACACATGGCTAGAATTAGCTGCTAGAGTTAGGAGCAGAATATCTTCTACAAATCTTGGCAGAAAGAGGTTCATGTAGGAAAGGTGCTGTATAAGGTATCATAGGACCAGACTGTTTACTTCAGGATGTTCCCATGTGGCTTTACTGAATTTGAACAGCCTGAACAATTCTTGTTTGTAAGAAATGTAAGTAGAAGGCACTGTTCTCCAATGGATCTGCTTTGACAGGATCGGGGCATAAAAGGGGACAACTGAATTAAGTGGAAGAACTGAAGAAGAGATATCAGGTAGTCACTGAGGCATTAACACAGGACGTGAAGATATGGAAGATGCTTCTCATATGTTGAGAGAGGCCCTTCTCCTAAATGTGCATTGGAAATGCATCCTAGCCGCCTCATACCCTTGGAATGTTGAAGAGAATCTCCACCATATGGGAGCAGTGAAGATTTACCCCCTGCCTATGTTTCCATTTATTAGCGCGCCATTTGGTTGGGATTACATTTACAGTACATTTGGATAAGGTATCCATAAAATGTGCTTGCTCCTTCCTCCCCACCCCCTGCATTTGATCTCCTGGGATTTCATAGCTGTTGAGCTCCTTGTTGGAGGGACACTGCCAGATTAACATGCAGATGAAAGAACCTCAGTGTTCCGTGTCATCGGGCTGTGCGGCTATTGATGCTCCATTGCAGTGCTGATGCAATAGAAACATTCATTTAAGCGATTCAGAGCTGACCTCTGCATGGGTGTGTTAACAAGAGGTCACATCCCTGAAGGTTATGATTTTAAAGCAGGGAGTTGCCCTTCTCAGGCACTCCAAGCCATCCCTCCTTTTTGTGTGCCCTCTCCTTAGTAATCCATTGCCTCTGTTTTTGCTGTCTGAGGACACCTTGTAAAATGAATCAATCATCATGTTCACAGGGTCAGTCTAGTGGACTTCTGCTTGTTCCATGGGATTTGCTCCCCTCACCCCTCTAGCCTTGGAGTAGATTTGGGGAAGGCATGGGGCTGTAGCAGGGAGGAGAAATCCTTTGTGCCAGCAGTTTCCTTCCCACTGGCAGATAGCTGGGTGTTGCATGCACCCCAGTCTGAGTTTCTAGCATCATTTTGGGGGATCCAGTTCTCTGATTTGGTAGGAGGATGTCCCCATACACATACAGGTCAATGGAAGTGCATGGATTATTCTGTGCTGTGGGGTGATGAACCTCCTTGCTGTTTTGCACCATCCTGCTGTTGAGGTATGTTTTGAACTGGTAAGAGTATATTGTAAGCAGCTGTTTTTCCCCCCGCTGATGCATCTTTAAGTAAAAGAATGCATACTGAATGGGTTTTTAAATCAGTGGAGGATAGGCTAAATAAAATGTGCTGGACAGCAGGAAACAAAGGGCTTTTGATCATACATAATAGGGAGGGGAGGGGTGTAGCCCATGGTTCTTGGCCTGAGTGCCAGCTGGGCTGTTCCAAATATCCCTGTGTTTCCATTTGTGAAAAGTTGGATGGAATGCTTCCTTGCTCTGTTAATGTGTTTAGCTGGGGGAAATGCTTGAACAAATATTCCTTTTACAAGTCAAAGACTTCCCTGATAGCAAATCTAGACATCTGAGAAAACTGTACCTGGAGATCACAGAGCCAGAGATAGCATCTAAAGGCTCAATGGAGTAGCTTGTATACCTGTCAGGGTTCAGCAGTCCAAACCCCACTGAAGAAACCAGAAGTGGATACCATCAGCGCAGCAACATAGTCAATATGATGTTGATCTCTGGGAAGACCAAGGAGTGCCCGAAGGGAATGAAGCATCTACAGTCCCATGCTTCCCCTTGCCACTGAAAAGCACAACTTGCCCAGGCTGCAGAGGTGTTGGGGAGAAGAAGCATTTGGCGGCTGGAAACTTGTGTCACTGGCTGCCTGCAGTAATTCTGCCTATTTGGAAGAAGCCCCAAGCAGCACATACCACAGGGAGGGGGAGATGGCAGCTTTCCGTACAAACAGAACAGCTCTGCTGGCTGTGAATTCCTCACTCTCCCCCTAATCCTAGGAATAAACATTATGACACCAAAATGAAGTGATTATTTATTAGAATAATCAATCCCTATACAAAGAGGGATTCTGAGTTTGTTTGAGAGGCAAGAATGTGGAGGCAGTCAGACTCCTACAGTTGGCAGGGGGCCAAATGAGTCCAACGAGATGCTCTGCTCAGGAAAGCCAGGTCAATCTTTCGCCTTATCTTCTCCAGTGTCTTTGGCAGGCAGAAAATACAACGAACAGGTTAAGCTGCTGCACCCATCAGACCTCTCAGGAGGGTTGACATACAACAGCTTTGTGTCCAAGGGACTCAGGGCTCAATTAGTAGCTGTGTTTAGCTTGCCACTAGTGGAGCTTTGCCTAAGAAAAATGGGTAGGCTTTTCCAGACTTATTTCTTCTAGATCCAAGAATAGCATTGGCATTGGAACCCAGTGGGATGTGATTATGAAATGGTGGGCTGAGCTAATGTTGATTCCTCCGTGCAGTTTTAGTAATATGGACTTGAAGAAGCTTTATGCTACCAAAGCTTTCCTGGAAAGAGGGGCAGGGAAAAAAAGAAAGTGACCGACTGGATTCATACTACACAGTAACCCATATTCAAGGGTTGAATATGGGTTAAGTGCAGGGTGTCATTGAAATATGGCTTTCCATGTTGTTTGAACAAGATAACATACCATGGTGAACAACCCAGAGTTTGCAACCCAACAACAAGCCATGGGTTTTCTTCATGGATTGTTCATGGTTAAGTCATGGCTTGTTAGTTCAGTTGAGTTCAGGTATGTTTCATTAACAACCCATGCTTTAATGACAAGCCACACACAACCCTTGAGTATGAGTTATTATCTTGTCTGAACCCAGGCTCTCTCTCAATTTCTCTCTCTCATATTGTGGCTTTTTCTGTTGTTTTGTGAACAGCTTTTCAGTTGAGGATGAACTTCTCTGTCCCCTTTGAAAGACAGAGGGTACTCTGTTCTCTGGTTTCATACCCAACAGAAGTGTGGTTAGCAGGGACACAGGAGAGAGCCTTTTCTACAATAATGTCCAAACAGCAGCACATCCTGCTCTTGGAAAACAGGTGCCATGGCACACCCTGCCCTTTAGATACTAGACCCAAATGCTTTTATTCCGGCAGGTTTGCTGGCTCCCAAATCTTTGCATCATAAGAGTTGCAAGTGGACTCTAAGGCCATCCAGTCCAATCCCCTGCTTGATGCAGGGAAACAATTGCTCAAGTATCCCAACAGACAGCTGTCCAGCCCCTGCTCGAATACCTTCAGCATGCGGGCATACACTACCCCTTTAGGGAAATGCTTCCATTGCTGAACTGCTCTTCTTGTTATGAAATTACACTTACAGTTCAACTGCAATATTAGCCTCCTGTAACTTAAGCCCATTAGATCTACTCCTGCCATCTGGAATAACTGCAAGCAAGTCTTTGCCGTTTTTCTGTGTGGCAGCCCTTCAGAAAATTATTATAGCCCTCAGCCTTCTCTTCTCCAGGCTAAATGCATCCACTTCCTTTCCACATAGGAGCTGCTTTCCATCTTTGTTGGCCATCTTTGTTGAACTTTCTGAAACCACTCCAGTTTGTCTATATCCTCCTGAAAATGCAGTGTCCAGAAGTTGCTGCTGCTGCTGAATATTATGCTGTAGATTGGTATCTTTTGAGTACTAGTCCACTTAGCCAGTCAGGAGAGATCCTACAGCGCCCCCTGAAACAGACCTCAGAATTCTCCATTGAGCAAGACTCCATGTCCTACATTCAGAGGTTCTGCAGCAGCAAGTCTCTGTGGGAAAGCGGCCATGCTGGATCAGACCAGAGGCATATCCAGTCGACATTCTGTTCTCAGAGTGGCCAGCCAGAAGTGCAAGTAAAGCCCAGAAGAGGTCATGAGTGGAATAGCACCCTCCAACTTAGGTCTCCCAGCTACTGGTATTCAGAGGTACATGCCCTCTGGAACTGGAGGGAGCAGAGAGCCAGCATAATCAGTAACAGCTGATAGCCTAATTCTTCATGAATTTATGTAATCGCGTTCTTAAAACACCCAAGTTGGAAGCCATCACTCCCTGGTGGTTGAATGCTTTGAATGTCACTGTTCTAAAGAGCAGAAACTAGAATGATGCACACAGAAGTCAGTAACTGCCCTTTTTGGTTTCCTGGTTTTTAGCTTTGATGTCCTTCTGGAGCATTCCCAAAACACAGCTTAATTGGATTAAACTCCTTGTTTATTTATTTATTTATTTATTTATTATTATTTATTAAAACATTTTTATGCCGCCCCATTCGCCGAAGCCTCGGGGCGGCTTACAACAAAAAATTAAAATAACATTTTAAAATATATACAATAAAATACAAATATACACTATAAAACAAGCCGCCCTGGCCAAATAAAATTCAATAATATTAACATTTAAAATACTGCTTAAATAAAAAGGTCTTCGCCTGGCGCCGAAAAACAAATAACGACGGCGCCAGGCGGACCTCTCTGGGGAGCGCATTCCATAACTTAGGCGCCACCGCTGAGAAAGCCCTCCTCCGAGTAACCACCCTCCTAACTTCTTCCATGGAGGGCTCCCGGAGAAGGGCCTCTCCCGCCGATCTCAGGGGGCGGCTGGGCATATAAGGATGTAAGCGCTCCTTCAGGTAACCAGGACCCAAGCCGTTTAGGGCTTTATAGGTCATAACCTACACCTTGAATTGGGCCCGGACTTCAATGGGAAGCCAGTGAAGCTGACGGAGAACTGGAGTCATGTGAACATAACGTCCAGTCCCCGTCAGCAGCCTGGCAGCTCTATTTTGGACCAATTGAAGTATCCGGACCGTCTTCAAGGGTAGCCCCACGTAGAGCGCGTTGCAGAAGTCCAAACGGGAAGTCACCAACGCATGTGTCACTGTCGCAAGGCAGTCATTCTCCAGATAGGGGCGCAGCTGATGAATTAGCCGAAGCTGGAGGAAAGCGCTCCTCGCCACTGCTGTTACCTGAGCTTCCAGTGAAAGCTCTGGGTCGAGGAGCACTCCCAAGCTGCGGACCTTGTCCCTAAGAGGGAGTGCAACCCCATTCAGGACAAGGTTCAATTCACCCTCTCCGAAGCCCGATCCACCAACCAACAGGACCTCCGTCTTGTCTGGATTGAGCTTCAGTTTATTGGCCCTCATCCAGCCCATTACCTCGGCCAGGCACCGGTTCAGCACAGCCACTGCCTCACCTGGATTGGTGGAAAACGAGAGGTAGAGCTGGGTATCATCAGCGTACTGATGGTTCCGCAGCCCACACCTCCTGATGACCTCTCCCAGCGGTTTCATGTATATGTTGAACAGCAAAGGGGACAAAATGGACCCCTGCGGTACTCCATGGCATAGCTGCCATGGCGCAGAGCCATAGTCCCCCAGCACCACCTTCTGGAACCGGCCATTGAGATAGGAGCGGAACCACTGCAAAGCAGTGCCTCCAACCCCCAATCCCGCAAGCCTATCCAGAAGGATACCATGGTCGATGGTATCGAAAGCCGCTGAGAGGTCCAGCAGAACCAACAGGGACGCACTCCCCCTGTCCTTCTCCCTGCACAGGTCATCATACAGGGCGACCAAGGCAGATTCAGTACCGTACCCGGGTCTGAAGCCGGACTGCAATGGGTCCAGATAATCAGTTTCATCCAAGAGTGCTTGGAGTTGTCCCGCCACCACTCGTTCTAACACCTTGCCCAGAAACGGGATGTTGGCCACTGGTCTATAATTAGTGGCCATCTCTGGATCCAGTGAGGCCTTCTTCAGGACCGGTCGGACTACCGCCTCCTTCAAAGGGGCCGGCACCCGACCCTCCCTCAGAGAAGCGTTAACCACTTCCAAGATCCAGGTTCCAATCCCGTGCTTGGAATCATTTATTAACCAAGACGGGCAAGGGTCCAAAAGGCAAGTGGTTGGACGTACTCGCCCAAGCACCTTGTCCACATCATCGGGCCGCAATAACTGAAATTCATCCAATAAATCTGGACCAGACGGCAGCGTTGGTGTCTCCTTTGAAACCTCTGAATCAATAGTGGTGTCCAGCTCGTGACGAATCTGAGCGATTTTCTCCCTGAAATGCCTGGCAAAGTCGTCACAGCGGGTCTTTGAGGGTGGAATCAGGTCTTCCTTTGGACCTGGACGGACCAGGCCTTGCACCACTCGAAAGAGCTCCGCCGGACGGCATTGTGAGGAGGCAATGGAAGCGGAAAAGAATCTCTTTTTTGCCGCCCTCACCGCCACAGCATAGGCCCGATAGTGGGCTCTTAAGTGTGTTCGGTCAGATTCATCTCGTGATTTCCTCCACCTACGCTCTAGTCGTCTCCCAACCTGCTTCATCGCCCTCAATTCAGGAGTATACCAAGGGGAAGAGCGGGCTCTGCCCGGTGGGAGAGGACGCTTAGGAGCGATCGTGTCTACAGCCCTGGTCATCTCCCCATTCCACAGTTCGACCAGAGCCTCGACAGGAGCACCCGTCTTGTCAGCCGGAAACTCCCCCAGGGCCTTCAGGAATCCTTCTGGATCCATCCGGCTCCGGGGGCGGACCCACATAATCGGGTCCGCACCCTTACAGAGGGAGAAGTCGCTCTCGAGCATAAACCTCACCAGGAAGTGATCTGACCATGACAGGGGAGTCAAGCATAAATTACTCACCCTCAGACCACCCTCTTCCTGCCCCGTCGAGAAAACCAGGTCCAGAGTGTGTCCCCGTTCATGGGTGGGGCCGGTGACATGTTGAGACAGCCCCATGGCCGTCATGGAGGCCATGAAGTCCTGAGCCGCCCCGGTCAGACTAGCCTCGGCATGGAGATTGAAGTCCCCCAGGACCAACATCCTGGGGGTCCTCAACACCAGGTCCGAGACAGTCTCCGTCAGCTCAGGCAGGGAGACTGTTGGGCAGAAGGGTGCGCGGTACACCAACAGAATCCCCAGTCTGTCTCGGTCGCCCAACACCAAATAGAGACACTCCAGCCCTGGTCTCGAAGGGACCGGAAGTCCCGTGAGGGAGATGGAGGCTCGGTAAACCAAAGCGACCCCCCCTCCCCTCCCCTCCAGCCGTGAGCAGTGCTGGACCAGATACCCGGGCGGGCACACTTGGGAGAGGGCAACATCCCCCCCCTCCCGCCCAGGTCTCCGTTATGCAGACCAGGTCGGCCCCCTCATCCACAATCAGGTCCTGGATGAGGGCAGATTTGTTATTGACCGACCTGGCATTAAGCAACAGCACCGTCAGGCCGGAGGGGCGACTGACGAGACTCCCTGGCACCCTCTGGCTGGGAGCAAAACCAGAAGTAGGGACAGGTGTCAGCCATCTGTCCCTCCTTCTTCTATGCGGACACGTTAAGCTCCCAGCGCTGTTACGTCCCCTGCCCATAACCACCTCAATGGCGGCACCCGTGCGCTCCCCAGGAAACATAAGCGGCAGCATGGCCAGGGACGACTCCATAAAAAGATTTAAAATACTACTAAAAACACACACACACACTCTCACCCCTCACTCACAGCCCAGCAGGAGGGCCTGCCATCGCCAAGCGCAAGCCCCTGGCCAGCCCCGCCCCCTGCTCAGCCACCCGAACGGCGGCAACCGTCCTTTGGCCGACGCCCTTTGTAGCCGCTGGCCCTGCGTCCCCCGCCTCGTCCGAAGCACGCCTGCCACACGTGCTGGGGCGTGGCGGAGCAGCCAAGTGGGCGGTGGATGGCGGCGCGGTCTTACGCGGCCAGGCAGCGGCTCCCCTCCGGCGCGGCGCGGTCTTACACAGCGAGGAGGCGGCCCTCCTCCGGCGTAGGCTGCCGGGCGCAGTTGGAAGGAAGCTTAAAAGGAAGCTTTTCAAAACCACCAGCTCTCTCCACTTCTGAGTAAAGTTTACTCTCCTTTTTTTCAGAATGATGCTGGGGGACAACGAGTGCTGGTCAACAAATGGAGCACCTTCAACAAGGCCCGGCTCGTGTGCTCTGTCCCGGGACCAGACGGCATCGACACCTACTTTGATGAGCTGGGTAAAACTGTCTCTTGGGACTCAATAGTTACAGCTTTGCATTGGATCAGTGGATTAGCTTCTCAGTTGGGGCTCACATTAAGGAGGAGAATGGGGCTTTCAGGGCTGCAGCAGTGCTGGAATGAGGCACGTGTGGAACTGCTCAGTGTATTTTGGATAGGAGACCTCAGGAGAAGGTGAAGAAGATAAGGTTCTTATGTTAGATTCTTATCTTCTTAGATAAGGATTATCTTCTTACCTTGTTATCCTCTGGGGATCCTTTAATTATAGGGTATGTTGCAGCCTGCAAGTGTCTTCTAAGGGGACTGCCAGATTGGAGGATTTGGGTATTGTGAGTATCATGACAAAATGGACAACATGAAGGCCTTCTAGGTCATGCAGTAAATCTGCAGAGTGCTTGGGACTCACTGCAGCAGAGTTAAAGGGTTCTCTTCTCAAACTCTTCTCAAAATCAGCTCCACTACTTGCACACCTTCAGCAAGTGATACACACCTTCAGCTTCCTACTTGCACTCCTTCAGCTTGTCAGGTGAAAGATGAAGGAGTATAAGTTCCTTGGAATGGGCATGGTGACAGGCCAATGATTGCCCTTTCTAAATATTGTGTACCGCCCCTCTCTTAAACAGAAGATGTCTTTCTTCTGAGAACTAAAGATGGGAAGAGTCCTGAAATCTACGCGCTCTTTAGCACCATCAGGTAAGATGTTCTTGCTTTGGCTATTTGCTTCTCTGCGGTCCTTATTGTGAATGGTTTTAAGAAATTGTTCTAGCTGCTGATTGCAGAATTCGGGAAGAACAAGCGGTGGGGCCACAAGGAGCTTGTGGGGAAGAGAATGGAGAAGTTGAGCAGAGAGGAAGGTTGCTTTCTCCTCTTTCTGGGAATTCCTTATCCAGTGGCCAAGATGAATCTGGGAATGCCCAGCACCATAGACTTCCCTCTTCTGACCTTCATGAAGAGTTGGGGCAGGAGGGTTGGTGGAGCTTGACCCCACTACCCTGTTGCCCTCAGAGACCCCCCAAAAGTGCACAGACTGTGCCAGTAGGACATCCCTGAGTTGTCCTCAACACAAAAAAGCATGGAAAGTGTGTGTGTGTGTGTGTGTGTGTGTGTGTGTGTGTGTGTGTGTGAGAGAGAGAGAGAGAGAGAGAGAGAGAGAGAGAGAGAGAGAGAGAGAGGGAGAGAGAGAGAGAGAGAGAACGAGAACATGTTTCCCCAGGCCTTCAATTCATTATAAAGGTTCTTTTTTTTCTAATAAGTTTTATTTGAAATTATAATCCTAAAAACAAAGAAAAACT